>NC_069504.1:522264716-522864716 GCF_027579735.1 Bombina bombina
TAGATATTGAAACACAAAGCTTCAGCGACTTGTAACTGAATACTTCTGTTTTTTGGAGGAGGAATACAGTTTGGCATAAAGTTACAGACGTGATCTCTGGCTGTGCTGCACTATCAGGCTGGATCTATGGGCAGCTGCTGTAGTGTGCTCTGTAATGCTGTCCTGTCATTTTACCCTGTCACTTGGAGTTACACCAAGGAGTTCATTCTATAAAAGCCCCATACAACATCAAATGGAGGGCGATGATGCTCAAAGCATGCGCAAAAACCTTATCCATTTACTTTTCTGACTGAAATCATTTTTGGTCCATTTTAAATTCTGATCTGAGCCTATTTTGGAATTCAGGCCTATTTACCTTTTTATAGTACAACTTATTTAATATCAGCTGTTACTTTACACAGTGATGCGACCACTCAATGATTTAGCAGCTACAGAGAAATATGACTTTCAGTTCTAAAAAAAAAAAAATGTTTATTCGATTTTTATTCTAATTTTATCATTAAAAAAGTCTCCATTTCTGTTTATCTGTCAATCCATTTGTGTATGCACACACATAAACTTGTATATGTATATAAATACCCAAGGACACTACAGCAGGTACACACTCAAACTTGTATATGTATATACATACCCAAGGACACTACAGCAGGCACACACTCAAACTTGTATATGTATATACATGCTAAAGGACACTACTACAGGCACACACTCAAACTTGTATATGTATATAAATACCCAAGGACACTACAGCAGGCACACACTCAAACTTGTATATGTATATACATACCCAAGGACACTACAGCAGGCACACACTCAAACTTGTATATGTATATACATACCCAAGGACACTACAGCAGGCACACACTCAAACTTGTATATGTATATACATACCCAAGGACACTACAGCAGGCACACACATAAACTTGTATATGTATATAAATACCCAAGGACACTACAGCAGGCACACACTCAAACTTGTATATGTATATACATGCTAAAGAACACTACAGCAGGCACACACTCAAACTTGTATATGTATATAAATACCCAAGGACACTACAGCAGGTACACACTTAAACTTGTATATGTATATAAATACCCAAGGACACTACAGCAGACACACACTCAAACTTGTATATGTATATAAATACCCAAGGACACTACAGCAGACACACACTAAAACTTGTATATGTATATAAATACCCAAGGACACTACAGCAGGCACACACTCAAACTTGTATATGTATATACATGCTAAAGAACACTACAGCAGGCACACACTCAAACTTGTATATGTATATACATGCTAAAGAACACTACAGCAGGCACACACTCAAACTTGTATATGTATATACATGCTAAAGGACACTACTACAGGCACACACTCAAACTTGAATATACATGCTAAAGGACACTACAGCAGACACACACTCAAACTTGTATATGTATATAAATACCCAAGGACACTACAGCAGACACACACTAAAACTTGTATATGTATATAAATACCCAAGGACACTACAGCAGGCACACACTCAAACTTGTATATGTATATACATGCTAAAGAACACTACAGCAGGCAAACACTCAAACTTGTATATGTATATAAATACCCAAGGACACTACAGCAGACACACACTAAAACTTGTATATGTATATAAATACCCAAGGACACTACAGCAGGCACACACTCAAACGTGTATATGTATATACATGCTAAAGAACACTACAGCAGGCAAACACTCAAACTTGTATATGTATATAAATACCCAAGGACACTACAGCAGACACACACTCAAACTTGTATATGTTTATAAATACCCAAGGACACTACAGCAGGCACACACTCAAACTTGTATATGTTTATACATGCTAAAGGACACTACTACAGGCACACACTCAAACTTGAATATACATGCTAAAGGACACTACAGCAGGCAAACACTCAAACTTGTATATGTATATAAATACCCAAGGACACTACAGCAGACACACACTAAAACTTGTATATGTATATAAATACCCAAGGACACTACAGCAGGCACACACTCAAACTTGTATATGTATATACATGCTAAAGAACACTACAGCAGGCACACACTCAAACTTGTATATGTATATAAATACCCAAGGACACTACAGCAGGCACACACTCAAACTTGAATATACATGCTAAAGGACACTACAGCAGGCAAACACTCAAACTTGTATATGTATATACATACCAAAGAACACTACAGCAGACACACACTCAAACTTGTATATACTGTACATGCTAAAGGACACTACAGCAGGTACACACTAAAACTTGTATATGTATATACATACCAAAGGAAACTACACCAGACACACATTCAAACTTTAATATACATGCTAAATCACACTACAGCAGGCACACACTCAAACTTGTATATGCATGCTAAAGGACACTACTACAGGCACACACTCAAACTTGAATATACATGCTAAAGGACACTACAGCAGGCAAACACTCAAACTTGTATATGTATATACATACCAAAGAACACTACAGCAGACACACACTCAAACTTGTATATACTGTACATGCTAAAGGACACTACAGCAGGTACACACTCAAACGTGTATATGTATATGCATACCAAAGGAAACTACACCAGGCACACACTCAAACTTTAATATACATGCTTAATCACACTACAGCAGGCACACACTCAAACTTGTATATGTATTTACATACCAAAGGACACTACTGCAGGCACACACTCGAACTTGAATATGTATGCTAAAGGACACTACAGCAGGCACTCACTGTCCTTCAAGGGACTGTGAAGTCAAAATTAAAAGTTCATGGTTCAGATAGAGCATGCAAATTTAATCAACTTTCCAATTTGCTTCTATTATGAAATTTGCTTTGTGGTCTTGGTATTCTTTGAAAAGCATAGTTATGCCCAGGAGCAGAGGTGCACTGTTGGAGCTAGCTGCTGATTGGTGGCTGCACATATGTGTCTCTTGTCATTGTCTCACCCAGTCTATTCAGCTAGCTCCCAGTAGTGCATAACTGCTACCTAGGTTTTATTATTAACTAAGGATGCCAAGAGAACAAAGCACATTTGACAATAGCCGTAAACTGGAAATGTGTATAAAATTGCATGCTCTAACTAAATCATGAAAGTTTAATTTTGACTTGACCGTCCCTTTCAGGCTACAGCATCACTATCTAGGACTAAAACTCATACAAAGCTCTCACGCCTTATTGCAACTGAATACGTTTTTAACTTTATATTTTCCAGCTTTTTGCTTCAACTGAGCATGCTTGAAATATATCACAGTAATGGACCTTTAAACCCCAGCAATCACTGCTCATTTTGTCACCTACTACTAGAGAACATCTATCTGCATGCAGTAGGTTAAGCTAATCATTTCCCCAACTCTTTACACTGAAAAGTAATTTGTTCATGAAATTCAAAGTTACAAGCCCCTGAAAAACAGCATTTAACACTGAAAGGTTCAGCAAATTACGGTGCTGCTGTAGAATATGTAATTTATTGTCATCTTCTTATCAGCATACAAATTACATATTTTGTGTTCATTTTTTTTTAACATTTATCTGTAAAATAAAATGACAAATTTTGAAATAAATGCTATAAGCCAGGGGCCATTAATATTCAAATCATTTTTAAAATACAGTGAGGCTGAGGCAAAATGAAAGCAATAGGTCAGATTATAAATTAATAGGAACATAACCCGAATGAAAATGTAAGTAGACAGCTGACGAATTGGAATATAGTAAGGTCATATAATAATTTGGCCATCATGTTATGACAGCACTTAAGAGAGCAAAAGCCAAGTGCTCCAGGCGCGGATGTGAGAGATCGTCATGTTATTATATATGCGCAATTATCTTCTTATGAGTGAACTGACCTCATAAGGAGTTAAAAGGATATTAAAGTGTGAAAATAAAAATGCCCCTGTTTGGTACAGCATTTTTATCTTTACACTATATCCCTTTTTCACTTTGTGTTTAACATCTATAGGAGGGGTTGAATACACAGCCGCAGTTCCGCCTGCAAAGAAAATGGCAGCTGTGTGACTGTAAAGTGACATCCTAGTGTCAAAATAAAATGCTTTATTTTGTTAGAGCATATTATTATTATTATTTTTAAACAAATTACTAAAGTTTGTATGTCTCCATCCCCTGCAGAGCAGTTAAATACAAAGTAAATTTGAATTCATGAGCCACTTCAGATAAGGCCTCAGTTGGTGAGCAAATTAGAACAGGCATACATGCATATACTCCAATCACTGGTAATGTCCTCATATGGAGTCCAATGCGGTTTGGTCAGGAGTGTAACACATATTTATCCTAATTAAAGACGTAAATTACATAATAAAAGGAGATTTGTTTCTAATGACACAGTGAGTCCACGGATCAACTTAATTACTGTTGGGAATATCACTCCTGACCAGCAGGAGGAGGCAAAGAGCACCACAGCAAAAGCTGTTAAATACCACTCCCCCTACCCACAATCCCCAGTCATTCTCTTTGCTTGTATCAGTTGCAAGGAGGGGTAAAGATAGGTGTCTGATTCTTCAATCAAGAGTTTATTTTTTAAGCAGAGCAAGTTTGCTCTGGTTTTCTTTGGGGTTTAGCCGTAATCCATGTCAGTCTCTTCAGTAGAGCAAGTGGTGGATTTTAAGCATTTGGGAACTTGTGGGGTATAATCTTCGCTGGGACTCCCAAGTAATTTCATGCTGCCCTTGGTTGAAAGTTTGAGTAAGTTTACTCAGCCTTTTCTTTTTTTCCACAGGTCCATGTGAGGTAGGAAGCCCCTCTCATACCAAGTGAGCTGTCCTGCTGCCAGACAGATTTTTGAGGTACAAAAAGTTTAAGAACACCAGCGAGTCAAGTTTAGCGCTCAAAAGATCAAAGCTTTATTCAAATGTAAACATTGTTAAAATCCAGATAGTTTTTTCAATCACAGCTCATCCCTTAAGCTGTCTTACGCGTTTCGGCCCCCCTGGCCTTATTCATAGACATAAGTTAACATTGTAAATGCCTCTCTTTTATACACATTAGCCAAAATGGCTCCTGAGATTTGCTGTGATTTCATTAGCTCAAAAGTTAATTACTCAAATCTCTAACACTTGTATAGGATTAACTCTTTCACTTCCAGCTATATTGATGTTTGTTATTTGTTACACTTGATATAATACATATGCATATCTCTAGTACAAATTCTATTATTTGAATGTGGACATTTTAATTTTATTTGTAAAATGTTTGTATTCACATTGTATTTAATACTTTACTCAATCCTTATTTGATTGATGTTACATATGTTTTATTTAAAAACTAAATAACTTTATATGCTTTTGCAATTTGCTGGTCCTCAATTGCAAAATATTTGTAAATGTTCAGGGAATAAGACTTAAAAACGAAAGTGCTTAGCTCATACAAAGTATAAATATACCATTTCTCATAGTCACCCATATTCCAGACTTCACAGACCTAGAATCCAAATATTTAGGACTGGCTTATTAACATCTTATGTATTCCAGTAACTAGAATATAACATTTTAGAGGCAATGAGAAATAGTATATTAGATAAGTGACTCTTCATAGTGGTCTGACAGTGACTATAAAGAGATCTAGTTAGCATTGGGGGACAGCATTTAACCAAAAAAAGACTAATAATAATAAAGAACCCCTCTCCTGCACCAAAGCTATAATGCTTCTTCATTATTATAAAAACAGGTGAGTGGTATGTTTGTATTTAAGTCGTTTTCCAAAAATTAATGACATCCCCCTCAATATTTAAGCCCTTTGGTCTTCTTGTTTGTAACTGGAAGATCCAGAAGGCTTCTCTATACAGGAGGTGACTAGTTCTATCTCCTCCTCTTGATCTAGGTTTCACTAACTCTATTATTTGCCAACTGAAAGAAGTTACATCCTGATTGTGGCAGTAGATGAAATGCCTAGACAGATCTGAGCATTCAATATTATTCTTGATGTCATTTAAATGCTCCCTTACTCTAGTTCTTGCCTCCCTAGTAGTACATCCTGTATACTGTAGCCTACAGCTGGTGCATTCAATAAGATAAACTGCATATGTACTGCGACATGTGCTACAGCTTTCATGAGTGTACACCTTATTGGTAACGCGTGATTGGAAAGTCTGACCAATACATATGTGTGAGCAGGCAATGCAGTTTGTATAGTTGCATTTGTAGTGGCCTTTTATTGTAAGCCAACTACTCGTGTGTGTTCCTGTTTTCTTTCATGTAATTAGCAAGAGTCCATGAGCTAGTGACGTATGGGATATACATTCCTACCAGGAGGGGCAAAGTTTCCCAAACCTTAAAATGCCTATAAATACACCCCTCACCACACCCACAAATCAGTTTTACAAACTTTGCCTCCTATGGAGGTGGTGAAGTAAGTTTGTGCTAGATTCTACGTTGATATGCGCTCCGCAGCAGGTTGGAGCCCGGTTTTCCTCTCAGCGTGCAGTGAATGTCAGAGGGATGTGAGGAGAGTATTGCCTATTTGAATTCAATGATCTCCTTCTACGGGGTCTATTTCATAGGTTCTCTGTTATCGGTCGTAGAGATTCATCTCTTACCTCCCTTTTCAGATCGACGATATACTCTTATATATATACCATTACCTCTGCTGATTTTCGTTTCAGTACTGGTTTGGCTTTCTACAAACATGTAGATGAGTGTCCTGGGGTAAGTAAGTCTTATTTTCTGTGACACTCTAAGCTATGGTTGGGCACTTTTTTATAAAGTTCTAAATATATGTATTCAAACATTTATTTGCCTTGACTCAGGATGTTCAACATTCCTTATTTTCAGACAGTCAGTTTCATATTTGGGATAATGCATTTGAATCAATCATTTTTTCTTACCTTAAAAAATTTGACTTTTTCCCTGTGGGCTGTTAGGCTCGCGGGGGCTGAAAATGCTTCATTTTATTGCATCATTCTTGGCGCAGACTTTTTTGGTGCAAAATTTTTTTCTGTTTCCGGCGTCATACGTGTCGCCGGAAGTTGCGTCATTTTTTGACGTTCTTTTGCGTCAAAAATGTCGGCGTTCCGGATGTGGCGTCATTTTTGGCGCCAAAAGCATTTAGGAGCCAAATAATGTGGGCGTCTTATTTGGCGCTAAAAAAATATGGGCATCACTTTTGTCTCCACATTATTTAAGTCTCATTATTTATTGCTTCTGGTTGCTAGAAGCTTGTTCACTGGCATTTTTTTCCCATTCCTGAAACTGTCATTTAAGGAATTTGATCATTTTGCTTTATATGTTGTTTTTTCTATTACATATCGCAAGATGTTCCACGTTGCAACTGAGTCAGAAGATACTTCAGGAAAATCACTGCCCGGTGCTGGAGCTACCAAAGCTAAGTGTATCACTTTTGGTATCTGTTCCTTCAGCTGTTTTTTGTATTAAATGTTATGACAAACTTGTTAATGCAGATAAAATTTCCTTTGGTACTGTTACATTACCTGTTGCTGTTCCGTCAACATCTAATACTCAGAGTGTTCCTGATAACATAAGAGATTTTGTTTCTAAATCCATTAAGAAGGCTATGTCTGTTATTTCTCCTTCTAGTATACATAAAAGTCTTTTAAAACTTCTCTTTTTTCAGATGAATTTTTAAATGAACATCATCATTCTGATACTGATAATGGTTCTTCTGGTTCAGAGGTTTCTGTCTCAGAGGTTGATGCTGATAAATCTTTGTATTTGTTCAAGATGGAATTTATTCGTTCTTTATTTAAAGAAGTATTAATTGCATTAGAAATAGAGGATTCTGGTCCTCTTGATACTAAAACTAAACGTTTAAATAAGGTTTTTAAATCTCCTGTAGTTATTCCAGAAGTGTTTCTTGTCCCTGATGCTATTTCTGAAGTAATTTCCAGGGAATGGAATAATTTGGGTAATTCATTTACTCCTTTTAAAACGTTTTAAGCAATTATATCCTGTGCCATCTGACAGATTAAAGTTTGGGACAAAATCCCTAAGGTTTATGGGGCTGTCTCTATTCCTGCTATATTTTTAGCGGATGTTGCTGCAGCTTCAACTTTTTGGTTAGAAGCTTTAGCGCAACAAGTAACAGATCATAATTCTCATAGCATTATTATTCTATAATATGCTAATTATTTTATTTGTGATGCCATCTTTGATATCATTAGAATTGATGTCAGGTATATGTCTCTAACTATTTTAGCTAGAAGAGCTTTATGGCTTAAAACTTGGAATGCTGATATGTCTTCTAAGTCAACTTTGCTATCCTTTTCTTTCCAGGGTAATAAATTATTCGGTTCTCAGTTGGATTCTTTTATCTCAACTGTTACTGGAAGGAAGGGAACTTTTTTACCATAGGATAAAAAATCTGAGGTAAATTTAGGTCTAATAATTGTTTTCGTTCCTTTCATCACAACAAGGAACAAAAGCCTGATCCTTCATCCTCAGGAGCGGTATCAGTTTGGAAACCTTCTTCACTTTGGAATATATCCAAGCCTTATAGAAACCCAAAGCCAGCTCCTAAGTCCCCATGAAGGTGCGGCCCTCATTCCAGCTCAGCTGGTATGGGGCAGTTTACGTTCTTTTCAAAGAAATTTGGATCAATTCCGTTCACAATCTCTGGTTTCAGAACATTGTTTCAGAAGGGTACAGAATTGGCTTCAAGTTAAGGCCTCCTGCAAAGAGATTTTTTTCCTTCCCGTGTCCCAGTAAACCCAGCAAAGGCTCAAGCATTTCTGAAATGTGTTTCAGATCTAGAGTTGGCTGGAGTAATTATGCCAGTTCCAGTTCTGGAACAGGGGCTGGGGTTTTATTCTATCTCTTCATTGTACCAAAGAAGGTCAATTCCTTCAGACCAGTTCCGGATCTATCAATATTGAATCGTTATGTAAGGATACCAACATTCAAGATGGTAGCTGTAAGGACTATCCTGCCTTTTGTTCAGCAAGGGCATTATATGTCTACAATAGATTTTCAGGATGCATATCTGCATATTCCGATTCATCCAGATCACTTTTCGTTTCTGAAATTCTCTTTTTTAGACAAGCATTACCAGTTTTGTGGCTCTACGGTTTGGCTTAGCATCAGCTCCAAGAATTTTTACAAAGGTTCTCGGTGCCCTTCTGTCTGTATTCAGAGAACAGGGTATTGGTATTTCCTTATTTGGACGATATCTTGGTACTTGCTCAGTCTTCACATTTAACAGAATCTCATATGAATCGACTTGTGTTGTTTCTTCAAGATCATGGTTGGAGGATCAATTTACTAAAAAGTTCATTGATTCCTCAGACAAGGGTAACCTTTTTAGGTTTTCAGGTAGATTCAGTGTCTATGACTCTGTCTTTGTCAGACAAGAGAAGTCTAATATTGATATTAGCTTGTCAAAACCTTCAGTCACAATCATTCCCTTTGGTAGCCTTATGCATGGAAATTTTAGGTCTTATGACTGCTGCATCGGACGCGATCTCCTTTGCTCATTTTCACATGCGACCTCTTCAGCTCTGTATGCTGAACCAATGGTGTAGGGATTACACAAAGATATCTCAATTAATATCTTTAAAACCGATTGTACGACACTCTCTGACGTGGTGGACAGATCACCATTGTTTAGTTCAGGGGGCTTCTTTTGTTCTTCCGACCTGGACTGTAATTTCAACAGATGCAAGTCTTACAGGTTGGGGAGCTGTGTGGGGGTCTCTGACAGCACAAGGGGTTTGGGAATCTCAGGAGGTGAGATTACCGATCAATATTTTGGAACTCCGTGCAATTTTCAGAGCTCTTCAGTCTTGGCCTCTTCTGAAGAGAGAATCGTTCATTTGTTTTCAGACAGACAATGTCACAACTGTGGCATACATCAATCATCAAGGAGGGACTCACAGTCCTCTGGCTATGAAAGAAGTATCTCAAATTCTGGTTTGGGCGGAATCCAGCTCCTGTCTAATCTCTGCGGTTCATATTCCAGGAATAGACAATTGGGAAGCGGATTATCTCAGTCGCCAAACGTTGCATCCGGGCGAATGGTCTCTTCACCCAGAGGTATTTCTTCAGATTGTTCAAATGTGGGAGCTTCCAGAAATAGATCTGATGGTGTCTCATCTAAACAAGAAACTTCCCAGGTATCTGTCCAGATCCCGGGATCCTCAGGCGGAAGCAGTGGATGCATTATCACTTCCTTGGAAGTATCATCCTGCCTATATCTTTCCGCCTCTAGTTCTTCTTCCAAGAGTAATCTCCAAGATTCTGAAGGAATGCTCGTTTGTTCTGCTGGTAGCTCCGGCATGGCCTCATAGGTTTTGGTATGCAGATCTTGTCCGGATGGCCTCTTGCCATCCGTGGACTCTTCCGCTAAGACCAGACTTTCTGTCGCAAGGTCCTTTTTTCCATCAGGATCTCAAATCCTTAAATTTAAAGGTATGGAGATTGAACGCTTGATTCTTGGTCAAAGAGGTTTCTCTGACTCTGTGATTAATATTATGTTACAGGCTAGTAAATCTGTATCTAGAGAGATATATTATAGAGTCTGGAAGACTTATATTTCTTGGTGTCTTTCTCATCATTTTTCTTGGCATTCTTTTAGAATTCCGAGAATTTTACAATTTCTTCAGGATGGTTTAGATAAAGGTTTATCCGCAAGTTCTTTGAAAGGACAAATCTCTGCTCTTTCTGTTCTTTTTCACAGAAAGATTGCTAATCTTCCTGATATTCATTGTTTTGTACAAGCTTTGGTTCATATAAAATCTGTCATTAAGTCAATTTCTCCTCCTTGGAGTTTGAATTTGGTTCTGGGGGCTCTTCAAGCTCCTCTTTTTGAACCCATGCATTCATTGGACATTAAATTACTTTCTTGGAAAGTTTTGTTCCTTTTGGCGATCTCTTCTGCCAGAAGAGTCTCTGAATTATCTGCTCTTTCTTGCGAGTCTCCTTTTCTGATTTTTCATCAGGATAAGGCGGTGTTGCGAACTTCTTTTGAATTTTTATCTAAGGTTGTGAATTCCAACAACATTAGTAGAGAAATTGTGGTTCCCTCATTATGTCCTAATCCTAAGAATTCTAAGGAGAAATCGTTGCATTCTTTGGATGTTGTTAGAGCTTTGAAATATTATGTTGAAGCTACTAAGTCTTTCCGAAAGACTTCTAGTCTATTTGTTATCTTTTCCGGTTCTAGAAAAGGCCAGAAAGCTTCTGCCATTTCTTTGGCATCTTGGTTGAAATCTTTAATTCATCATGCCTATGTCGAGTCGGGTAAAACTCCGCCTCAAAGGATTACAGCTCATTCTACTAGGTCAGTTTCTACTTCCTGGGCGTTTAGGAATGAAGCTTCGATTGATCAGATTTGCAAAGCAGCAACTTGGTCCTCTTTGCATACTTTTACTAAATTCTACCATTTTGATGTATTTTCTTCTTCTGAAGCAGTTTTTGGTAGAAAAGTACTTCAGGCAGCTGTTTCAGTTTGAATCTTCTGCTTATGTTTTCATTTAAACTTTATTTTGGGTGTGGATTATTTTCAGCAGGAATTGGCTGTCTTTATTTTATCCCTCCCTCTCTAGTGACTCTTGCGTGGAAAGATCCACATCTTGGGTAGTCATTATCCCATACGTCACTAGCTCATGGACTCTTGCTAATTACATGAAAGAAAACATAATTTATGTAAGAACTTACCTGATAAATTCATTTCTTTCATATTAGCAAGAGTCCATGAGGCCCACCCTTTTTGTGGTGGTTATGATTTTTTTGTATAAAGCACAATTATTCCAATTCCTTATTTTATATGCTTTCGCACTTTTTTCTTATCACCCCACTTCTTGGCTATTCATTAAACTGATTTGTGGGTGTGGTGAGGGGTGTATTTATAGGCATTTTAAGGTTTGGGAAACTTTGCCCCTCCTGGTAGGAATGTATATCCCATACGTCACTAGCTCATGGACTCTTGCTAATATGAAAGAAATAAATTTATCAGGTAAGTTCTTACATAAATTATGTTTTTTTCAATAGACTGGGTGATATTATATTTCCAATAGTACACCCTCTCCTGGATACATAGTTACAACCTCCTTCTACATAGTCCTTCAGACTATCTTCAGCCGACACTATCGGTAGATGTTTCTTGATAATGCCACAAATATCATAAAATTGAGGACTATAGGTGGTAGAGAAGGTGGGTCTTGAAAGATCAAATCGTTTTTGACGTTTGATAGTTTCATTATTTGTGAGTGTGGCCCTATCCATTCGTGACACTTCTAAGAGTGCTCTGTTTACTGTCTTGGGTCGATGCCCTCTCTGCAATAGAGATTCTTTAAACTTGCTGCTCTCTAGAAGAGGTAAATTACATAATAAAAGGAGATTTGTTTCTAATGACACAGTGAGTCCACGGATCATCTTAATTACTGTTGGGAATATCACTCCTGACCAGCAGGAGGAGGCAAAGAGCACCACAGCAAAAGCTGTTAAATACCACTCCCCCTACCCACAATCAGTTGCAAGGAGGGGTAAAGATAGGTGTCTGATTCTTCAATCAAGAGTTTATTTTTTAAGCAGAGCAAGTTTGCTCTGGTTTTCTTTGGGGTTTAGCCGTAATCCATGTCAGTCTCTTCAGTAGAGCAAGTGGTGGCTTTTAAGCATTTGGGAACTTGTGGGGTATAATCTTCGCTGGGCCTCCCAAGTAATTTCATGCTGCCCTTGGTTGAAAGTTTGAGTAAGTTTACTCAGCCTTTTCTTTTTTTCCCACAGGTCCATGTGAGGTAGGAAGCCCCTCTCATACCAAGTGAGCTGTCCTGCTGCCAGACAGATTTTTGAGGTAAGTGCCTATTTCTTTCCCTGTTTTGATATAGGAGAATTTGGCACTTTGACAGTTAATTCTGTCTAAATATACAATCAGCCTTCTAGGTTAACGGTTTATTGTATGGCAGTTTTGCAGGCACTGGGGATGTTTGGCTCAGTTTATTATGTTTTCACTTTGGTGTACATGTTTTTTGTTTGTGTATTAATGGCTACCGGGAGGTTTGTTAGGCCACGCCCAAATAGGCGGGCTTATCTCAGATACTAAGGATGTTTTTGGCACCCTTTTAGCTGTTTCCTGTTGTTCCTGGATGTTGTAGCTCTGTTGCATAGCTCCCCTGAAGTGGTTCAGCTTTCTCTCCGGTGCAGCTTTATGGGGGTCCGGATCATTTTCTGACTTTGTTTTCGGCAGCAAGGTCATCAGGTAGGCACCTCAGCAGAGCTTGCTGAGGTTTGCAGGTTGCCTGTTGTTTTTTGGGGGGCTGTTGCTCTGTTTATATTTAAGTTTCTGTCTGAATTTCAGGGACTATAACGTGTTTGTCTCTTTTTGCATTCATTTTGTGAAAATGTTGCAGCAAGATTTATTGTGCAGTATATTTAAGGTTTTCTAGTTTAAAAAAAAAAAGTCTGTTTAAAATGAAATAGGCCTGGTAAGAATCCCAAATTTTGTTCAAATTATCGCCCCATTTCTCTTATCAACCAAGATCTGAAAATCTTTACTAAAATTCTTGCTAACCGACTTAAGTTGATATTGTCTACTTTAGTTCACCCCGACCAAGTTGGTTTTATAAAAGATAGGGAAGCCCCAGACAATATTAGACGTATAATTGACTCCATTCATTATTTATACGAAACCAAAACGCCTTCTCTGCTCTTATCTTTGGACGCGGAGAAGGCGTTTGATAGGATTGACTGGAGATACCTACTGCTGGTGCTTCAACGTATGGGATTTGAGGGTCCTTTTATCACAGCTGTTGAAGCAATTTATTCCAACCGCACTGCACAAGTGACGGCAACTGGTCATAAATCTAATATATTCCCTATATTAAACGGGACTAGACAGGGATGTCCTCTCTCGCCTCTTTTATTTGCCCTGTGTATTGAGCCTTTAGCGGCTCGGATAAGAGGTTTACCAGACATATCAGGATTCAGAATTCGCTCTACTGAATATAAATTGACTTTATTTGCCGATGACATCTTGTTGACTATCACCAAGCCGCTTATTTCACTCCCTAATTTATACCAACTCTTAGATAATTTTTCTGCTATCTCAGGTTACAAGATTAATCTAGATAAAAGTGAGGCCCTTCCCATTGTATTACCACACCAAACACAGAAGCTTATAGAACTCAACTTCTCTATGAAGTGGGCCAAACATACCATAAAATACTTGGGAATATATGTCACAAACCAAATTGGACAACTATATCAATACAATTATATACCCTTATTTAGAGACATCCGTCAAGACCTTAAAAAATGGTCACAATATTCGTTCTCCTGGTATGGTCGAATAGCAGCGGTTAAAATGAACATTTTGCCACGCATACTGTATCTATTTAGAGCACTCCCAATAAGAATCCCAATCCCGGAAATTGCTAGGTTTCAATCGGACCTATTAAAATATATCAGAGGAAAAAAGTCACCTAGAATAGCATCGACCATACTTACAAGACATAAAACAATAGAGGGAGTGGGAGTACCAGACCTAGTTGACTATTACCATGCTGCTAGACTAGCTCAAACGACACTCCTGGATAAGCCTGGTTTGGACATCATATGGCCCACTCTTGAGGCTGAAATGGGAGGCTGGGATTCACCAGCAGACATACTCTGGGATTCACATCTGCATAATCCTACTAGACAGCGGACTGATCCACCTACCCTTGAATCAACTCTGAACTCATGGACTAAATTAGCCAAAACCACCAAATTAAGACCTCCATATTCTAGGGTGATGCCAATTAGATATCTACTAATCAGAGAACACCTTATTTTAGTGGATTAATGGAGTAATAAAGGACTTTATAGGGTAGCAGACATGGTAACCAATAAGAAAATCATATCATACACTCAGCTACAAGATAGAATTGCCCCTGTGTCGCTCAATTGGTTATTGTATCTACAGATACTATCCTCTTTCAAAAAATTTCAACACCACCACTAGTCTAGAAACTTGGTGCAAGTCCCCCCATAGAACAAAACACACTATTTCAAAGCTGTATATAGCCATTCAGACATCACACATTCACTCTAAAACTCAATTGATGTTGAAATGGGAGAGGGACTTAGGATTAGAGATGGAAGAGCTGAAATGGATTGACTTATTAGGCCTTACTGATAAGGGACTTTTAAGTGCGAACCTAAGGGAAAATGCGATTTAAGACTACCTTTCGATGGTACTTTACTCCACTTCAGACAGCACATATGATTCCCGCGGGGAATAGATTCTGTTACAGGGGGTGTAAAAAACTAGGCACATATAGTCATCTATGGTGGGAATGCGACAAGGTCAAGTCTATTTGGGATGCCCTATCTCTTTTACTCAGCAATATTTTGGATGAAAATATCCGACTCACTCAGACCCAAGCTTTGCTTCATGAAAGTCTTCCTCATTTAAATAAACCAATCAATACATTCATTAAAATATTATGCACGATCACAAGGATAGGTATTGCTAAATACTGGAAAACTGGCACTCTCTCCTGGCAGGAGATACTTAACAAAATCAACACCACTTATTCCATGTATGAATCAGCTGCTTGGATTCTAGACAATAGGGAGACAGTTGACCAAATTTGGTTTCATTGGGTAATGAGAGGATCACTTACTAACACTCCTAGACCTATGCTAATAACGCATATAGATTAACAGATTTTAACAGACTGACAGTCTCACTTATACAGCCTAGTGTCGACCAACCTTCCTCAAAAAGAAAAAAATAGAAACTTAAAACAGACACAGAAGTACTGATTTCAATTGACTCAAAAAAAAAATTCTTCTCTCTCTCTTTTCTTTTGCTCGTTATTGTTATTCTTAGTGTTGGTTATTGGTTTATTCAGACAACTGTTATTGTTTGAAAATGTCATCTGAAATTGGAGTCCAACATAAACATTAGTAGAATGTGTAAAGACAAAGATTACAAGATGTATGGTCTGTAATGGACACGTTACTTTCATTATATTGGAGATTGTATACTGTAAAGGATATATGATTATTAAGTGTTAACATGTCTCCTTATTATTTGTGGTATTTTGCAACTTATGCTAATAAAAAGATTTAAACATAAAATTAAATAGGACAGTAACGTTTTTTTTGTTTCATTAAAATTCTGATTTGAACTAAGAATTTTTTATTGATTAAGGTTTTTTCTTTTGGAATAAGATGGACCAAGAGGCCCTGCAAGCTGTTGCTTGTTCTCTATGTTTAAATACTAATGTTGAGCCTCCTATCCTTTTTTGTTCCTCTTGTATTGAGAGAACATTACATTACAAGGATAGACTTTTTGATTATGAGCCTTCATTGTCTAGTGCGGATGTTGTTCAGGAGTCTCCTGTTCAGGCTAATCCGCAGCTTTCTACTCATACGTCCCAATCTTCTGCAGTGCCCTGTGTTTAGTCTCAGGTTGTTTTTTCCTTGAAGTATATGGCTACATATATCCGCAGCAGTATCTGAGGCTTTGTCTGCTTTTCCTATGTTACGGGGGAAGCGCAAGAGGAAGTATAAAGTTTCTGATTCTGTTGCAATTGTGTCTAGTGTTTCTTCTTATAGGTCTGAGGAGGAAGATACTTCAGTAGCATCGGAGAGTGAGATCTCTGATTCTGATAGTGTAAATCCTTCTTCTGAACCTGATGTTGTTTCCTTTAGGTTTAAGCTGGAGCATCTCCGTTTGTTACTCAAGGAGGTTTTGGCTACTTTGGATGACTCTGAGGCGTCAGTCATGGTTATTCCTAAGAAATCTAGTAAACTTAATAAAGGTCCTGGGAGCATTGTCGGCAGTGCTTTGATTGAAGGGTGTTGCAGTGGCTCCTTATCTGGACGACATTCTAGTTCAGGCTCCATCTTTTCTGTGCTCCCACGGTTGGAAGGTGAATTTAGAAAAAAGTTCCTTAATTCCGGCTACAAGAGTGGTATTTTTGGGTATCATTATAGATTCTCTAGAGATTAAAATTTTTCTATTAGAAGCAAGAAAGTTAAAGATATTCAATATGTGTCTTGCTCTTCAGTCCCTTCCTCGGCCGTCAGTGGCTCAGTGCATAGAGGTTATTGGTCTGATGATTTCAGTCATGGACATCATTCCGTTTGCTCGGTTCAATTTCAGACCTCTGCAGTTATGCTTGCTCAGGCAGTAGAACAGGGATTATGCAGATCTATCTCCAAAGATTGTTCTAGATCAGATGTCCAGAGATTCTCTTCCATGGTGGTTGTCTCAGGATCTTCTCTCTCAGGAAACTTGCTTTCGCAGACCTGCCTGGGTGATTGTAACCACGGATGCCAGTTTGCTGGTCTGGGGTGCTGTCTGGGGTTCATTAAGGGCTCAGGGTCTATGGACTTGGGATGAGTCAGTTCTTCCAATAAATGTTTTGGAACTGAGAGCAATTTTCAGTGCTCTTCTAACCTGGCCTCAGCTATTTTCAACCCAGTTTATCAAGTTTCAGTCGGACAACATAACGTCAGTGGCTTACATCATTCATCAGGAAGGAACTCGGAGTTCCATGGCCATGACAGAGGTAGCCAAGATTATTCAATGGCCGGAGATTCACAACTGTTGTCTGTCTGCTATCCACATTTCAGGGATGGACAATTGGGAAGCGGATTTTCTGAGCAGACAGATTTTTCATCCGGGGGAGTAGGAACTTCATCCAGAGGTATTTTCCAGCTTGATTCTCAGTTGGGGGCAGTCGGAGTTGGTTCTCATGGCATCTCGTCAGAATTCCAAGCTCCCGAGGTACGAGTTGAGGTCAAAGGATCCTCAGGCTTTTCTGATAGATGCTCTGGCAGTTCCTTGGACTTTCAGTGTGGCATATGTGTTCCCTCCGTTTGCTCTTCTTCCTCGGGTCATTGCTCGGGTCAAAGAAGAGAGGGCATCAGTGATTCTCATTGCTCCGGCATGGCCTCGCAGAATCTGGCTTGCAGATCTGGTTGAGATGTCTTCCCTTCCACCTTGGCGTCTTCCATTTAGGAAGGACCTGCTTCTGCAGGGTCCCTTCCTTCATCCAAATCTTGTTTCTCTGAAGCTGACTGCTTGGAGATTGAACGCTTGATTCTTTCTAAGCATGGTTTTTCTGAGTCAGTCGTTGAGACTATGATTCAGGCTCGTAAGCCTGTGACTAGGAAGATTTATTATAAGATTTGGCGTAAATATTTGTATTGGTGTGAATCCAAAGGCTACTCGTGGAGTAGTTAGGATTCCTAGGATTTTGTCTTTTTTCCAGGAGGGTTTGGAGAAAGGTTTATCTGCTACTACCATGAAGGGTCAAATTTCTGCTTTATCTATTTTATTGCACAAGCACCTGGAGGATATGCCAGATGTTCATTCTTTTTGTCAGGCCTCGGTTAGAATTTGGCCTGTGTTTAAGTCTACTACTCCACCTTGGAGTCTTAATTTGGTTCTTAGAGTCCTTCAACAGGCTCCGTTTGAACCTGTGCATTCTTTGGATATTAAGATGTTATCTTGGAAGGTTTTGTTTCTGGTGGCTATTTCTTCAGGTAGAAGAGATTCGGAGCTTTCAGCCTTTTCTTATTTTTCACTCTGATAAGGTAGTTCTGCGTACTGCTTTGGGTTTTCTTCCCAAGGTTGTTTCTGATAAGAATATTAATCAAGAGATTGTTGTTCCTTCTTTGTGTCCTAATCCTTCTTCTCATAAGGAGCATTTGTTGCACAACCTGGATGTGGTTCGTGCATTGAAATATTATTTGCAGGCAACTAAGGATTTTCGCCAGTCTTCTTCCTTATTTGTTGTCTTTTTTGGGAAGTGTAAGGCTACTTCTCTTTCTTGTTGGTTGAGGAGTGTTATTCGCTTGGCATGTGAGACTGCTGGTCAGCAGCCTCCTGAGAAAATCATGGCTCATTCCACGAGGGCTGTTTCATTTTCTTGGGCTTTCAAAAATGGAGCTTCTGTAGATCAGCTTTGCAAGGCTGTGACTTGGTCATCTTTGCATACTTTTTCAAAATTTTACAAATTTGATACTTTTGCTTCAGCAGAGGCTTCTTTTGGGAGAAAGGTTCTTCAAGCAGTGGTGCCTTCTGTTTAGGTTAACTTTCTTGTCCCTCCCTTATCATCCATGTCCTCTAGCTTGGGTATTGGTTCCCAACAGTAATTAAGATAATCCGTGGACTCACCGTGTCATTAGAAAGAAAACATAATTTATTCTTACCTGATACATTTATTTATTTCTTGACACGGTGAGTCCACGGCCCGTCCTGTTTTTCAGACAGTTTACTTTTCTATAAACTTTAGGCACCTCTGCACCTTAGATTACTTCCTTTCTCCTTTCCCTTTGGTCGAATGACTGGAGATTGTGGGTAGGGGGAGTGGTATTTAACAGATTTTGCTGTGGTGCTCTTTGCCTCCTCCTCCTCGTCAGGAGTGATATTTCCAACAGTAATTAAGATGATCCATGGACTCACTGTGTCAAGAAAGAAAGAAATGTATCAGGTAAGATAAATTATGTTTTGTTTCAAAATGACTCTTACAAAGTAACACATTTATATTCTAGAGCAGAGGTGGGCAGACTTTTGTAAGGCAAGGGCTACCTCTAATTTTATTCCAAGTGACGTGGTCACCTAACTATATAAAAAAAAACAAAAAAAAAAAACACCTGTCTTGACAATAATTACAATAATGTATTTATTTGCATACAAAGAGAGAAGCGCTCTACCAGGAACGGACAACAGCTCATCAGCTAGTTCTATGGTGATTTACCACCCAGGAGCAGCCTCTTTTAGACCAGTTTGCTTTTCACAGAGGAAAACTTTCCTGAAGTATATTGTATTTATTGCCACAAATAGGACCTGCCGGCTGTAAATTGTATTTTTGCTACAAATAGGACTTGCTGGCTGATTTTTTTTTTGTTTGTTTTTGACACAAATAGGACCTGCTGGCTGAAAATTTTATTTTTGACACAATTTAATACAGCTTTAAAAAGCAGCTGCACTCTTTAACAAATCCAGCCGCTCTCTGTCTTTACTTACTGCAAGAGCTCTCTTTACGTCACGCTGGGACCGTCAAGCAACCTTATCTGTGTACCGCACCTGCGTATGATAAGTAGTCTCACAATCAAGATGGCTCGAGACTCATTCTACAAAGTAATTTTATTGGCTGGACGCTATGTCAGGTTGATTAGGGGGCAGGTTCTGTAACCAAAGCTGGGGCAGCAAGTTCAACTACTGATGCGTCGCGCATGCTAAAGTACAGTGCCCATACCGCCATCATAGACTCAGTCAAAGCTGATTTCAAAAGTCTGCATAAGAGAAAGATTTCTTACACATCTACAGTGGTGAGACTCTTCACTCAGAATTTAGATTCTATCTATATTTCTAGATTCTGAGTGAAGAGCCTTGCTGCCGTAGATGTGTAAGAAATCTTTCTCTTATTATGCAGACTTTTGAAATCTTACAGGCGGTCACCTCAAAATTCACTCGCGGTCCACTGGTAGACCGTAATCTACTTCTTGCCCACCCCTGTTTTAGAATCTAGACTATCCCTTTAAGTTTAAAAGCCAAGGTTGTGCTGGCACTGACTGTGAGAGAGTCATTAGGATAGTAATGTAATACACTGCAAAAATACTGAATTACATTTTTGTAGTCAACGGCTTATTGCCTTGGTATGAATTCATGAGCTAAATTTTCCATTTTTAAGCAATGCAATTCGGTAAAAAAAGAAAAGTAAAATTTGTATCTGTATCCTGTCACTATTTCTTATGTTTATCAATTTGAACCTTTTTTTTTTTTTCTTTTTATTGACCGATATTCTAAAGTGTATTATACCAAGCATTTCTTTTTCGCATGAATATAAAAAAAAAACATAGTAAAATTAAATTAATTATAAATTACCTTTCCGTGAGGCTCCTTTTTCTAAAAGCGCTTTATGGAATTCAGGTAATGCTTAATATTCTTATATTTTCTACTGTAGTTCATAATTTCATATTCTCACAGATCGGTCTTTTTTGCATTTCTTTAATGTTAGCAGAACACCTGACATTCTTTCCTCAGATACCATAGCTAATTACTCTGTCTACATATTTCATAAGACCTTATGCCTGTCTGAAAATATATGTTTGACTCTTTCCTCCATTAGACTACAGCACACTGGCAGATAGAGGAGCTTCTCTGATGGGAAATATGTACTGGAATGAATGATTAGTATATTAGTTTTACAATCAGTAAAAAAAAATACTCTAGAGTATAGGATCATTGGGGGATGGAGAAGCAGTATTGGGGCTATTAAAGTGTTAATAGAGGGTTAATTGAGGTCCCACACTGAGACAGATTTAGGTTTATGCAGTTACTTTGTGTCCCTTTAATACAAGTAAAAAGATAGATATTCTTTGAAAAAATTAAGGCAAATTTCTCAAGATTTACAGTACATTATTATTTGTATTAGAACTCCCCTTTAATTATATTGATTCGATTTATTTATTTAGGATATGTAGCTTGTTATCTCCAAACATATTTTGCAGCAAAGTCTAATACATTTAATGTTTGCAAATATGTTGTTAGATCATTAAATGGACCTTTAAGAATTTTAAATTATTTTTTGGGGCAATTACTAAAAATAAAATCAGATCAGTGGAAATGTCTACACAAGATTTGCTTCTTATTAAAAATGAAAGATGCTAATAAATGGTTTACAATAAGCTACAGCTCTGTCTATTTAAATTGCTGTTCCCACTGTAAACTGGCACAGGATCTGGTGCTGACATCAGCACTTATATACAGTTCAAGACGTATTCTCTGGTGGTGTGTGCTCCCCTTGTGGGGTTCTTTCAAGCTATTGTAATGCAATGTGTATTATAAAGATTTGCTCTGTTATTTGATTGGTTCATCTTATAAGTTCCAAGGGCTTCAGCATAGCAATAGCAGTGTGCTGAAGCCAGCTTAAAGGCTAATCATTAAGCAGCCAGCAATCACTGCCTATAAATAAAATCTTCCAGAAAGTAAAATGTGTTCTCTCCAGATTCTCTTAGAATAAAACATATCATAAAGAATCAACATCAAAGTGAAATTGCAAATACTAAAGACAACTCTGTATACCAGGGGGGTATTATGGCCTAGGGCAGCAGATTTGGGAGGGACAGCACATCTGCCCTATCCTGTCTCAAAAAGCCAGCACACAGTACAGAGAGCGATAAAGTGCAGGCTTTTACAGAGAAGACTAGGCACGTGCGCTGATTAAGGTCGCTCTTCACAGGCAGTGCTCCTTTAAACCGTTGCTTTATTTAGAGCCACCGGCATTTTTGCAGTGAAAGCGTTCTTGGTGAGAAACTTACCCAGGGATATGCTTACAAGGTGAGGCTGGAAGAGAAGACCTTGTGCCAATATGCTGCCTCCCCTTTGTCAGCTGTGGTGGGTCTGCGAGAACAATGCTTATTGCAGGTCTTAGTAACTGCAACAGACTGGATGCGTCTGGGCACTGCTTAGATCAGCTTGTGATGTCTAATCATAAACTAATAGCTAGCTTCCTGGGTGGTAACTACCCATAGAACAAGCTATTATGCTATTGTTCGTTCCCAGGTTGAACGCTTCTCTCTTTTCATTTATGTAAATGATGACACTTGGGGAAGTCTCCCTAAGTGTGATGCGGGAATCCAGACGTGGACCCATTGCTCAGTGTGCCTAGAGGGATATGGCTGCACCTCACTGACGAGGCGCACAATAGGCCAAAACGTACGTCTGGGGTTTTGCTGTTTCTCTCGTTCAGAGAGGGATTGCCTGGTATTTTGGGGCTGGACTGTACTGTGAAGTCAGGATCAGACTGATATGCTTCAGGAAAATTCTTCTCTGTGAAAGGCACATGTTGAGCAAAAAGAGGCTGCTTCTTGGGTGGTAACTAGCCATAGAACAAGCTATTATGCTATTGTTCGTTCCCGGGTTTAGCGCTTCTCTCTTTTTATTTATGCAAATTATGACATTTTGGGAAGTCTCCCTAAGTGTGATGCGGGAATCCAGATGTGGACCCATTGCTCAGTGTGCCTAGAGGGATATGGCTGCACCTCACTGACGAGGCCCACAATAGGCCAAAACGTACGTCTGGGGTTTTGCTGTTTCTCTCGTTCAGAGAGGGATTGCCTGGTATTTTGGGGCTGGACTGTACTGTGAAGTCAGGATCAGACTGATATGCTTCAGGAAAATTCTTCTCTGTGAAAGGCACATGTTGAGCAAAAAGAGGCTGCTACTTGGGTGGTAACTAGCCATAGAGCAAGGTATTATGCTATTGTTTGTTCCCAGGTTGAGTGCTTTTCTCTTTTTATTTATGCAAATTATGACATTTTGGGAAGTCTCCCTAAGTGTGATGCGGGAATCCAGACGTGGACCCATTGCTCAGTGTGCCTAGAGGGATATGGCTGCACCTCACTGACTAGGCTCACACTAGGCCGAAATGTATGTCTGGGGTTTTGCTGTTTCTCTCGTTTAGAAAGGGATTGCCTGGTATTTTGGGGCTGGACTGTACTGTGAAGTCAGGATCAGACTGATATGCTTCAGGAAAGTTCTTCTCTGTGAAAGGCACATGGTGAGCAAAAAGAGGCTGCTTCTTGGGTGGTAATTAGCCATAGAACAAACTATTATGCTATTGTTCGTTCCCAGGTTGAGCGCTTTTCTCTTTTTATTTAATAGCTAGCTTTCTCTGCATTCATGAACCCACGGAGTAAACGGACACCTAAAAAGTTTCATTACTTGAATGATGGTAATTATTGTATGTTGTTGCATGTGAAGGGCAGTGATTGTTTCAAAGTGTATTCTTCTTTCCCTCCCTCTTCTTTCCCACAACTCCATTCTTCCCTCAACTCACCCGCTCCCTCCTTCCCTCCCTTCTTTCTCTCAACTCCCTCCCTTGTTCCCTTCTTTCACTCCTTTCTTTCCCTCTCCGTTTTCTCCTCTCCCTCCCAACTTTTCTCTCTTCTTTCCTTTCCCTCCCTTTTCTCCCCTTCCCTTCTTTTCTCTCCCTTCTCTCAGGGAGAAAATGGTATGAGATGCATGCAATTCAACCCACCTGTATGCAAGTGTTTTGCTAGCCCATTTTCTTTTGAATTGTTATGGGGGGGAAAAAAAAATTTTTTACACACTGACCCAAAAAAATATTAAGGGGGAAAAAGGGACTAAAACCTTTTTTTTGGGGGGGCGGGGGCGCAGCAGAATTTTGAGTGCCTAGGGCAGCACAAAACCTAAATACACCACTGCTGTATACACATATATTAAACTCCTCCTTGTGGTTAGTATGTTGTACTCACATTGTGCTTTGTTGCAGGGCGCTGAACAGCGAAACCAGGAGCTGGAAGAGAAAGTGAGAACGCTAAGGAAGGACATGGAAGAAAGCAAACACAGACAGGGCCACTTGAAATTGGAACTGAAACATTTTCTGAACATATTAGATGGGAAGTTAAACGATTTGCACGAATTCCGTCAAGGACTCTCAAAATTAGAAATGGATAATTAGGGCGTGATGGATTTTTCTCTCTGCAGATGGGTAATTACTAGGACTAGCATTAGAGGATGCTGTGCTCAGTAATTTGAATGTTTCCTAGCACCCATGGATAGCTAGGATTGGTCTGTTTAGCCCAATTTAACAAACCAACAGCTGCCTAAAACTTAAAAGCCATGTGTAATACTTTCTACAGAACTAGTCTAGGATTAGCTATACAAGCCTTGAATTCAGCACCGGAGGGTATGGGGATTCGGTGCTAAAGAACAGGAAGATAAAACATAACATATATGTGGTAATGTGCCACTACCCATAATCCTTTGCCCTTTTAAAACAGTAATAATTCATTTGATGCTTTGTGACAGATACACAAAACACTCATAGGTATTCTTTAAAGTATCTGCTTAGCAACACTGTTTTGGAACTGCAATAAAAGGAAAGCATTTGACTAATAAACAAATACATATATTAAAAATATATATATATATATACATTAAAAAAATCCTAAGTAAATAGAAATGTAAAGATTTCAGAAAAGAGAATATTTAAGAGGATTATTTAAATATATAAATTAACTTGAATTAGTGCTTTAACAAAATTTGTTTCCAAATGTATGGATTTTTTTGGTCAGTTTGGGGGGCAGGGAAGTCTTGGTCATACTTTACTTCATGGTTACACAACCTTTATTCCAGTGACTTTTCATTATACATATGTTGTACCACTATTAGAAATAACCTTAGTGCAATTATCTGCATTTACTTGCTGCTATGAAAAGTCTTGACATAATTTGCTGTGGAAAAAAAATATATTTTGCTACTGAATTTGAGTCCTGTTTAGCACCAGAAAAATATTAGACAATGTGTAGTGGGCAACTTTGCAGGAGAAGCAAGCACTCTAAAACAGCGTTATTATTAATTTGATACTGCAGTGCCCCTTGATTGTGAGGTGTAGTATTTAAATATGTCTACAAAACTCTAGTTATACAACTTATTAGAGACCAAAAAGGGAAACGGAAATAAATGATGGGAAGCTCATTTAATTTGGGGTAGTGGCGATTAAACACATTTATTTTTCTTCTAAACCCATCCATGAGCTATTGATCACATCTCCTGGAAACTGGACATATAAAATGTGTGTAAAATGCAGTATCATTCTGTGACATCTTAGATCATGGTTCCCTGGAATTCAAATTAGGCAAGTGAGACAGGAATGCACATTTACTGTCAGGTGATTGGTGGGCTATGGTTCCCATTTATTACTATTCTGTTCACTTTTTGTTTTTTAGTATTAGGTGTTGAGTAAAATCGATTTGGGATTGCTGTTTATTACTGGAGATAACGCAGATTATCTGATGCATTGAAACAGCATTTCCATCATGGTCCTCAATGAAAGTTAGTCAGCCTAATGCTAAAGATATTCCTTTTTCAACAAATCTGGTTTAATATCTGCTGTGCTAGTGTTAATCTTGTTAACCACATTCCCAAACTTCAATCTTACTGGCTGAGATCTTTTGCCTATGTCATCTTGGTATATCCTAGCAGACAGACTTCATATTGCATTAGATCTGTAAATGTGGTCAGCAGTCTCGGTGCTGCTACGTATCATTTAGAAACCCCTTAGGAACATGATAGGTGTATGTATTCTTGCACTAAGGGAACAATAAAAAATATGAATGTATAGTTTGATATTTTACTCAGAAGTACAAATGAAGGTCTTACATGCTGTCACAAAGATCTCTCTTTTTTAATTTCCAGATATTTTTTTATTTGATTTTTTACCAAAGCCCTCCTGCTCAAATAACTGACAATATGAACTATTCACATACATTGTTATATTTAGAGGAACACTTGTAGCTGGTTATACAACGTGGCTCTGTCTGTATATTATCATTTTTTTTTTTTTGCAAGTTCCCAGCTATAATATCGGTAACAGTATAACAAGGTTGGAGTTCTGACAATTCTCCAGTATAATGAATTGTGCAATTAGTAAATCTTGTAAAATGGCTACCTCCAACGCACTTTATTGATATTCAAAAAGCAAACAGAGCTATTTATCTAAGAGCAGAAGGTGATATCAATAAATAGACTAGACTAGAAGACACTTATAACCTCTCAATTGTCAGAAGTAACAACTTAGAGGAGGCTGGTAGGAGCCCCTACAGAATATATAATTGTGATTAAGATAGGATTCCTTTAGTGTTTCATGAGTTTCTTATTCCCAGGGCCCCTTACGGAATGTCCTGAATCATTAGTTGTGATGGAATATATGTGTGCAAGTTTACATTGTCCTGGAGACTTTAAAGGTGAAACATTTTGTAGAAAATTAAAATTGTTTTAAAACAAACATTGAAGTCCCTGGTTTTTAAGCAATAGGTATATAATATGCTATATTAGAACATAATACTAAAACAATAGAAAAATAAATAAAGCACTTCTGCAATTTTGTATTCTGTTTGGTTTGTTGAATTGGATTTATATATTTTGAAATGAATAAAGTGTCTTCCAAATACTGTTTTTCTTTCGTTACTCAAGAAATACTCCATGTGTTTGCTTTTTACAGTATATTAGTGCATTGAAATAAAATATTATAAAGTTATATATTTTTTAAAATTCTAAAATTAGTTTATTAGTTTGTACATTTAAGTTAAAAGGACGCTGTAGTCATGCAAGGGGCAACTTGTAAATGGCTGGTCTCTCACTCTCTCCTATCCCCACCAGGAGCTAATTTTCTCCTGACATATCTTGTTTACATAGCTTTTCTATCACCATGACTGCAGCACTGATATTTTCCATATAGGTTATTATTAATTATAATTAAAGTTTATAAAGAGCAAACATTGTACACTTCGCTATACAGAGGCACATTACATTCATTAAATGAACATAACATTTTTTCTTTCACGATTCAGATAGAGCATGCAATTTTAAACAACTTTCCAATGTATTTCTATTATCAAACTTTCTTTGTTTTCTTGCTATCCTTTGTTGAAAAGCAGGAAGGAAAGTTCAGGAGCTTGCACGTTTCTGCAGTACTATAAGGCAGCCGTTTTGCAACAATGTTATACATTATTAAGAGCACTAGATGGCAGCACTATTTCCTGTTATGTAGTTCTCCAGACATGAGCACACTACCTACATAGGTATCTCTTCAACAAAGAATAACATGAGAACAAAGCAAATTTGAGAATAGAAGTAAATCGGAAACTTTTTCAAAATTGTGTTCTCTATCTGAATCATGAAAGAAAAAATGTGGGTTTCATGTCCCTTTTAAGGTACAAACAGTACTAGAGTTACAATGACAAGTTATACAAGGGTAAGTTACATACATTGCACTAACTCCTTTACCTGTTGAAACCTGAACTTTGTTAAAGAAGCCATTTGTAAATAATTTAACATACTCCAATAGGTAAAATAGTTCTTTGGGAACACTCTGGGGAGAACATTGTTACAGTATACTGTCAGTTTAAGCTGACAAAGATAAATAGAAATGTTTCTGAACATTATGGGCTTAGACCTTATTCCATGTCTATCAAAATCTCAAATATAGACTTTTGCTGTCACAATCAGTTTCTTTCATATTAGCAAGAGTCCATGAGCTAGTGACGTATGGGATATACATTCCTACCAGGAGGGGCAAAGTTTCCCAAACCTCAAAATGCCTATAAATACACCCCTCACCACATCCACAATTCAGTTTTACAAACTTTGCCTCCTATGGAGGTGGTGAAGTAAGTTTGTGCTAGATTCTACGTTGATATGCGCTCCGCAGCAAGTTGGAGCCCGGTTTTCCTCTCAGCGTGCAGTGAATGTCAGAGGGATGTGAGGAGAGTATTGCCTATTTGAATGCAGTGATCTCCTTCTACGGGGTCTATTTCATAGGTTCTCTGTTATCGGTCGTAGAGATTCATCTCTTACCTCCCTTTTCAGATCGACGATATACTCTTATTTATATACCATTACCTCTGCTGATTTTCGTTTCAGTACTGGTTTGGCTTTCTACAAACGTGTAGATGAGTGTCCTGGGGTAAGTAAATCTTATTTTCTGTGACACTCTAAGCTATGGTTGGGCACTTTATTTATAAAGTTCTAAATATATGTATTCAAACATTTATTTGCCTTGACTCAGAATGTTCAACATTCCTTATTTTCAGACAGTCAGTTTCATATTTGGGATAATGCGTTTGAATCAAACATTTTTTCTTACCTTAAAAATTTGACTTTTTTTCCCTGTGGGCTGTTAGGCTCGCGGGGGCTGAAAATGCTTCATTTTATTGCGTCATTCTTGGCGCGGACTTTTTTGGCGCAAAAAATCTTTTCTGTTTCCGGCGTCATACGTGTCGCCGGAAGTTGCGTCATTTTTTGACGTCCTTTTGCGCCAAAGATGTCGGCGTTCCGGATGTGGCGTCATTTTTGGCGCCAAAAAGCATTTAGGCGCCAAACAATGTGGGCGTATTATTTGGCGCCAAAAAATATGGGCGTCGCTTTTGTCTCCACATTATTTCAGTCTGATTTTTTCTTTGCTTCTGGTTACTAGAAGCTTGTTTATTGGCATTTTTTCCCATTCCTGAAACTGTCATTTAAGGAATTTGATCAATTTTGCTTTATATGTTGTTTTTTCTCTTACATATTGCAAGATGTCTCACGTTGCATCTGAGTCAGAAGATACTTCAGGAAAATCGCTGTCTAGTGCTGGAACTACCAAAGCTAAGTGTATCTGCTGTAAACTTTTGGTAGCTATTCCTCCGGCTGTTGTTTGTATTAATTGTCATGACAAACTTGTTAAAGCAGATAATATTTCCTTTAGTAATGTACCATTGCCTGTTGCAGTTCCCTCAACATCTAAGGTGCAGAATGTTCCTGATAACATAAGAGATTTTGTTTCTGAATCCATCAAGAAGGCTATGTCTGTTATTTCTCCTTCTAGTAAACATAAAAAATCTTTTAAAACTTCTCTCTCTACAGATGAATTTTTAAATGAACATCATCATTCTGATTCTGATGACTCTTCTTGTTCAGAGGATTCTGTCTCAGAGATTGATGCTGATAAATCTTCATATTTATTTAAAATGGAATTTATTCGTTCTTTACTTAAAGAAGTACTAAGCTTTAGAAATAGAGGATTCTGGTCCTCTTGATACTAATTCTAAACGTTTAGATAAGGTGTTTAAATCTCCTGTGGTTATTCCAGAAGTTTTTCCTGTTCCTAATGCTATTTCTGAAGTAATTTCCAGAGAATGGGATAAATTGGGCAATTCATTTACTCCTTCTAAACGTTTTAAGAAATTATATCCTGTGCCGTCTGACAGATTAGAATTTTGGGACAAAATCCCTAAAGTTGATGGGGCTATTTCTACCCTTGCTAAACGTACTACTATTCCTACGTCAGATGGTACTTCGTTTAAAGATCCTTTAGATAGGAAAATTGAATCCTTTCTAAGAAAAGCTTATCTGTGTTCAGGTAATCTTCTTAGACCTGCTATATCTTTGGCTGATGTTGCTGCAGCTTCAACTTTTTGGTTGGAGACTTTAGCGCAACAAGTAACAGATCATGACAGAGTTGATGTCAGGTTTATGTGTCTAGCTATTTTAGCTAGAAGAGCTTTATGGCTTAAACCTTGGAATGCTGATATGGCTTCTAAATCAACTCTACTTTCCATTTCTTTCCAGGGTAACAAATTATTTGGTTCTCAGTTGGATTCCATTATCTCAACTGTTACTGGTGGGAAAGGAACTTTTTTACCACAGGATAAAAAATCTAAGGGTAAAAACAGGGCTAATAATCGTTTTCGTTCCTTTCGTTTCAACAAAGAACAAAAGCCTGATCCTTCATCCTCAGGAGCAGTTTCAGTTTGGAAACCATCTCCAGTCTGGAATAAATCCAAGCCTTCTAGAAAGGCAAAGCCTGCTTCTAAGTCCACATGAAGGTGCGGCCCTCATTCCAGCTCAGCTGGTGGGGGGGGCAGGTTACGTTTTTTCAAAGAAATTTGGATCAATTCTGTTCACAATCTTTGGATTCAGAACATTGTTTCAGAAGGTTACAGAATTGGTTTCAAGATGAGACCTCCTGCAAAGAGATTTTTTTCTTTCCCGTGTCCCAGTAAATCCAGTGAAAACTCAATCATTTCTGAATTGTGTTTCAGATCTAGAGTTGGCTGGAGTAATTATGCCAGTTCCAGTTCTGGAACAGGGGATGGGGTTTTATTCAAATCTCTTCATTGTACCAAAGAAGGAGAATTCCTTCAGACCAGTTCTGGATCTAAAAATATTGAATCGTTATGTAAGGATACCAACGTTCAAAATGGTAATTGTAAGGACTATCTTGCCTTTTGTTCAGCAAGGGCATTATATGTCCACAATAGATTTACAGGATGCTTATCTGCATATTCCGATTCATCCAGATCATTATCAGTTCCTGAGATTCTCTTTTCTGGACAAGCATTACCAGTTTGTGGCTCTGCCGTTTGGCCTAGCTACAGCTCCAACAATTTTTACAAAAGTTCTCGGTGCCCTTCTGTCTGTAATCAGAGAACAGGGTATTGTGGTATTTCCTTATTTGGACGATATCTTGGTACTTGCTCAGTCTTTACATTTAGCAGAATCTCATACGAATCGACTTGTGTTGTTTCTTCAAGATCATGGTTGGAGGATCAATTTACCAAAAAGTTCATTGATTCCTCAGACAAGGGTAACTTTTCTGGGTTTCCAGATAGATTCAGTGTCCATGACTCTGTCTTTAACAGACAAGAGACGTCTAAAATTGATTTCAGCTTGTCGAAACCTTCAGTCACAATCATTCCCTTCGGTAGCCTTATGCATGGAAATTCTAGGTCTTATGACTGCTGCATCGGACGCGATCCCCTTTGCTCATTTTCACATGCGACCTCTTCAGTTCTGTATGCTGAATCAATGGTGCAGGGATTACACAAAGATATCTCAATTAATATCTTTAAAACCGATTGTACGACACTCTCTAACGTGGTGGACAGATCACCATCGTTTAATTCAGGGGGCTTCTTTTGTGCTTCCGACCTGGACTGTAATTTCAACAGATGCAAGTCTCACAGGTTGGGGAGCTGTGTGGGGATCTCTGACGGCACAAGGAGTTTGGGAATCTCAGGAGGTGAGATTACCGATCAATATTTTGGAACTCCGTGCAATTTTCAGAGCTCTTCAGTCTTGGCCTCTTCTGAAGAGAGAATCGTTCATTTGTTTTCAGACAGACAATGTCACAACTGTGGCATACATCAATCATCAAGGAGGGACTCACAGTCCTCTGGCTATGAAAGAAGTATCTCGAATTCTGGTTTGGGCGGAATCCAGCTCCTGTCTAATCTCTGTGGTTCATATCCCAGGTATAGACAATTGGGAAGCGGATTATCTCAGTCGCCAAACGTTACATCCGGGCGAATGGTCTCTTCACCCAGAGGTATTTCTTCAGATTGTTCAAATGTGGGGACTTCCAGAAATAGATCTGATGGCCTCTCATCTAAACAAGAAACTTCCCAGGTATCTGTCCAGATCCAGGGATCCTCAAGCGGAAGCAGTGGATGCATTGTCACTTCCTTGGAAGTATCATCCTGCCTATATCTTTCCGCCTCTAGTTCTTCTTCCAAGAGTAATCTCCAAGATTCTGAAGGAATGCTCGTTTGTTCTGCTGGTAGCTCCGGCATGGCCTCACAGGTTTTGGTATGCGGATCTTGTCCGGATGGCCTCTTGCCATCCGTGGACTCTTCCGCTACGACCAGACCTTCTGTCGCAAGGTCCTTTTTTCCATCAGGATCTCAAATCCTTAAATTTAAAGGTATGGAGATTGAACGCTTAATTCTTAGTCAAAGAGGTTTCTCTGACTCTGTGATTAATACTATGTTACAGGCTCGTAAATCTGTATCCAGAGAGATATATTATAGAGTCTGGAAGACTTATATTTCTTGGTGTCTTTCTCATCATTTTTCTTGGCATTCTTTTAGAATTCCAAGAATTTTACAGTTTCTTCAGGATGGTTTAGATAAAGGTTTGTCCGCAAGTTCCTTGAAAGGACAAATCTCTGCTCTTTCTGTTCTTTTTCACAGAAAGATTGCTAATCTTCCTGATATTCATTGTTTTGTACAAGCTTTGGTTCGTATAAAACCTGTCATTAAGTCAATTTCTCCTCCTTGGAGTTTGAATTTGGTTCTAGGGGCTCTTCAAGCTCCTCCGTTTGAACCTATGCATTCATTGGACATTAAATTACTTTCTTGGAAAGTTTTGTTCCTTTTGGCAATCTCTTCTGCCAGAAGAGTTTCTGAATTATCTGCTCTTTCTTTTGAGTCTCCTTTTCTGATTTTTCATCAGGATAAGGCAGTGTTGCGAACTTCTTTTGAATTTTTACCTAAAGTTGTGAATTCCAACAACATTAGTAGAGAAATTGTGGTTCCTTCATTATGTCCTAATCCTAAGAATTCTAAGGAGAAATCGTTACATTCTTTGGATGTTGTTAGAGCTTTGAAATATTATGTTGAAGCTACTAAGTCTTTCCGAAAGACTTCTAGTTTATTTGTTATCTTTTCCGGTTCTAGAAAAGGCCAGAAAGCTTCTGCCATTTCTTTGGCATCTTGGTTGAAATCTTTAATTCATCTTGCCTATGTTGAGTCGGGTAAAACTCCGCCTCAAAGGATTACAGCTCATTCTACTAGGTCAGTTTCTACTTCCTGGGCGTTTAGGAATGAAGCTTCGATTGATCAGATTTGCAAAGCAGCAACTTGGTCCTCTTTGCATACTTTTACTAAATTCTTCCATTTTGATGTATTTTCTTCTTCTGAAGCAGTTTTTGGTAGAAAAGTACTTCAGGCAGCGGTTTCAGTTTGAATCTTCTGCTTATGTTTTTCATTAAACTTTATTTTGGGTGTGGATTATTTTCAGCAGGAATTGGCTGTCTTTATTTTATCCCTCCCTCTCTAGTGACTCTTGCGTGGAAAGATCCACATCTTGGGTAATCATTATCCCATACGTCACTAGCTCATGGACTCTTGCTAATTACATGAAAGAAAACATAATTTATGTAAGAACTTACCTGATAAATTCATTTATTTCATATTAGCAAGAGTCCATGAGGCCCGCCCTTATTTTGTGGTGGTTATGATTTTGTATAAAGCACAATTATTCCAATTCCTTATTTTATATGCTTTCGCACTTTTTTATCACCCCACTTCTTGGCTATTCGTTAAACTGAATTGTGGGTGTGGTGAGGGGTGTATTTATAGGCATTTTGAGGTTTGGGAAACTTTGCCCCTCCTGGTAGGAATGTATATCCCATACGTCACTAGCTCATGGACTCTTGCTAATATGAAAGAAATGAATTTATCAGGTAAGTTCTTACATAAATTATGCTTTTTATGCTTAAACCTAGGTTTTCCGCCTGTCCTCAACAAAAATACTGCATAATCTGTAGGAGACTGGGCACAAGGGAAGGGAGGTTGGGGACTAGGGTCACACAAACACCCCTCCCCCCAAAAAAGCTCTACCTTAGCTGCCACTCTAGATCCCACCATGTATATGTTTCACTGCTGAGCAGAAATTTTACCCATTGGTTGCCAGCAAACATACAAATCATTAATTGTGCATCTTTGCTTAACTAAAACACACATAAACAGAAGTGATGTAAACGCCTTGAATTGCCGTCACTCCTTTCTGCATTGGGGCCCATCTCACAATGAGCAAAACTCAGGGACTGGATATATGTGTCAAGTATTTTTGTGAAGATTTTACTGGACAACTTGCTAAAAAAAAAAAGTGGAATGTCCAGTTGAATAATGGACATGACAACCCTACTTACAGCTGGATTGCTCTTGCTCTTATGAAACTTTAAAATGGTAGCGTTTCTGTTCTTTTGTTAAAATCATGTCTCCTTCATGACTGCATAGTTCTTAATAGAAATTAAATGCAAATCCAATAGTTCAGTATTGTGTGTTAACGGCATCAAAATATTATGCCCAAAATGTTGGTAGATCTCCCTCCAGCAGTAATTGCGTTTGGAGTGCTGCATTATTGACAGCAGCAATCTTACACTCTGAGATGCTTCAGATTTCGCTTTACAGAAAGCTATTGACTCATCCAGACACATTTAGGATAAATTAGGAAGTATGATGCTCAAACCTCTATGTGATATTGTGATAGTAATGGTAGTTCTGGCCGGCATTGCTTTTGCCAGTATCCCAGGTGTATTAAATCATTTAGTAATTATAAGAAAGGGTCTCACCCATCATTTTAGGTGCAATACTTGAGATAGCTATCTCTTTTATATATATATATATATATATATATATATATATATATATATATATATATATATATATATATATATATATATATATATACACACAATCTTAAGATGATTGAAACCCCTGCAGTAAGGAAGGGTTTAATGGTTGCTTTTTTTTTATTTATTTTTGCTTTTATGAATATGTAATAATTGACTAAAGGATCTACACTTTAGTTTTTATTTTATGATAACCTAATAAATGTTATGCAAAAAATATATCAAGCATAATATGTGTCTATGTCTACTTAGGGCTAGATTACAAGTGGCGCTGTAATTTTTTTGCATAAGCGAAAACTCCGCTTGGATTTTCATTTTGCGCTTGCGGTGTTCCAAGTTCCAAAAAAAACGTATTTTGGGCTAGCGTTAACCCCAATAGCATGCAAAAACAAACTTCATTTTCCATGGGTGCAACTGCGCATGCATGTATTCCCCCATAGAGATCAATGGAGAGAAAAAAAAAGTATAGTATTAAATATATCTTTATTAAATATAAATGTTTTTACATCTTTTCATCTACTTATCTATATATATATATATATATATATATATATATATGTATATATATATATATATATCTGTATGTGTGTGTGAATATATATTGTTTTTATATGTGTATATATATAACACTACATATATACACATGACTACATTAATATATAAGTACACATATATAAATATATATATATATATATATATATATATATACACACAAATACATCTTTAGCAATGTGTTTGTATGTGTCTCAACATACAATGAATAAATGCTATCAACAAATGCAACAGAAGACCAAGATAAACGGACACGAAAGTTAAACTCACGGTTCAGATAGAGCAATCTAGAGACTTTTCAGTTTCCTTCTGGTCATTAGCTCACCAGATCCCAGTAATGCAATGCTACTGTGGAGTTTGCTTTAACTGTGAGTTTAACCACTTAGAGGTTTATGATCTAAAGCTTTCTGTTCAGATGAAATTATTTAAAATGATTCTCCAGCACTGATAGATCGCTCACAAGATTCTATAAAGGCAGATTTCACTCTGCTACTCTAAGGGGCATTCCCTGCATTTCTGTATATAGAGGAGAGGCAAGCCCAGTACAATATAGCACTGCATGATATGACAGTTCTGCTGCATTTCTAATTTGTGCTTGTATTTTCTTTCCTATGGTGGTGAGAGCCCATGATCACTTACTGTTGGGAATTCATTAACTGGCCACCAGGAAGTGGGAAAGACACCCTACACCAAATCGAGATCTACCAGTAGATCGCGAAGGTCCTGCTGGTAGATTGTAACCGATGTGATCAAAATTATGTGAACAAGTTACACAATCTAAACACTGGGGCGTGAGTAGAATATGGTTGCTAGGGATACCACTTTAATGAACTGCCCCTTCACACACACTGTGGTAGATAAGCAGTCAGATGGTCGGACGAAAAGTGCTACAGGATTGAATCTTGAGGGACATCGATTTCAAGCAATCAATGTAGATAGATAGTCTAGTAAGTAGGGTAAGTGTCAATAGATAGAAAAAGTAAAGAGGGAGGCTGCTGTGCTATGCTAAAGGAACAAGTCTGATTGACATCTGGCAAATGAACGTGTTGACCCTGTAAGAAATGGTCTGCATGGCACGCTATAGAAATTTATTTGTGTAAGCCTCACTGGATCTTATCAGGCCTAGCCCACAGCGCAAAGTAAAGGGGGTCAGTGGCAGTAATTGGAATGCAGTGTTTTGTAACATGGCAAAAGGAGTTGCTCCTGTTAACCTGATTTAAAGTCAGTGCTACTTTTGTCATCAGGATTAATCTGTTGTATCTCTTTACTTTTGCACATCTATGTGTTGCTGAATCATGCAACCTTAAAGGGATATGAAACACTCATTTTCTTTTTCTTTCATGATTCAGATATAGAACATTCAAATTGAAACAACTTTATATTTACTTCACATTTGCAGCCCTTATCTTAGGGGAGTGTTAATATACAGTGTAGGCTGTTTGTGCACAGGGGAGGTTGAGTACCTTTATTTTATTTGATATATACTGGACCTCACTTGATATGTATTTAGGATTTATTTACTAAAAGCGACATTTTACAACTGTAATGTCTACTAATGTGATGCTTTTCTGTACTTCATTTAAACTGTGCAAACATATGTAATGGCCCCTATAAATTCACCACTCCTTATGTCGACCAGCAGTTGTTGTGCTTTATACTCTGCAAAACTAGAGCAAGAGCGCTAAGAAGATGCCGGGATCCAGTCCTTCTCCATGAGAAATGTTATATATGAGAGAGTTATAAGCAGGACGTGCTACATAGGTCTTCCAAATTTTTAGTGCCTCTCTGCTTTTTGGCGTGCACCCCACCTCTTCCGGTCAATGTGGAAATGGTTTAATCGTCAGCAGGAGTCACTGTAATGAGACCCTATGCCAGGAGCAAGGGGTCATTTTGTCTAATATTTAATGTTACTTTGCTAGTTTACACTTAGTTTTTAGATGTACTTGGAATCTGCTTGTATGCTTATATCCATTGTGTCTGCTGTGTTTCACGCACACATTTAGTGTAGTACTGTACAATTTAGTATACAACTGTCTTGCAGATTAATTATTTCTGTTTTTATTATTATTTCTGTATCTTTTGCACTGTATCCTTTTAATATGGAGTGGACTGGTGTTGTTCTCTGCAGGTTTAGACTATGTAGAGGGTGGAACCACATACTTTGTTTTTTGCCTAACAAATGTATACTCCGGATTCCTTCTCTATTTGCTAAATGTATGCTCTGCAATTTGGTTACTCTGTCTTCCAGCTCAACTTTGTAGCACTTGTCTAGGTTCTGTTTTACAATCTCATTTGTCTACGTCTTCTAATCCAAATCCTGTTTGTCCGCCATCTGTGTATAACTACTCTGGATGGTAACACAGATATTTCGCTAGAAGGGCTCTATGGTACAAATTGTGGCCTACTGACATGGTGTCATAGTCAGGACTGTTAAAGTTGGCTTTCAAGGGAAATAACTTGTTTGGCCAGCTTGGACTCTATTATTTCTATGGTCACAAGTGGCAAGGGAGCCCCTTTGCCACGGAATAAAAAAATCCAGATCTAAAGGTACATTCTGCAAACATTTTTGCTCCTTTTGGCAAACCAGGTCCAAGAAATCTTCCTGTCAGAAGCCACATAGTATACCTGTAAAGTATATCTGGAAGCCCAATCACGTTCTGAATAAGTATAAGCAGATCAAGAAATGCCCTTCCAATGCAAATCTGCCTGAAAGCACAGCCCCTGATCCAGACTCATTCCTGGACAAATTAAACCTTTTTTCAGAAGGCCTGGTCTCAATCTGTTTGGGACAACTGGGTAATGGAAATGATTTCTCAGGGGTACAGAATAGGGTTTTGGTCACAGCCTCATTGAGAGAGGTATCAGGAGACCAGAAAAAAAAAGATTGCCTTCTTTCATTGTGTCAGGATCTGGAGGACACTGGTGTTATTGTCTATGTTCCCTATGTCAGAATGATGGAAGGGATTCTATTCCACTCTGTGTATTGTTCCAGAGACCGAGTGAACGTTCAAATCCATTCTGGATCCGAAAACCTTAAAGGGACACTGAACCCAATTTTTTTCTTTCATGATTCAGATAGAGCATGCAATTTTAAGCAACTTTCTAATTTACTCCTATTATCAAATTTTCTTCATTCTCTTGGTATCTTTATTTGAAATGCAAGAATGTAAGTTTAGATGCCGGCCCATTTTTGGTGAACAACCTGGGTTGTCCTTGCTGATTGGTGGATAAATTCATTCACCAATAATAAAAAAGTGCTGTCCAGAGTACTGAACTAAAAAAAGCTTTGATGCCTTCTTTTTTAAATAAAGATAGCAAAAGAACAAAGCAAAATTGATAATAGGAGTAAATTAGAAAGTTCCTTAAAATTGCATGCTCTATCTGAATCACAAAATATTTTTTTTGTTCAGTGTCCCTTTAACCCTTTGGCTGCTAAGCCATTTCCCACCTGGGTGCTAATATTTTCTTTTAATTTTCTTATTTTTTAAATTTTTTAACTTTTTTTTTTTTTTTTTTACAGACCCCAACACTGTTGGAAAGGTTAGGCGATTACCTTTCCAACATTGGGTCTTGGGGGTCTTTAGCTGCCTGAGATACAGGCTTCTAAGCAGCATGCCCCCTCCTCCTATACTTAACATTGTTAAGTATAAATAAAGTTGTGCGGTGATGTCATCACGTAATTGCACGTGACGTCACCGCACATCACGTGAAGCCCCGGCGATGCCTGTCACTCTACAGGCACGATTGCCGGGGTAGGAGTAGTAAGGAGCCCCCAGATCTCCCTCAAGGTGGACGAGTGCTCATGACGGCTCTAAGCCGTCATTAGCACCAGAGTGAGAAACTCTGTGACGGCTCAGAGCTGTCATTAGCACTCAAAGGGTTAAACAAGTAATTGAGGGTTACTTCTTTCAAAGTGGAAACTATCTAATCTTTCCTCCCTTTAGTCCTGCAAGTTCGGCTCATGCAACTATAGATTTGAAGGATTCCTACTTGCGGATTCCTATTCACAAAGAACATCACCAGTTTCTTAGTTTTGCCTATTTCAACAGATATTATCAGTTTGTAGCTCTTCCCTTTTAGTCTTGCATGGTTCTGGTTGCTTTTCGGTAAGTTGTCAGAGATTAGGGAATAGCTGTGACTCCCTACTTGGACGATAGTTTGATCCAAGCTCCTTATTTACCTTTAGCGACTGTTCATACAATCAGCTGCTGGTGGCTCCTCAGTTAAAGGATTACTTTCTGTTATAATTTTTAAGCTAAACAACTAACATATTAAAGTTAATAAACATTAATTAAAACCTACTGACCTATATTTTCTCCAAAACTAAGTTTCATAACATTCTAAAAGTTATATCTTTTATTCGCCGATGATGTCACATTATCCTGCCCACTATTTTCAGCACTGCATGTTCAAAATACTTAAACCAATAACTTTGTGTTTAAAGCGCCATTTTGAAACCTAGGTATTGTAAACGGATTGGTACAGAGCAAAGGATACCCACGGAGTGGGTTTGGAAAACAATTAAATTTGCAGACAAGATTTCTGATATACGGTAGAGATATGTTAATGAAATGCTATTGATAAAAAGCGTATTTGGGGTAGTTAGTTGGTAACAGGCATAGAAAATATTTACTTACAGTGGCCCTTTAAGATACTTGGTTCACAGGGTGTCAGTTACTGGCTTCAAACCAAACCTAAGCAGATTTTAAGAGAAGATACTGTGGTTTCTTTGCTGTCATGGCAGGCAATCTAAAGTTGCAAAGAGTTTGCTGACTCCACTTACAAGGGTGTCCTTTTTGGGAGTAATAATAGATTTGATGCCTTTTTGTTCTCTCAGTCAGTTTATACCCTCATTAGATTGTAAGGATGCTTACCTTTATGTTCCAATTCAGGGAGCATTTATTATTTTTTAAGGTTTGACTGTCTAGATAAACACTTTAATAAAAATTCTGGTAGAGCAACAAACTTACACCTAGATTACAAGTTCTGCATTAGCCTTAAAAAGCAGCGTTAAGGGGTCCTAACACTGCTTTTTAATGCCTGCTGGTATTACGAGTCAGGCAGGAAAGGGTCTACTGCTCACTTTTTTTCCGCGGCTCGAGGCTACCGCAAATCCACTTACGTCAATTGTGTATCCTATCTTTTCTATGGAATTTTCCTAACGCTGGTATTACGAGTCTTGGAAGAAGTGAGCGGTAGACCCTCTACCGCCAAGACGCCAACCGCAAAAAAAGTCAGTAATTTAGAGTTTTATTGGCTAATGCCGGAACATAAAGCTCTTAACTACAGTGCTACAAAATACACTAACACCCATAAACTACCTATGAACCCCTAAACCGAGGCCCCCCCACATTGCAAACCCTATAATAAAAATATTTAACCCCTAATCTGCCGACCGGACACCGCCGCCACCTACATTATAGCTATGAACCCCTAATCTGCTGGCCCTAACATCGCCGACACCTATATTATATTTATTAACCCCTAATCTGCCCCCCCCAATGTCGCCGCCACCTACCTACACTTATTAACCCCTAATCTGCCGACCAGACATCGCCGCCACTATAATAAATGTATTAACCCCTAAACCGCCACACTCCCGCCTCCCAAACAGTATAATACATTTTATTAACCCCTAATCTGCCCTCCCTAACATCTACCTACAATTATTAACCCCTAAGCTCCCACCCCCAACGCCGCCGCTACAATAATAGAGTCATTAACCCCTAAACCTAAGTCTAACCCTAACACCCCCCTAAGTTAAATATCATTTAAATAAAACAAACTAAAATTACTATCATTAAATAAAATTATCCTATTTAAAACTAAATACTTACCTATAAAATAAACCCTAATATAGCTACAATATAACTAATAGTTACATTGTAGCTATTTTAGGATTTATTTTTATTTTACAGGCAACTTTGTATTTATTTTAACTAGGTACAATAGCTATTCAATAGTTAATAACTATTTAATAGCTACCTAGTTAAAATAATTACAAAATTACCTGTAAAATAAATCCTAACACTAAATTACAAAAAATAAAAAAATATTACAAGAATTTTAATCTAATTACACCTAATCTAAGCCCCCTAATAAAATAAAAAAGCCCCCCAAAATAATAAAATTCCCTACCCTAAACTAAATTACAAAGTAACCAGCTCTTTTACCAGCCCTTAAAAGGGCCTTTTGCGGGGCATTGCCCCAAAGTAATCAGCTCTTTTACCTGTAAAAAAAAATACAATCCCCCCCAACATTACAACCCACCAACCACATACCCCTACTCTAAAACCCACCCGATCCCCCCTTTAAAAAAACCTAACACTACCCCCCTGAAGATCACCCTACGTCTTCAGCCAGCCGGCAACCGATGGGACAGAAGAGGACACCCAGACCGGCAGAAGTCTTCATCCTATCCGGGCAGAAGAGGACATCCGGACCGGCAGACATCTTCATCCAGGCGGCATCTTTTATCTTCATCCTTCCGGAGCGGAGCCATCTTCTATCCAGCCGACGCGGAGCCATCCTCTTCTTCCGACAGACTAACGACGAATGAAGGTTCCTTTAAATGACGTCATCCAAGATGGCGTCCCTCGAATTCCGATTGGCTAATAGGATTCTATCAGCCAATCGGAATTAAGGTAGGAAAAATCTGATTGGTTGATTTAATCAGCCAATCGGATTGAAGTTCAATCCGAGTGGCTGATTGGATCAGCCAATAGAATGCAAGGTTAATTCTAGTTTTTTTTTCAGCCAGCTCAGCCCCATTGTTTCCTATAGGGAAATCGTGCACAAGCACGTTTTTCCAGCTTACCGCTACTGTACCCAACGCTGGTATTGAGGGTTGAAGTGGATCTAAATTATGCTCAACGCTCACTTTTCTGAGGCTAACGCAGCCATTCAGACAACTCGTAATACCAGCGTTGGCTTAAGGGTGCGCGGGGAAAAAAAGGCTTGTTAGCACCGCAGGTGTTTACAGACAAAACTCGTAATCTAGGCGTTTAAAGTTCTGGGAACCCTTTTGTCTGTGATCAGAATTCAAGGTATTGCAGTTGCCTTACCTAGTCAATATCTTGGTTCTGCTTTAGTTTTTCTTTTAGCAGAATCTCTTCTTTTCAGACTGTGGATGTATATTTACCTATATGGTTGAAATTTCTGTGTTTTTCTCAGACAAGGGTTTGGTTTTTTTTTGAGAAAGCTAGTGTTAGTTAGCTTGTTAGATCTTCTTCAGTCTATTTTCATTTCTCAATTAGGTCTCATGTTTGCTGCATTGAATGCTTTTCAGTTTACTTGTTTTTACTTGAGGCCTCTTCAACTTTGTATGCTTCTGCAGTGGGTCGGGGATCATACGCATCAGCCTTAAATGTTTATCTATTGCACAGGACAAGGTAGTCCCTGTCTGGGTGGTTGTTTTATCAGCTTTTTATGTAGGGGGCTGCTTTTGACCATCCTATTTGGACTGTAATCTCTTCTGATGCAAACCCTTAGGTTGGGGGTTGCCTGGAGGTCTCTGAGGGGACATGGGGTTTGGTTTTCTCTGGAGGCGAAGTTGTCAATTTATGTTTTAGATCTTCATGCAAATTTGGCTTCTGTTAAAAAGGTAATCGTATCTCCATTTTCAGACAGACAATTTTTTGCATTGGCTTTCATCTTTCATCAGGGGGAACTCTTGGGTCCCTAGCTATGACTGAAGTATCTCAAATTCTTTCCTAGGCAGAAGCCAATTGTTGCTTAATTTCTGTATTATTATTTTGCCTGGAGTGAACTTATGGAAAAACATAATTTATGTAAGAACTTGCTGATAAATTCATTTATTTCATATTGGCAAGAGTCCATTAGCAAGTGACGTATGGGATATACAATCCTACCATGAGGGGCAAAGTTTCCCAAACCTCAAAATGCCTATAAATACACTCCTCACCACACCCACAATTTAGTTTAACGAATAGCCAAGTAGTGGGGTGATAAAGAAAGTAAGGAATAAAAAGCATCATAAAAGGGAACTGGAAATATAATTGTGCTTTATACAAAAAATCATAACCACCATAAAAATGGTGGGTTTCATGGACTCTTGCCAAAGAAATAAATTTACCAGTTAAGTTCTTACATAAATTATGTTTTCTTTCATGTAATTGGCAAGAGTCCATGAGCTAGTGACGTATGGGATAGTAATACCCAAGATGTGGAACTCCACAAAAAAGTCACTAGAGAGGGAGGGATAAAAATAATAACAGCCATTTTCCGCTGAAAAAATTAATCCACAACCAAAAAAATGTTTTTTTTTCTCATAGTTGAAAAGAAAAAAACTTAAACATAAGCAGAAGAATCAAACTGAAACAGCTGCCTGAAGAACTTTTCTACCAAAAACTGCTTCCGAAGAAGAAAATACATCAAAACGGTAGAATTTAGTAAATGTATGCAAAGAAGACCAAATTGCTGCTTTGCAAATCTGATCAATTGAAGCTTCATTCTTAAAAAAAGCAAGCAATATACAGAGGTGCAAGATGGAAAAAACACACAATATTCTGTACAAATGAACTAAGAACTGATACTCTCCTTTAGGTCAGACTGCAGCCTTCTTACAGTCTCTCCCTTGTGACTGTGTATAGGTAGATAGTAGTGGTAGATGGCGCTAGTCTATTGAATGATTTTCTCTAGTAAGTGAAGAGAAAACAGGCTTGAAGCATATATGGAAGCCAATTAATATGGGTGCAGTATACTCACTCCATAAGATGAATCTATATAGCTGAAAGGAAACGTGGCATCAGATGGCAAGTGTCCACAGATTCCTGGTGTCAGATACTGAATTTTCAGGTTTATCCAAAAATTGACTATAAATGAATAAAGACCCAAATGACAAAAGTATCCAGTGTAAAATTGAAAAAAATGTAGTAACTTACTCCATAAAGAGGGAGATTCCAGCTCAGCACAGCAAAACAAGATCTTGACAATCTTTCAACAAAGGATTCTTAAAAGCCCACAAAGTGGAGACTGATCTAGTAGAATGAGCTGTAATTTTCTGAGGCGGGGCCTGACCCGACTCCAAATAAGCCTGATGAATAAAAAGCTTTAACTAAGATGCCAAGGAAATGGCAGAAGCTTTCTGACCTATCCTAGAACCAGAAAAGACAACAAATAGACTAGAAGTCTTCCTGAAGTCTTTAGTAGCTTCAATATAATATTTCAAAGCTCTTACAACATCCAAAGAATGTAAGGATCTCTCCAAAGAATTCTTAGGATTAGGACACAAAGAGGGAACAACAATTTCTCTATTAATGTTGTTAGAATTCACAACCTTAGGTATAAATTTAAATGAAGTCTGCAAAACTGCCTTATCCTGATGGAAAATCAGAAAAGGAGATTCACAAGAAAGAGCAGATAATTCAGAAACTCTTCTAGCAGAAGAGATGGCCAAAGGAACAACACTTTCCAAGAAAGTAGTTTAATGTCCAAAGAATGCATAGGCTCAAAAGGAGGAGCCTATAAAACATTCAAAACCAAATTAAGACTCCAAGGAGGAGAGATTGATTTAATGACAGGCTTGATACGGACCAAAGCCTGTACAAAACAGTGTAGATCAGGAAGTAAAGCAATCTTTCTGTGAAATAAAACAGAAAGAGCAGAGATTTGTCCCTTCAATGAACTTGCAGACAAACTTTTATCCAAACCATCCTGAAGAAACTGTACAATTCTAGGAATTCTAAAAGAATTTATGAGAAGAACACCATGAAATATAAGTCTTTCAAACTTGATAATAAATCTTCCTAGAAACAGATTTAAGAGCCTGTAACATAGTATTAATCACTGAGTCAGAAAAACCTCTATGACTAAGCACTAAGCGTTCAATTTCCATACCTTCAAATTTAATGATTTGAGATCCTGATGGAAAAATTGACCTTGAGACAGAAGGTCTGGTCTTAAAGGAAGTGGCCAAGGTTGACAACTGGACATCCGGACAAGATCCACATACCAAAACCTGTGAGGCCATGCTGGTGCTACCAAAAACACAAATGATTGTTCCATGGTAATCTTGGAAATCACTCTTGGAAGAAGAACAAGAGGCGGGAAGATATAACCAGGTTGGTAACACCAAGGAACTGCTAACACATCCACTGCCTCCGCCTGAGGATCCCTTGAACTGGACAGGTACCTGGGAAGTTTCTTGTTTAGATGGGAAGCCATCAGATCTATTTCTGGAAAACCCCACATCTGAACAATCTCTGAGAAAACACATCTGGATGGAGCGACCACTCCCCCGGATGTAAAGTCTGATGGCTGAGATAATCCGCTTCCCAACTGTCTACACCTGGGATATGTACCACAGAAATTAGACAGGAGGTGGATTCCGCCCAAGACAGTATCCGAGAAACTTCTTTCATAGCTAGGGGACTGTGAGTCCCACCCTGATGATTGACATATGCCCCAGTTGTGATATTGTCTGTCTGAAAACAAATTAATTGTTCTCTCTTCAACAGAAGCCAAACTTGAAGAGCCCTGAAAATAGCATGGTAACCTTGCCTCTTAAGATTTCCAAAACCCTTGTGCTGTCAGAGATCCCCAGACAGCTCCCCAACCTGAAAGACCTGCATCTGTTGTGATCACAGTCCAGGTTGGACGAACAAAAGAAGCCCCTTGAACTATACAATGGCGATCTACCCACCAAGTCAGAGAGAGTCAAACATTGGGATTTAAGGATATTAATTGTGATATCTTTGTATAATCCCTACACCATTGATTCAGCATACAAAGCTGGAGAGGTCTCATAAGAAAACAAACAAAGGGGATTGCCTCCGATGCTGCAGTCATGAGACCTAAAACATCCATGCACATAGCTACTGAAGGGAATGATTGAGACTGAAAGTTCCGACAAGCTGAAACCAATTTTAATCGTCTCTTGTCTGTTAGAGACAGAGTCATGGACACTGAATCTATCTGGAAACCTAAAAAGGTGACCCTTGTCTGAGGAATCAAGGAACGTTTTGGTAAATTGATCCTCCAACCATGTCTTTAAAGGAACAACACTAGTTGATTCGTGTGAGATTCTGCAGAATGTAAAGACTGAGCTAGTACCAAGATATCGTCCAAAATATGCTGATGACGATTCTAAGCATTAGGCATGTACACAAGTATACACGCCTCCTCAGATACTGACTATACGACAGAGGATTAAACAGACCATTAAACACCCCCAGCTGACGTCACTGACGGCATCTTTGGAGCCGGTATTTGTTTGTATTGAGCACTTTGGTTTTTTTAGTAACGTTTCAAGGTATTCACTACACACATCCTCCGTGATTTTATCATATATGTTCCAGTTATGAAGATGATTGATTGGTTTCATTAGGTCCACTGACGGATCACACTTATATTCAGTGGCAAAGGAATCAGTAGGTCAATGGTATTATTATATACATGTGATTATACAGCCTTTTAGATACTTTGCCATCCTTGTGAGTTGATATGGGGTCTGTTGTACCCGAGAGACGAGTATATACCCCAACACATATATTGAATGGGGTCAGAATGTGACATCACTAATAGGATTATGCATCAGCTGTGTTGATGACAGAATGTAGGAGTTAATGAATATGTGCACACAGATGGGATTGGGTTTGGTGAAGGGGGTGGGTAGGCCCAATTAACCAATGAAAAGGTTCTGGATGTGTATATAGCAAGTGTATCTACTTTTACATTTTTATTGTATAGCCTGAGGAAACAGCCCTAGAGGGGCTGAGAAACGCGTTGCTTTGTTTTTAATAAATACTTGTTTGTGATACACTTGCTGTCATTTTTGGTACTTTATTTTGTTTGGATATACGCCGTGTGGCTAGCGATTGGATTCTACCTTTGCCTCAGCACAGTCTACTGGGCGACTTATGGCGACCAGCAGTCTTTGTGCTTTACACTCTGCAAAACTAGAGCAGGAGCACTAAGAAGATGCCGGGATCCAGTCCTTCTCCATGAGAGATGTTATATATGAGAGAGCTATAAGCAGGACGTGCTACATAGGTCTTCCAAATTTTTAGTGCGCCTCTGCTTTTTGGCGCACACCCCACCTCTTCAGGTCAATGTGGAAATGGTTTTATCGTCAGCAGGAGTCACTATAATGAGACCCTATGCCAGGAGCAAGGGGTCATTTTGTCTAATATTTAATGTTACTTTGCTAGTTTATACTTAGTTTTTAGATGTACTTGGAATCTGCTTGTATGCTTATATCCAGTGTGTCTGCTGTGTTTCACGCACACATTAGTTAGTGTAGTACTGTACAATTTAGTATACAACTGTCTTGCAGATTAAATATTTCTGTTTTTATTATTATTTATGTATCTTTTGCACTGTATCATTTTAATATGGAGTGGACTGGTGTTGTTCTCTGCAGGTTTAGACTATTTAGAGGGTGGATCCACATACTTTGTTTTTTGCCTAACAAATGTATGCTCCGGATTCCTTCTCTATTTGCTAAATGTATGCTCTGCAATTTGGTTACTCTGTCTTCCAGCTCAACTTTGTAGCACTTGTCTAGGTTCTGTTTTACAATCTCATTTGTCTACGTCTTCTAATCCAAATCCTGTTTGTCCGCTATCTGTGTATAACTACTCTGGATAGTAACACAGATTTTTCACTAGAAGGGCTCTATGGTACAAATTGTGGCCTACTGACATGGTGTCATAGTCAGGACTCTTAAAGTTGGCTTTCAAAGGAAATAACTTGTTTGGCCAGCTTGGACTCTACAGGGAGTGCAGAATTATTAGGCAAATGAGTATTTTGACCACATCATCCTCTTTATGCATGTTGTCTTACTCCAAGCTGTATAGGCTCGAAAGCCTACTATCAATTAAGCATATTAGGTGATGTGCATCTCTGTAATGAGAAGGGGTGTGGTCTAATGACATCAACACCCTATATCAGGTGTGCATAATTATTAGGCAACTTCCTTTCCTTTGGCAACATGGTCAAAAGAAGGACTTGACAGGCTCAGAAAAGTAAAAAATAGTGAGATATCTTGCAGAGGGATGCAGCACTCTTAAAATTGCAAAGCTTCTGAAGCGTGATCATCGAACAATCAAGCGTTTCATTCAAAATAGTCAACAGGGTCGCAAGAAGCGTGTGGAAAAACCAAGGCGCAAAATAACTGCCCATGAACTGAGAAAAGTCAAGCGTGCAGCTGCCAAGATGCCACTTGCCACCAGTTTGGCCATATTTCAGAGCTGCAACATCACTGGAGTGCCCAAAAGCACAAGGTGTGCAATACTCAGAGACATGGCCAAGGTAAGAAAGGCTGAAAGACGACCACCACTGAACAAGACACACAAGCTGAAACGTCAAGACTGGGCCAAGAAATATCTCAAGACTGATTTTTCTAAGGTTTTATGGACTGATGAAATGAGAGTGAGTCTTGATGGGCCAGATGGATGGGCCCGTGGCTGGATTGGTAAAGGGCAGAGAGCTCCAGTCCAACTCAGACGCCAGCAAGGTGGAGGTGGAGTACTGGTTTGGGCTGGTATCATCAAAGATGAGCTTGTGGGGCCTTTTCTGGTTGAGGATGGAGTCAAGCTCAACTCCCAGTCCTACTGCCAGTTTCTGGAAGACACCTTCTTCAAGCAGTGGTACAGGAAGAAGTCTGCATCCTTCAAGAAAAACATGATTTTCATGCAGGACAATGCTCCATCACACGCGTCCAAGTACTCCACAGCGTGGCTGGCAAGAAAGGGTATAAAAGAAGAAAATCTAATGACATGGCCTCCTTGTTCACCTGATCTGAACCCCATTGAGAACCTGTGGTCCATCATCAAATGTGAGATTTACAAGGAGGGAAAAGAGTACACCTCTCTGAACAGTGTCTGGGAGGCTGTGGTTGCTGCTGCACGCAATGTTGATGGTGAACAGATCAAAACACTGACAGAATCCATGGATGGCAGGCTTTTGAGTGTCCTTGCAAAGAAAGGTGGCTATATTGGTCACTGATTTGTTTTTGTTTTGTTTTTGAATGTCAGAAATGTATATTTGTGAATGTTGAGATGTTATATTGGTTTCACTGGTAAAAATAAATAATTGAAATGGGTATATATTTGTTTTTTGTTAAGTTGCCTAATAATTATGCACAGTAATAGTCACCTGCACACACAGATATCCCCCTAAAATAGCTATAACTAAAAACAAACTAAAAACTACTTCCAAAACTATTCAGCTTTGATATTAATGAGTTTTTTGGGTTCATTGAGAACATGGTTGTTGTTCAATAATAAAATTAATCCTCAAAAATACAACTTGCCTAATAATTCTGCACTCCCTGTATTATTTCTATGGTCACAAGTGGCAAGGGAGCCCCTTTGCCACGGGATAAAAAATCCAGATCTAAAGGTACATTCTGCAAACATTTTTGCTCCTTTTGGCAAACAAGGACCAAGAAATCTTCTTCCTGTCAGAAGCCACATATTATACCTGTAAAGTATATCTGGAAGCCCAATCACGTTCTGAATAAGTATAAGCAGATCAAGAAATGCCCTTCCAATTCAAATCTGCCTGAAAGCACAGCCCCTGATCCAGACTCATTCCTGGACAAATTAATCCTTTTTCAGAAGGCCTGGTCTCAATCTGTTTGGGACAACTGGGTAATGGAAATGATTTCTCAGGGGTACAGAATAGGGTTTTGGTCACAGCCTCATTGAGAAGAGGTATCAGGAGACCAGAAAAAAAAGATTGCCTTCTTTCATTGTGTTCAGGATCTGGAGGACACTGGTGTTATTGTCTATGTTCCCTATGTCAGAATGATGGAAGGGATTCTATTCCACTCTGTGTATTGTTCCAGAGACCGAGTGAACGTTCAAATCCATTCTGGATCCGAAAACCTTAAAGGGACACTGAACCCAATTGTTTTCTTTCATGATTCAGATAGAGCATGCAATTTTAAGCAACTTTCTAATTTACTCCTATTATCAATTTTTTTTAATTCTCTTGGTATCTTTATTTGAAATGCAAGAATGTAAGTTTAGATGCCGGCCCATTTTATGTGAACAACCTGGGTTGTCCTTGCTGATTGGTGGATAAATTCAGTCACCAATTAAAAAGTGCTGTCCAGAGTACTGAACTAAAAAAAGCTTTGATGCTAAGCCATTTCCCACCTGGGTGCTAATATTTTCTTTTAATTTTCTTATTTTTAAAAAAAAAATGTTTACAGACCCCAACACTGTTGGAAAGGTTAGGCGATTACCTTTCCAACAGTGGGTCTTGGGGGTCTTTAGCTGCTTAGATGCCTGAGATACAGGCTTCTAAGCAGCATGCCCCCTTCTCCAATACTTAACATTGTTAAGTATAAATAAAGTTGTGCGGTGACGTCATCACGTAATTGCACGTGACGCCCCGGCGATGCCTGTCACTCTACAGGCACGATTGCCTGGGTAGGAGTAGTAAGGAGCCCCCAGATCTCCCTCAAGGTGGGCGAGTGCTCATGACGGCTCTAAGCCGTCATTAGCACCAGAGTGAGAAACTCTGTGACGGCTCAGAGCCGTCATTAGCACTCAAAGGGTTAAACAAGTAATTGAGGGTTACTTCTTTCAAAGTGGAAACTATCTGATCTTTCCTCCCTTTAGTCCTGCAAGTTTGGCTCATGCAACTATAGATTTGAAGGATGCCTACTTGCGGATTCCTATTCACAAAGAACATCACCAGTTTCTTAGTTTTGCCTTTTTCAACAGATATTATCAGTTTGTAGCTCTTCCCTTTTAGTCTTGCATGGTTCTGGTTGCTTTTCGGTAAGTTATCAGAGATTAGGGAATAGCTGTGACTTCCTACTTGGACGATAGTTTGATCCAAGCTCCTTATTTACCTTTAGCGACTGTTCATGCAATCAGCTGCTGGTGGCTCCTCAGTTAAGGTACTTGGTTCACATGGTGTCAGTTACTGGGTTCAAACCAAACCTAAGAAGATTTTAAGAGAAGCTACTGTGGTTTCTTTGCTGTCAAGGCAGGAAATCTAAAGTTGCAAAGAGTTTGCTAACTCCACTTACAAGGGTGTCCTTTTTGGGAGTAATAATAGATTTGATGCCTTTTGTTCACTCAGTCAGTTTATACCATCATTAGATTGTGAGGATGCTTACCTTTATGTTCCAATTCAGGGAGCATTTATTATTTTTTAAGGTTTGACTTTCTAGATAAACACTTTAATAAAAATTCTGGTAGAGCAACAAACTTAAACCTAGATTACGAGTTCTGCGTTAGCCTTAAAAAGCAGCGTTAAGGGGTCCTAACACTGCTTTTTAATGCCCGCTGGTATTATGAGTCAGGCAGGAAAGGGTCTACTGCTCACTTTTTTTAGACCCTCTACCGCCAAGACTCCAACCGCAAAAAAAGTCAGTAATTTAGAGTTTTATTGGCTAATGCCGGAACATAAAGTTCTTAACTACAGTGCTACAAAGTACACTAACACCCATAAACTACCTATGAACCCCTAAACTGAGGCCCCCCCACATTGCAAACCCTATAATAAAAATATTTAACCCCTAATCTGCCGACCGGACACCGCCGCCACCTACATTATAGCTATGAACCCCTAATCTGCTGGTCCTAACATCGCCGACACCTATATTATATTTATTAACCCCTAATCTGCCCCCCCAACATCGCCGCCACCTACCTACACTTATTAACCCCTAATCTGCCGACCAGACATCGCTGCGACTATAATAAATGTATTAACCCCTAAACCGCCACACTCCCGCCTCGCAAACAGTATAATACCTTTTTATTAACCCCTAATCTGCCCTCCCTAACATCGCCGCCACCTACCTACAATTATTAACCCCTAAGCTCCCACCCCCAACGTCGCCGCTACAATAATAGTTATTAACCCTTAAACCTAAGTCTAACCCTAACACCCCCCTAAGTTAAATATAATTTAAATAAAACAAACTAAAATTACTATCATTAAATAAAATTATCCTGTTTAAAACTAAATACTTACCTATAAAATAAACCCTAATATAGCTACAATATAACTAATAGTTACATTGTAGCTATTTTAGGATTTATTTTTATTTTACAGGCAACTTTGTATTTATTTTAACTAGGTACTATAGCTATTCAATAGTTAATAACTATTTAATAGCTACCTAGTTAAAATAATTACAAAATTACCTGTAAAATAAATCCTAACACTAAATTACAAAAAAATAAAAAAATATTACAAGAATTTTAATATAATTACATCTAATCTAAGCCCCCTAATAAAATAAAAAAGCCCCCCAAAATAATAAAATTCCCTACCCTAAACTAAATTACAAAGTAACCAGCTCTTTTACCAGCCCTTAAAAGGGCCTTTTGCGGGGCATTTCTCCAAAGTAATCAGCTCTTTTACCTGTAAAAAAAAATACAATCCCCCCCAACATTACAACCCACCAACCACATACCCCTACTCTAAAACCCACCCGATCCCCCCTTTAAAAAAACATAACACTACCCCCCTGAAGATCACCCTACCTTGAGCCGTCTTCAGCCAGCCGGCAACCGATGGGACAGAAGAGGACACCCGGACCGGCAGAAGTCTTCATCCTATCCGGGCAGAAGAGGACATCCGGACCGGCAGACATCTTCATCCAGGCGGCATCTTCTATCTTCATCCTTCCGGAGTGGAGCGGAGCCATCTTCTATCCAGCCGACGCGGAGCCATCCTCTTCTTCCGACAGACTAACGACGAATGAAGGTTCTTTTAAATGATGTCATCCAAGATGGCATCCCTCGAATTCCGATTGGCTGATAGGATTCTATCAGCCAATCGGAATTAAGGTAGGAATAATCTGATTGGTTGATTTAATCAGCCAATCGGATTGAAGTTCAATCCGATTGGCTGATTGGATCAGCCAATAGAATGCAAGGTTAATTCTATTGGCTGATCCAATCAGCCAATCGGATTGAAGTTCAATTCGATTGGCTGATTAAATCAACCAATCAGATTTTTCCTACCTTAATTAGGATTCTATCAGCCAATCGGAATTCGAGGGACGCCATCTTGGATGACGTCATTTAAAGGAACCTTCATTCGTCGTTAGTCCGTCGGAAGAAGAGGATGGCTCCACTCCGGAAGGATGAAGATAGAAGATGCCGCCTGGATGAAGATGTCTGCCGGTCCGGATGTCCTCTTCTGCCCGGATAGGATGAAGACTTCTGCCGGTCCGGATGTCCTCTTCTGTCCCATCAGTTGCCGGCTGGCAGAAGCGTCTCAAGGTAGGGTGATCTTCAGGGGGGTAGTGTTATATCGCTTATATGTTGATTTCTCAAAGTATATTACTTATAGGGTAATTTCCCAGCATTAGGGCTTATACTATTGATTGACTAATTTCAGCCCACTTTATTTTCATACATATGTCTTGAATCACTGTCAATTTTACACTCCTGCACACTTACACATCAAGCAGGTTTTTATCAGAGAATAACCTGACAACACACCACGCTCCCCCTTTCTTGTATATGTGCAGATCTTGTCAGATAGACTTCACTCTTTAAAAATGTTTTAGGACTATACTGAAATATTGTTTTTAAGGTAATACTAATATTAATATGGATCCATATTTTTGTATGTAACATATTAAATTCTGCTATTTTATTTGAAAACGTATTTTCTGTGCCATTCATTGTTCTTATCGATAAATTCTTCACTGTAATATACATACAATTTTGATTTTAAACTTGCATTTTTAGTGAATGTTACCATAACCCCCAGTCTAAGGAAATATACGCTTGGACCTCACGCATTCAATAAATCTACTAACACATTAGATAGGACTATTGCAACCTCTATGGTCTAACTTCACACAGGACTAATCCCAATCCTGATTACATTAAACCAACCATTCCCTTAACTTTTGGCCTTGCCTCCTTTGGCGCTCCTATCTAACTATTTCTCTAAACATTAGAGCCAATCAACAACAGACACTCCCAGCTACTCGGAATCCGCCATTTTAGACTCATAACGACCTTGCTTTTTTAATGAGAGGACGTGTTGTGTTTTTGCTCCTGACATTAATAGGAAAAACATAGCTAGGCTAGTGTATTTACAATCCAGAAGGACTCCACTCATCTCTGCTGCAAGCACAGCACCCCAAAAAGCCCTTTTTAGGGCTATATTTCGTGCCGTTTTTTTTTTTTTTTTTTTTTTATTAGCATTTGCCTGGCTTTCAGCTGTGTGTTTAAGGCTCACAGCATATGCTGTGACTACTGCCACCACTGATATCTCCCTAACAACATTAGTTTAAATTTAACTCACCCAAAAATATAATTATTTTTCTAGTGTAATTTTTTTTCATTTTCTATCAGGCCAGTGTCACACAGCATATACTCTGGTTCATTGCTCTGTGCCAGCCAGCAGCCAGCAGTGTTAATATCCGTTTATAACATTATTTTTCATTTTAAAAAAAAAAACACAAAAAAATATTTTTCTAGTGTAATCTAATTACATTTACTATCATGCCTGTGTCTGTCAGGCTCACTCAGCATTAATATACCTCTTTTTTTTTCAGTCTTTTGGTTAATTGGTCTGTGCCAGGCAGCCACCCAGCACTCATATATATTTTTCTTTCACCTTAATTTTAATATTAAAAAAAAAAAAGTTTAAATTTGTTTGCTAGTGTAATCAAATCTAATTTTCTATCCGGCCTGTGTGTTTTGCTGACATAGAGAGCCTACTGTGTTTACTTGCTGCCCTCCCTAGTCTATGAGCCACGACTCATATGTGTTTAACCTTTTTTTAATTTCCCCCCCAAAAAAATAATTTCAATCATTTTTCTGGTATAATCTAATAGTATTTTCTATCAGGCGTGTGTGTATCCGACATACATAGCCTACTGTTTTTAATAGCTGCCCTTGCAAGGCTATCAGCCACGACTCATATGTATGTGCTTAACCTTTTTCTTAAAATTTCCAAAAAAAAAGTCTTTAAATCATTATGCTAGTGTAATCTAATTGTATTTTCTATCAGGCCTGTGTCTAACTGTCTATCTGACTTACACAGCATACTGTTGTTATAATTGCTGCCCTACGTAGCAGCCAGCCAGTGCGACCACTCATAGAGTCATATGTGCATTGCACTTCTTAACATAATTTTAATATTAAAATCTAAAATTTTAAAATATTTTGCTAGTGTAATGTAACTTAATTTTCTATCAGTCCTGTGTTTTTGGTCACTTACACAGCATACTGTGTTAAATTACTGCCCTACCTACCATCCACGACTCATATCTGCCAGCCTGTCTGCCAGGCCCAAGTAGCCAATTAGTGGCACCAATCACAATTCTTGTAACAGTAATAAAATAAAAAAAATCATAATTTTTTGGACTGCAATTATTCAGTCTCCTAGGGCCATTGAATTTCATTTACCTCCTGCCTGCCACTGCCAGACTTTTGTGCCAGGCCGTCTAGCCAACTATTTACACCAATCATAATTGTTGTCTCAGTCAGACAGTATAGTTATTAATTTAAATAAAAACATTTTTTAGTGTTGATCTTAACCCTCAGTTTGCTCGTGCCTTTGAATTGCACTTTTCTACAGCCTTCCAAGCCTGTGTGCCAGGCCTACTTCAAAAATATTTACACCAATCATATTTGTTGTGACAGTATTCTAATAATTAAAAATTAATATTTTTGTTAATAGTTGCTGTGATTTGAATCGTCAGTTTGCTGGTGCCATTGAAACACACTTTCCTCCTGCCTGGCAGCCTGCTGTGAGCCAGGCCCCCACCTAGCCAATTGTTGTCAGCAATCATATTTCTGTTAACAGTATTGCAAACATTGTCAATCATCACTGTTTAGACTGTCAGTAATCAGTCTCCTAGTGTCCTTGAATTGCATCTCCCTCCTGCCTGCCATCCTTTTGTGCCAGGCCGTCTTGCCAACTATTTACACCAATCCTAATTTTTTTGTCACAGTATAGTTACTAATTAAAATTAAAAAAATCTTTATTGTTGATGATCTTAACCCTCAGTTTACTCGTGCCTATGAATTGCACTTTTCTATAGCCTTCCAAGCCTGTGTGCCAGGCCTACTTAAAAATATTTACACCAATCATATTTGTTGTGACAGTATTCTAATAATTAAAAATTAAAATTTTTGGTAATAGTTGCTGTGATTTGAATCGTCAGTTTGCTGGTGCCATTGAAACACACTTTCCTCCTGCCTTGCAGCCTGCTGTGAGCCAGGCCCCCACCTAGCCAATTGTTGTCAGCAATCATATTTCTGTTAACAGTATTGCAAAAATTGTCAATCATCACTGTTTAGACTGTCAGTAATCAGTCTCCTAGTGTCCTTGAATTGCATATCCCTCCTGCCTGCCATCCTTTTGTGCCAGGCCGTCTTGCTAACTATTTACACCAATCCTAATTTTTTGTCACAGTATAGTTACTAATTAAAATTAAAAAAATCTTTATTGTTGATGATCTTAACCCTCAGTTTGCTTGTGCCTTTGAATTGCACTTTTCTACAGCCTTCCAAGCCTGTGTGCCAGGCCTACTTAAAAAATATTTACACCAATCATATTTGTTGTGACAGTATTCTAATAATTAAAAATTAAAATTTTTGGTAATAGTTGCTGTGATTTGAAACCTCAGTTTGCTGGTGCCATTGAATAGCACTTTCCTCCTGCCTTGCAGCCTGCTGTGAGCCAGGCCCACCTAGCCAATTGTTGTCAGCAATCATATTTCTTTTAACAGTATTGCAAAAATTGTCAATCATCACTGTTTTGACTGTCATTAATCAGTCTCCTAGTGTCCTTGAATTGCATCTCCCTCCTGCCTGCCATCCTTTTGTGCCAGGCCGTCTTGCCAACTATTTACACCAATCCTAATTGTTGTCACAGTATAGTTACTAATTTAAATTAAAAAAATCTTGATGGTTGATCTTAATCCTCATTTTGCTTGTGCCATTGAATTGCACTTTTCTACTACCTGCCAGCCTGTGTGCCAGGCCCAACTATCCAATTAGTGCTAGCAATCATATTTCTTTTAACAGTATTGCAAAATGTGTCAATCAACACTGTTTTGACTGTCAATCTGCAGTCTACTAGTGCCCTTGAATTGCATTTTCCTCCTGCCTGTGTGCCAGTCCCAACTAGCCAATTAGTGCCACCACTCATATTTATTGTAACAGGATTGGAATTTTTGTTAATCATAACTGTTTTGACTGTGATTCTTCAGTCTCCTAGTGCCATTGAATTGCAGTTTCCTTTCTCCCAGCGTGTGGGCCAGACAGGCTCATTTGCCAAATAGTGCCAAACAATCATATTTGTTGCCACAGTACTAGTAATATTTAAAAAAATTAACAATTTGTGATTTTTAAAACATCTGTCTTTTTTGTTGTTGTCAGTCTCACAGCGTATACTGTGCCCACTTTCACAGTGCCACCACTCAATTGGTGTAATAGTATTGTTAGTGTCCATTTAAAAAAAAATGACAGGCAGAGGCAGGCCACCCCGCAGGTTCCGTGGTCGTGGTCGTGGTGCTGTGATTCCTTTAGACCCTACAAATATGCACATTGTTCAGACGCCGGGTGCCAGGGGGGATGCAAAAACTTCTGAGGAGGACCTAGTTGAATGGCTAACACAGGAAACCCAATCTTCTTCAGCTTCCGCTGCTAGTCCTCCTAACCTTGACGCACCATCTAAGTCCAGCTGTGCTTTGGGCAGGTCTCAAGTGACCAGTGACACTCCGCCGCCTGTCGCCACCACCAACACTAGCACCACAGCCGCTTCACTTGATCTGTCACAGGAGTTATTGACACATCATTTTGAAGAAATGAGTGATGCGCAACCATCATTGACAGAGGATGTAGATAATAGTGATCAGTCTCAGTCAGGCAGCATTACCGACATGGAGGTACGGTGTGATGATGATGGTGATGTTGTACCCGCTGCTGCTTCCTTTCTTGATGTTTCAGATACAAGTGAAGCGGTTGATGATGATGTGTCGGTGGATGTCACGTGGGTGCCTGCTAGAAGAGAAGAAGAAGAGGGGGAAAGTTCAGATGGGGAGACAGAGAGGAGGAGACGATTTGGAAGCATGGGGAGGTCGTCTCAAGGAGCTAGTGGCACAGTCAGACAGCATGCATCGTCACCAGGGGTCAGCCAGACAGCCCGCCGACGCCCATCAACGCATGCTGTTGCCACCACCAGAATGCCGTCATCGCAGAGCTCAGCAGTGTGGCATTTTTTTTGTGTGTCTGCCTCTGACAACAGCGATGCCATTTGCAACCTGTGCCAAAAGAAACTGAGTCGTGGGAAGTCCAACAGCCACCTAGGTACAACTGCTTTGCGAAGGCACATGGTCTCCCATCACAAAGGCCGATGGGAAGAACACATGAGTAGAAGCAGCACACAAAGTGAAAGCCGCCCTCCTCCTCCTGCTCCAGCATCTTCAGCCACGTCAACCAGTGCTGTCCTCCTTGCCCCCTCTCAACCATCCTCCACTCAGTCTCTCTTACGTAGCAGTTCCTGGTCATCTGCCCACAGTCAGGTGTCTGTCAAGGACATGTTTGAGCATAAGAAGCCAATTTCTCAAAGTCACCCCCTTGCCCGGCGTCTGACAGCTGGCTTGTCTGAACTCTTAGCCCGCCAGCTTTTACCATACAAGCTGGTGGAGTCTGATGCTTTCAAAAAATTTGTATCTATTGGGACACCGCAGTGGAAGGTACCTGGCAGAAATTTCTTTTCACAAAAGGCAATCCCAAACCTGTACTCTGTTGTGAGAAAGGAAGTTATGGCATGTCTGGCACACAGCGTTGGGGCAAGGGTCCATATGACCACGGATAGCTGGTCTGCAAAGCATGGTCAGGGCAGGTATATCACCTACACTGCGCATTGGGTAAACCTGCTGACTTCTGACAAGCATGGAATGCGTGGCTCTGCAGAAGAGTTGGTGACACCGCCACGACTTGCAGGCAGGCCTGCTGCTACCTCCTCTACTCCTCCTACTCCATCCTCTTCCATAACCTCTTCCTCGGCTGAGTCCTCTTCAACTTCTGCGTCTTGCTCCACATCTATGGCACCCCCCCAGCTCCCCAGGTACTATGCTACATCCCGGGTACGGCAGTGTCACGCCGTCTTGGGGTTGACTTGCCTGAAAGCGGAGAGTCACACCGCACCAGCACTCCTGACCGCCCTGAACGCACAGGTGGATCAGTGGCTGACTCCGCACCAACTGGAGATTGGCAAGGTTGTTTCTGACAATGGAAGTAATTTGGTGGCGGCATTGAAATTGGGCAAGTTGACACATGTGCCGTGCATGGCACATGTGTGTAATCTGATTGTACAACGATTTGTCCATAAGTACCCAGGCTTACAGGACGTCCTGAAGCAGGCCAGGAAGGTGTGTGGCCATTTCAGGCGTTCCTACACGGCCATGGCGCACTTGTCTGATATCCAGCGTCGAAACAACCTGCCAGTGAGGCGCTTGATTTGCGACAGCCCGACACAGTGGAATTCAACACTCCTAATGTTTGACCGCCTGCTCCAACAAGAAAAAGCTGTTAATGAGTATTTGTATGACCGGGGTGCTAGGACAGCCTCTGGGGAGCTGGGGATATTTTTGCCAAATAACTGGACGCTCATGCGCAATGCCTGTAGGCTCATGCGTCCTTTTGAGGAGGTGACAAACCTTGTCAGTCGCACCGAAGGCACCATCAGCGACATCATACCATTTGTTTTCTTCCTGGAGCGTGCCCTGCGAAGAGTGCTGGATCAGGCAGTAGATGAGCGTGAAGAGGAAGAGGAAGAGTTGTGGTGTCCATCACCCCCACAAACAGCCGAATCAGCATTGCTTGCTGGACCTGCGGCAACGCAGGAAGAGGAGTCAGAGGAGGAATGTGGCTTTGGGGAGGATGAGGAGGAGGAAGACAGAGCACAACAGTCATCCCAGGGTGCTAGTTGTTGTCACCTCTCTGGTACCCGTGGTGTTGTACGTAGCTGGGGGGAAGAAGATACCATCAGTGAGATCAGTGAGGAGGAGGAACGCGACATGATTAGCTCAGCATCCAACCTTGTTCAAATGGGTTCTTTCATGCTGTCGTGCCTGTTGAGGGACCCTCGTATAAAAAAGCTGAAGGAGAACGACCTGTACTGGGTGTCCACGCTCCTCGACCCCCGGTATAAGCATAAAGTGCCTGAAATGTTACCAAATTCCCGCAAGTCGGAAAGGATGGAGCATTTTCATAATAAATTAAAAACTATGCTTTATACAGCGTATAAGGGTGATGTCACAGCACCACGGGAATGTAATAGGGGAAGAGATGAAATTAATCCTCCTCCTCCCACGACCACGGCGGCAAGGACCGGGCACTTTCCTGACGTCTTGTTGATGGAGGACATGCGTACCTTTTTAACTCCCATGCACCATCAGAGCCTTTCGGGATCCAGCCTTAGAGAAAGACTCAACCGACAGGTAGCAGACTACCTAGCTTTAACTGCGGATCTCGACACTCTCAGGAGCGATGGACCCCTTGACTACTGGGTGTGCAGGCTGGACTTGTGGCCTGAGCTATCCCAATTTGCAATGGAAATTCTGGCCTGCCCCGCTTCAAGTGTCCTGTCCGAAAGGACTTTTAGTGCAGCAGGAGGTTTTGTCACTGAGAAGAGAAGTCGCCTAGGTCAAAAAAGCCTTGACTATCTCACTTTTATAAAAATGAATGAGGGCTGGATCCCGAAGGGACTGACATTGGGCGATACATTTGAATAAAAAACTACTGATGATGATATGAGCTGCCTTGGGCTACAACTGGTACACAGGCTGGCCTTTTTTTTTTGGTTATAAAGACGGAGGACTTGCTTGACTTATCCGCCAACAACTAGTGTTCAAGCCACAAGCTTTTAGGGCACTTTATAAATGTTTTACAAACATCGATTTTTCTGGCCGCTGCTACAGCAGTTGCTCCAACAATACCCCAATGTTTCAGTCATTTGTACATTCTTAATTTTTCTGGCCTCTGCTGCATCTCTGTGGGTACAAAACTCAAATAAAAAAAATAAGGCACATAACACTAGTGATTAAACTGTTACGAATTGTACAACTTTACACACCACTCATATCCGGTGGACCATTCAATTGAACGCAAAATGCAACAAATTTGAAAGAGTAGGACCGACCAAGCATCTTTATCCGTCTCTTGGTTGATCTAAATTATCTCCGTGTTCCATCTATGACATACCTGTACTCTATTGTGCAAAAGGGTGGCATATGTTTTGTTTCATGCTGTTGTGCCTGTTGCGGGTCGTGGCCCATGATATAAAAAGGCTGAAGGAGAATGACCTGTAGTAATGGTTGCCCCATCCAGTTTTTATAAAAATGTTCCTGGTTCCTCTCAATTATCTTTTGGTTTCTAAAATGGATGCCATACCTGTACTCGCTTGTGCAAAAGGATGGCATATGTGGTGGTGTTTCCTGCAGTTGTTTCTGTTGAGGGTGCTGGACCCTCTTATAAAAAAGCTGAAGGTGAACGACCTGGAGTGGGAGTCCAAGCATGGTTTTTGGTGCTATTTCACTTTTACAAACAATTATCTGTCGTTTTCACAAATCAATGCCGTACCAGTACTCTATTGTTCCAAAGTATGCCATATGTTCTCTTTCCTGCTGGTATTTTGTTTGAGGGTCCTGGACACTCTTATAAAAAGGCCTAAGGTGAAAGAGGTGTACTGGGTGTCCACTCATTTTTATTTTCTATTTCTCATTTGACCAAAATTATCTCTGGTTTTGTAAAATCAATGCCGTACCTGTACTCTATTGTTCAAAAGGATGCCATACGTCCTCTTTCCTGCTGGTGTTTTTTTTTGAGTGTCCAGGACCATCTTATAAAAAGGCCTAAGGAGAAAGAGGTGTACTGGTTGGCCACTCATTGTTATTTTTCTATTGAACAATTGGCCAAAATGATCTCTGTGTTTGTAAAATCAATGCTGTACCTGTACTCTATTGTTCAAAAGGATGCCATACGTCCTCTTTCCTGCTGGTTTTTTTTTTGAGGGTCCAGGACCCTCTTATAAAAAGGCCTAAGGAGAAAGAGGTGTACTGGCTGTCCATCGAATCATTTTTTTTATTCAAATTTACATTTTAAAAAAAAATTCTATGGGTTTCTAAAATCTATGCCTTTCCTGTACTCTATTGTTCAAAAGTATGCCATATGTCCTCTTTCCTGCTGTTTTTTTGTTTGAGGGTCCTGGACCCTCTTATAAAAAGGCATTATGGATAAAGAATTGTACCTGGTGTCCATCCAATCATTTTTTTTAATTCAAATTCACGGTTGCAACAAATTATCCTCGGGTTTCTAAAATCAATGCCTTTCCTATAATCTTTTTTTCACAAAGGATGCCATATGTCCTCTTTCCTACTGCTGGTTTTGTTGAGTGTCCTGGAGCCTCTGCTAAAAAGGCAGAAGGATAAAGAATTGTACTGGTTGTCTATTCAATGTTTTTTTAGATTTCCCAGTTGTAACTTATTTTTTCTGTCTTTCAAAAATCAATGCCTTTCCTGTAATCTATTTTTCAAAAGGATGCCATATGTCCTCTTTCATGCTGTTCTTCGAGTTGAGGCTCCAGGACACTCTTTTAAAAAGGCCTAAGGATAAAGAAGTGTACTGGGTGTCCAATCAATGTTTTTTTTCTATTTCCGGGGTCATATAACTGATCTCTGTGTTTCTACAATCAATGCCTTTCCTGTAATCTAATTTTCAAAAGTATGCCATATTTCCTCTTTCCTGCTGGTGTTTTTTTTGAGGGTCCAGGACCCTCTTATAAAAAGGCCTAAGGAGAAAGTGGTGTACTGGGCGTCCATCGAATCATTTTTTTGATTCAAATTTACATTTGCAAAAAATTATCTATCGGTTTCTAAAATCAATGCCTTTCCTGTACTCTTACTGTATTGTTAAAAAGTATGCCATATGTCCCCTTTCCTGCTGGTGTTTTGTTTGAGGGTCCTGGACCCTCTTATAAAAAGGCCTAGGGAGAAAGAATTGTACTGGGTGTCCATCCAACCATTTTTTTTATTCAAATTCACGGTTGCAACAAATTATCCCCGGGTTTCTAAAATCAATGCCTTTCCTATAATCTTTTTTTCACAAAGGATGCCATATGTCCTCTTTCCTACTGCTGGTTTTGTTGAGTGTCCTGGAGCCTCTGCTAAAAAGGCCGAAGGATAAAGAAGTGTACTGGGTGTCTATTCAATGTTTTTTTAGATTTCACATGTGTATCTTATTTTTCTGTCTTTCAAAAATCAATGCCTTTCCTGTAATCTATTTTTCAAAAGGATGCCATATGTCCTCTTTCATGCTGTTCTTTCTGTTGAGGCTCCGGGACACTCTTCTAAAAAGGCCTAAGGATAAATAAGTGTACTGGGTGTATAATCTATGTTTTTTTAGATTTCACGGTTGCAACTAATGATCTCTGTGTTTCTAAAATCAATGCCTTTCCTGTAATCTAATTTTCTAAAGTATGCCATATGTCCTCTTTCATGCTGCTGGTTTTGTGGAGGGTCCTGGAGCCTCTGCTAAAAAGGCCTAAGGATAAATAAGTGTACTTGGTGTGTAATCGAAGTTTTTTGTGATTTCACGGTTGCAACTAATGATCTCTGTGTTTCTAAAATCAATGCCTTTCCTATAATCATTTTTTTCAAAAGGACACCATATGTCCTCTTTCCTGCTGCTGGTTTTGTGGAGGGTCCTGGAGCCTCTGCTAAAAAGGCCGAAGGATAAAGAAGTGTACTGGCTGTCTATTCAATGTTTTTTTAGATTTCACATGTGTATCGTATTTTTTCTGTCTTTCAAAAATCAATGCCTTTCCTGTAATCTATTTTTCAAAAGGATGCCATATGTCCTCTTTCATGCTGTTCTTTCTGTTGAGGCTCCGGGACACTCTTCTAAAAAGGCCTAAGGATAAATAAGTGTACTGGGTGTATAATCTATGTTTTTTTAGATTTCACGGTTGCAACTAATGATCTCTGTGTTTCTAAAATCAATGCCTTTCCTGTAATCTAATTTTCTAAAGTATGCCATATGTCCTCTTTCATGCTGCTGGTTTTGTGGAGGGTCCTGGAGCCTCTGCTAAAAAGGCCTAAGGATAAATAAGTGTACTTGGTGTGTAATCGAAGTTTTTTGTGATTTCACGGTTGCAACTAATGATCTCTGTGTTTCTAAAATCAATGCCTTTCCTATAATAATTTTTTTCAAAAGGATGCCATATGTCCTCTTTCCTGCTGCTGGTTTTGTGGAGGGTCCTGGAGCCTCTGCTAAAAAGGCCTAAGGATAAAGAAGTGTACTGGGTGTATAATCTATGTTTTTTTAGATTCCACGTTTGCAAAAAATTATCCACGGGTTTCTAAAATCAATGCCTTTCCAGTAATCTATTATTCACAAGGATGCCATATGTACTTTTTGATGCTGTTGTTTCGGTTGAGGCTCCGGGAGCCTCTTATTAAAAAGGCCTAATGAAAAATAAGTGTACTGGGTGTCTAATCAATGTTTTTTTCGATTTACCGTTTGCAACTAATGATCTCTGTGTTTCTGAAATCAATGCCTTTCCTATAATCATTTTTTCCAAAGGATGCCATATGTCCTCTTTCCTGCTGCTGGTTTTGTTGAGGGTCCTGGAGCCTCTGCTGCGCATAATAAAGAAAAAAAAATTAATTTAACTTGACATAATAACTGAAGCATGACTTCAGGAGTCAGGTGTGGTAGTAGGTAGTGGTTGTTGTTAGCAGATTATTTTTATTGCAAATTGCAATTGCCACAGTGTGCATAAAATGTGCGTCACTAGTCCAAATTTTAATTATTTTTTTTTCATTCATGATTAGTTTGGGGTACGGCGCAATTTTGGAAAGGCAAAAAACAGGTCTCGGTACCCGTTGATATAAGGGGTGACTACTAGTGCTTTTACCAGGCTCCTCTTGGATAGCCCCAGAAAGTGTGAGTATAAATCCCCCCAAAAAAATTAAATTAAGGTTGAAAAATTACTCCTAAGTAAATTGTAAGACCAGGAGCTCCTCAAACACACGTCCTACCGCAACAGGTATAGGCTCCGCCCACCCAAATCTTACTTTTTTAATGCCAATTGATATTGCCACAGCTGGAATAACAGTAACTAACATGTGCGTCACCACAGTCTCCGAATCTATTGTCGGATGTATACAAAAACAACAATAAAGAATTCATTTTGGGGCGCAAAGAGATGGCTACCGGAACACTCCAGGAACTTCACAAAAGTGGCTGTCTTGTGTTTCTGGTGATGTTGTAGACATCTGGGTAGTGTACAGGGAGGGCAAAAATCCTCTCCATCTCTGTGCACTACAGGACAGGACGTCCTTGTCATCCATAAGCACATGAAATTGCTGGCATTTTTGTTGCTTCAAGAAGTTCATTTTTTGTGGTGATAGATAGTACTGAATTAAATAAACTTTGGTTTCCTACCATACTCAAGACAATCTTGTAGTTCAAGCTTCGGACTTGCTGTTGGAAACAGTGGGCTGTCCATAGCAGGAAGATGATTTAGACAGAAGTAACGGGCTCTGCTTGCAGGTGACACATGTTTATCGTCAATCATCAAAGGTGTTGCGTGCAGAATATGGCTGATGGCCCCTTATTCACATGTTTGTTCAGAGCAACAACATTTGCAAACAGCCAGAAGAGAGGTCGGTTCTAACCAGCCTTAAGTTGAGCTTCAATTACCAAATGCTGATATTCAATAAATAGACAAACAGTGCCTTAAAAAACACATTTGCAATATGGATTCAGCAGAGCAAGGTCATTGCTAGTATTTCCCACAGTAACAAAATTAAAATGACACAACTCCGCAATCTTCCCCTTCACATTATTATTGTCACACTCCATTGTACTCCTATGCCCACCTCCCTGCTCTTGTTTTTGTTGAGGGTCCTGGAGCCTCTGTTAAAAAGGCCTAAGGATAAATAAGTGTACTTGGTGTATAATCGAAGTTTTTTGTGATTTCACGGTTGCAACTAATGATCTCTGTGTTTCTAAAATCAATGCCTTTCCTGTAATCTAATTTTCTAAAGGATGCCATATGTCCTCTTTCATGCTGCTGGTTTTGTGGAGGGTCCTGGAGCCTCTGCTAAAAAGGCCTAAGGATAAATAAGTGTACTTGGTGTATAATCAAAGTTTTTTGTGATTTCACTGTTGCAACTAATGATCTCTGTGTTTCTAAAATCAATGCCTTTCCTATAATCATTTTTTTCAAAAGGATGCCATATGTCCTCTTTCCTGCTGCTGGTTTTGTCGAGGGTCCTGGAGCCTCTGCTGCGCATAATAAAGAAAAAAAAATAATTTAACTTGACTTAATAACTGAAGCAAGACTTCAGGAGTCAGGTGTGGTCGTAGGTAGTGGTTGTTGTTAGCAGATTATTTTTATTGCAAATTGCAATTGCCACAGTGTGCATAAAATGTGCGTCACTAGTCCAAATTGTTATTTGGGGTACGGCGCAATATTGGAAACGCAAAAAACAGGTCTCCGTACCCGTACTGCTTTTACCAGGCTCCTCTTGGATAGCCCCAGAAAGTGTGACTATGAATCCCAAAAAGAAAATTAAATTAAGGTTGAAAACTAACTCCAAAGTAACTTGTAAGACCTGGAGCTCCTCAAACACACGTCCTACCTTAACAGCTATAGGCTCCACAACCCACAAATCTTAACTTTTTCATGCCAATTGATATTGCCACAGCTGGAACAACAGTAAATAACATGTGCGTCACCACAGTCTCTGAAGCTGTTGTCGGATGTATACAAAAACACTGATAAAGTATTCCTTTAGGAGCGCAAAGAGATGGCTACCGGAACACCAGGAACTTCACAAGAGTGGCTGTATTGTGTTTCTGGTGATGTTTGAGACATCTGGGTAGTGTACAGGGAGGGCAAAAATCGTCTCCATCTCTGTGCACCAAAGGACATGACGTCCTTGTCATCCATAAGCACATGAAATTGCTGGCATTTTTGTTGCTTCAAGAAGTCCATTTTTTGTGGTGATAGATAGTACTGAATTAAATAAACTTTGGTTTCCTACCATACTCAAGACAATCTTGTATTTCAAAATTCGTACTTGCTGTGGGAAACAGTGGCCTGTCCATACCAGGAAGATGATTTAGACAGAAGTAACGAGCTCTGCTTTCAGGTGACACATGTTTATCGTCAATCATCAAAGGGGTTGCGTGCAGAATATGGCTGATGGCCCCTTATTCACATGTTTTTCCAGAGCCACAACATTTGCAAACAGCCAGAAGAAAGGTCGTTTCTCACCAGCCTAAGTTGAGCTTCATTTAACAAATGCTGATATTCAAAAAATAGACAAATAGTGCCTTAAATAACACATTTGCGATATGGATTCACCAGAGCAAGGTCATTGCAAGTACTAAGTTCCCACGATAACAAAATTAAAATGCCACAACTATGCAATCTTCACCTTCAGATTATTATTGTCACACTCCATTGTACTCCTATGCCCAGCTCCCTGCTCTTGTTTTTGTTGAGGGTCCTGGAGCCTCTGCTGAAAAGGCCTATGGATAATAAAGTGTACTGGGTGTCCAATTTTTTTTTTGATTTCCCGGTTGCAAGTAATTATCTCAGTGTTTCTAAAATCAATGCCTTTCCTGTAATCTATAATTCAAAAAGATTGACATATGTCCTCTTTCATGCTGTTGTTTCAGTTGCGGCTCCGGGACCCTCGTATTAACAAGGCCTGAGGATAAATAAGTGTAACCGGTGTCTAATGAATGTTTTTTTCTATTACACGGGTCATATAAATGATCTGTGGGTTTCTAAAATCAATGCCTTTCCTGTAATCTTTTATTCAAAAGTATGACATATCTCCTCTTTCATGCTGTTGTTTCGGTTGAGGCTCAGGGACCATCGTATTAAAAAGGCCTGAGCATAAATAAGTGTCACGGGTGTGTAATCAATTTTTTTTTCTAATTTCACAGTTGCAAATAATGATCTGTGGGTTTCTAAAATCAATGCCTTTCCTGTAATCTTTTATTCAAAAGGATGACATATCTCCTCTTTCATGCTGTTGTTTCGGTTGAGGCTCCGGGACACTCGTATTAAAAAGGCCTGAGCATAAATAAGTGTCACGGCTGTCTAATCAATGTTTTTGTCTAATTTCAAGGTTGCAAATAATGATCTGTGGATTTCTAAAATCAATGCCTTTCCTGTAATCTTTTATTCAAAAGGATGACATATCTCCTCTTTCATGCTGTTGTTTCGGTTGAGGCTCCGGGACCCTCGTATTAAAAAGGCCTGAGCATAAATAAGTGTCACGGCTGTGTAATCAATTTTTTTTTCTAAATTCACGGTTGCAAATAATGATCTGTGGGTTTCTAAAATCAATGCCTTTACTGTAATCTTTTATTCAAAAGGATGACAGTACTACCAAAATACAGCCATTGAAGGGCCTTAGGAAGACTGAGCCAAGGTTGGATTGTAGTATTTGGTTAGGCTAATCATGATGGCCATGTAGACCACCACCACCGAGAGTCCTGGAAGTAACAGGGATGATGAGATGAAAGAGCTAAGAATAGTAGAACTTGAAACAACAGAGTTAGCCATGGGTGTTAGTGCAAAACCGCTTGGCTTTTTTTTGGCTTTGGGTGCAGCTATTCATGCAGGCCATATAGAGCTGACAACATTCGGTGTCGTATCAGCTATTAAACTAATAAGAACAGTACTACCAAAATACAGCCAATGAAGGGCCTTAGGAAGACTGGGCCAAGGTTGGATTGTAGTATTTGGTTAGGCTAATCATGATGGCCATGTAGACCACCACCACCGAGAGTCCTGGAAGTAACAGGGATGATGAGATGAAAGAGCTAAGAATAGTAGAACTTGAAACAACAGAGTTAGCCATGGGTGTTAGTGCAAAACCGCTTGGCTTTTTTTTGGCTTTGAGTGCGGCTATTCATGCAGGCCATATAGAGCTGACAACATTCGGTGTCGTATCAGCTATTAAACTAATAAGAACAGTACTACCAAAATACAGCCAATGAAGGGCCTTAGGAAGACTGGGCCAAGGTTGGATTGTAGTATTTGGTTAGGCTAATCATGATGGCCATGTAGACCACCACCACCGAGAGTCCTGGAAGTAACAGGGATGATGAGATGAAAGAGCTAAGAATAGTAGAACTTGAAACAACAGAGTTAGCCATGGGTGTTAGTGCAAAACCGCTTGGCTTTTTTTTGGCTTTGGGTGCGGCTATTCATGCAGGCCATATAGAGCTGACAACATTCGGTGTCGTATCAGCTATTAAACTAATAAGAACAGTACTACCAAAATACAGCCAATGAAGGGCCTTAGGAAGACTGAGCCAAGGTTGGATTGTAGTATTTGGTTAGGCTAATCATGATGGCCATGTAGACCACCACCACCGAGAGTCCTGGAAGTAACAGGGATGATGAGATGAAAGAGCTAAGAATAGTAGAACTTGAAACAACAGACTAGCCATGGGTGTTAGTGCAAAACCGCTTGGCTTTTTTTGGGCTTTGGGTGCGGCTATTCATGCAGGCCATATAGAGCTGACAACATTCGGTGTCGTATCAGCTATTAAACTAATAAGAACAGTACTACCAAAATACAGCCAATGAAGGGCCTTAGGAAGACTGGGCCAAGGTTGGATTGTAGTATTTGGTTAGGCTAATCATGATGGCCATGTAGACCACCACCACCGAGAGTCCTGGAAGTAACAGGGATGATGAGATGAAAGAGCTAAGAATAGTAGAACTTGAAACAACAGAGTTAGCCATGGGTGTTAGTGCAAAACCGCTTGGCTTTTTTTGGGCTTTGGGTGCGGCTATTCATGCAGGCCATATAGAGCTGACAACATTTGGTGTCGTATCAGCTATTAAACTAATAAGAACAGTACTAATAAAAAAACCGGGAATGAAGGGCCTTAGGAAGACTGGGCCAAGGTTGGATTGTAGTATTTGGTTAGGCTAATCATGATGGCCATGTAGACCACCACCACCGAGAGTCCTGGAAGTAACAGGGATGATGAGATGAAAGTGCTAAGAATAGTACTACTTGAAACAACAGAGTTAGCCATGGGTGTTAATCCAAGACCGCTTGGATTTATTTTTGTATTGGGTGCAGCTAATCATGCAGGCCATATAGAGCTGACAACATTCGGTGTTGTATCAGCTATAAAAATAATAAGAACTGTACTATCAAAATACAGACAATGAAGGGCCTATGAAGACTGAGCAAAGGTTGGATTGTAGTATTTTGTTCGGCTAATCATGATGGCCATGTAGACCGCCCGTAACAGGGATGAAAGTGCTAAGAATAGTACTAATTGAAACAACAGAGTTAGCCATGGGTGTTAGTCTAAGAACACTCTGCTTTTTTTGGGGTTTGGGTGCAGCTAATCATGAAGGACAGATAGACCTGCCACCATTTGGTGTTGTAACAGGTATGAAAATGCAAAGAACAGTACTACATAACACAACCTACTTACCATGGGTCCCAGAACATATGTTTGGTTGTTATATTTTGTAAGGGTAATCATGCAGGCCATATAGACCTCCACCGATAGGGTGAGTATGAGTAACAGCTATTAAAATGTGAAGGACATTACTAATTAACACAACATAGTTACCATGGGTCGCAGACCAAGAGCAGATGTCTTATTATTATATTTTGTATGGGTAATCATCCAGGCCGTATAGACCTCACCAAATAGGGGGAGTTACAGAGATTAAAGTGCTAAGAATGGTAGTACTTAAAACACAACCTCGTTAAAATAGGTAGCAGACCACATGTCTTATTATTATAATTTTTCAGGGTAATCTGGCAGGCCATATAGAACTCCCACGATAGGGGGGGGGGGGACAGGGATTAAAGTGCTAAGAAAAGTACTAATTGACACAAGCTAGTTGGGTCCAAGAACGCATGTTTGATTATTAGAATTTATTAGGGTAATTATATATCTAACAAATATATCTATTTCTCTTGACAGAGGATAGCTGTTTTTGACAGTAATCTGATTCAAGGCTTGATAATCAATACAGGGACGAAGACCTCCATCTTTTTTCCCAATGAAAAAAAAACCTGCACCCACAGGTGAAGAGGAAGGACAAATGAATCCTCTGGCTAACTTGTCCTTTATGTATTCCTCAAGAGAGACATTTTCTTGACGAGAGAGGGGATAGGTCCTTCCCTTAGGTAGAGGAGCCCCTGAATACAATTCTATAGGACAGTCAAATATCCGGTGTGGAGGTAACGTCTCAGCCTCTTTTTTAGAAAACACATCACAAAAGGCATGATAGCAATTGGGCAATGATTCAGGAACTTCTACCATAGCTACGACAGGACAGGATGGTTTAGAGGGATTTTGCAGGCAATGTTTGAAACAGGTAGTTCCCCAGGAAATAAGTTCTCCTTTAGACCATGAGAAAACAGGATCATGAAGCTGCAACCAAGGTAACCCCAGAATCAATGGTATGTGGGGAGAAGAAATGACATCAAAACAAATAATTTCAGAATGAAGTATGCCCACAGTCAAAGAAGAGGAATGGTAGAATGTTGTATGATACCAGTACCTAGAGGCTGTCCACTGACAGTAGTTACCTTAATTAACTGTTTCTTGGCTTGAAGAGGAATCCTGAGAGAGTCAGCAAAGTTTGAATCAATGAATACTCCAGCAGCTCCAGAATCGATGAGAGCTTGAGCTCGAAACTTGGTGTTTCCAAAAGAGATAGTTACAGGAACAAAAAGTTTAGAATTGAGGGAAGACATGGGATTCTGGCTTAACTCTGTCCCTCTATCAAAAGTTAAGCCTTGGCTTTTACTGGCCGGGCAGGACAGTCCTTCAGTAAATGTCCTTTGGTACCACAATACAGACATAACCCAAGAGTACGCCTTCTATAGCGTTCAGCTTCTGACAATTTAATAGCTCCTACTTCCATGGGTTCCACAGACTCAGGAGATTGGAAATTATTATTAGAAAGACTTGAGGTTCGAATAGGAGGACGAAAAGAAGATTTAACAAAGGATCTCTGATTCCTATCTCTCTCCTGAAGACGTTCAGAATGCCGGGCGTCAAGAGTAATACATAAATTGATAAGACCCTCCAATGAATTGGGGAGTTCCCGAAATACAAGTTCATCCTTAAGGCGTTCGCAAAGTCCTTTGCGAAAGGCTGCCCGTAAGGCTCCATGGTTCCAATCAGTTTCTGCGGCTAAAGTCCTGAATTCAATAGCATATTGAGCTACCGAAAGGGATCCCTGTCTCAGATCCAACAATCCTGCCTCAGCAGCTGCAGACCTCCCAGGCTTGTCAAAAACAGAAGAAAAAATGGACACAAATAATTCCACATCCTGTAGTAATGGATCATTCTTCTCTAAAAGAAGGGACACCCAGGCTAGAGCCTTACCCTTCAAGAGAGAAATAATAAAGGGGATTTTGGAAGTAGAATTGGAAAAAACTTGAGGATTGTTTCTGAAGTGTAAACGACACTGATTAAGAAATCCACTGCATTCTTCAGGATTACCGTCATATTTATCTGGAAGTGGGATTCGTGGTATATTCTGTCCAACAGTTTGAGGTGGATTAAAGACAGCGTTGGTGCTAGTAGAAGTGGCAGCAGGAGTCACCGTCACTTGAGAAGGAGCGGAGAGATTATGTAGCAGAGCAGTAATCTGGTCAAGCTTGGAATCCAAAGATTGCAAATGAGCAGAATGATTTCTTAGAAGTTGCCCTTGTAGAGCCACAGCCCTGGATAACTCGTCAGGGTCCATATTATTGCCAGTTTGTACTGTCAGGTTAGGAAATGTCCAGAAGAAAAATGCTAGGGCGAACTTAAACAACACCCTTGCACTCTGAGTTTAATCCAGGACGTGACCCCACGACAACCTCCAAAAAACAAAGTACTCACGATATGGAGCAGGGTTAGCCTGTGCCAAAGTAATTCATTATATCAGCCAGATAGACTTCTGAATAAGGAACTGGTTTCAGGAAATGTCTTCCACAGTATCAGGAGAGCAGGGATAGTCCATTTATACTCAGACAGAAGAAGGGTAAAACAGGAAACAGTTAATAATGCAGGAGTAGGTCATTTGTTATCAGGCAGTCTGAAGGTTAACACTGTGTAGGCAGTCTTTGCAGAGTATGCAACAGGTAATCAGGCAGTTTGAGGGTTAACACTGAGTAGACAGTCTTTGCAGAGTATGCAACAGGTAATCAGGCAGTTTGAGAGTTAACACTGTGTAGTCAGTCTTTGCAGAGTATGCAACAGGTAATCAGGCAGTTTGAGGGTAAACACTGTGTAGTCAGAGTAGACAAAAAAAGACAGCGCCTCATAAGGCAGACAACTTCAAAAGTGGATATCAAACTTGAAAAGAAAAAGCAGATGTACTCACAAAGGGATTGGCACTCTTGTGAAAAGAAGTGCAAATGTGCAGGCTGACCTTTAACAGCAGTCAGTACGCTGAGAAACGCGTTTTTAAGCTCTCTTTTACTTGTAATTCCAAGTGTTTGTATTAAAACCAAACTGTTTTTAATTATACTTTGTTGCGGTTTCCATTTTACAAAGATTTGGACTGTTTTTCACGCACGACTCGTAAGAGGTCTTTATTTCATATAATTTCCCAAACCATCTACTGTACATTGTGCTGCTTGATCCTGACACAGGATCATCTAAACATTCAGACCTGACGCTGACATCCAAGGCTTCGTGTGAGTTTGAAGGAGAGTCCACGGCTGCATCACCGATCCCCTGGAGGATCCATCTCTCAGTGCACTGGCATAGGATTCCGTGTTGAGTTCCAAGGAGAGTCCACGGCTGCTTTCACCGGTCCCCTTTGGAGGATCCACTTCTCAGCGTACTGACTGCTGTTAAAGGTCAGCCTGCACATTTGCACTTCTTTTCACAAGAGTGCCAATCCCTTTGTGAGTACATCTGCCTTTTCTTTTCAAGTTTGATATCCACTTTTGAAGTTGTCTGCACTATGAGGCGCTGTCTTTTTTTGTCTACTTCACAGATTCACTGAAGGATCACTCAGTCCAAAGACCAGCTACCGAACGTTTTTTTAAAAGTACTTTCACTACCTTTGGAGAGACTACCATATTATATTTATACATATCCTTTTTGAACATATATACATATTTTTTTGAACTTTTATCCACATCAATATTTATTATTCAATGATTTTTCTTCATCTGAGTGTTTTTCATATTGGTTTTAAATTGCACCAGGATAGCTTTTTGTTTTTTCCTAAATATTTTTTCTTTACTTCTCATTAACTAAACATTGGTTTTAATTTCATTATATGGTCATATTTTATGGTTATTTTTTTTGTAGCCGGCGCATACTATAATACTATATATCTTTATATAGTATTTTTCACTGTGTAGTCAGAACTTGCAGAATTAACAACATGTAATCAGGTAGTTTGAAGGTTAACACTGTGTTGTCAGAACTTGCAGAGATAGCAACAGGTAAGCTGGTAGTTCGAAGGTTAACACAGATTAATCAGTACTTGTTGAGATTGGCAACAGGATATCAAGCAGTTTGAAGGTTTACACTGAATAATTGTATTTGCAGAGTTTGGAAACAGGTAAACATGCAGATTGAAGGATTCACAGAAATAACAGTATTTGAATAGTTTGGCAGTACACAGAGTAGTCTGAATATGCATGGTTTGCAGCAGGTAAACAGGAAGTTTGAAAGTTTCACAAAACAAACAGTACTTGCATTGTTTGGAGACTGGTAATCAGGAGGTTGAAGGTTAATCCAGCATAGTAAATCCTTGAAGAGATTGGCAACAGAAAAGCAGCAGTTAGAGAGATTCCTCAGCAAAATCCTATCAGAAGCCACAAAGTTAACAAACAAACTGGTACTGGAGAAACAGGAAGCTAAGAATAAAAAGCCTGGTTGTGACATCATCAGGAAGGGGTGGCTCAGACACCTGTCAATCAAGCACACAGAGAGGACTGCAGAGCTTCCCAGCAGCTGAGCGTGACAGTAACTATTAGTTATATTGTAGCTATATTATGGTTTATTTTATAGGTATTTAGTTTTAAATAGGATTAATTTATTTAATGATAGTAATTTTAGTTCCTTTTATTTAAATTATATTTAACTTAGGGGGGTGTTAGGGTTAGGGTTAGACTTAGGTTTAGGGGTTAATAACTGTATTATTGTAGCGGCGACATTGGGGGTGGAAGCTTAGGGGTTAATAATTGTAGGTAGGTGGCGGAGATGTTAGGGAGGGCAGATTAGGGGTTAATAAAATTTATTATAGTGTTTGCGAGGCGGGAGTGCGGCGGTTTAGGGGTTAATACATTTATTATAGTGGCGGCAATGTCTGGTCAGAAGATTAGGGGTTAATAAGTGTAGGTAGGTGTCGGCGACATTTGGGGGGACAGATTAGGGGTTAATAACTATAATGTAGGTGTCGGCGATGTTGGGAGCAGCAGATTAGGGGTTCATAGGGATAATGTAGGTTGCGGCGGTGTCCGGAGCGGCAGATTAGGGGTTAATAATATAATGTAGGTTTCAGTGATAGTGGGGCCAGCAGATTAGGGGTTAATAAGTGTAAGGTTAGGGGTGTTTAGACTCAGGGTTCATGTTAGGGTGTTAGGTGTAGACTTAGCAACTGTTTCCCCATAGGAAACAATGGGGCTGCGCTAGGAGTTGAACGCTGCTTTTTTTGCAGGTGTTAGGTTTTTTTTCAGCCAGCTCAGCCCCATTGTTTCCTATGGGGAAATCGTGCACAAGCACGTTTTTCCAGCTTACCGCTACTGTACGCAACGCTGGTATTGAGGGTTGAAGTGGAGCTAAATTATGCTCAACGCTCACTTTTCTGAGGCTAACGCAGCCATTCAGACAACTCGTAATACCAGCGTTGGCTTAAGGGTGTGCGGGGAAAAAAAGACTCGTTAGCACCGCAGGTGTTTACCGACAAAACTCGTAATCTAGGCGTTTAAAGTTCTGGGAACCCTTTTGTCTGTGATCAGAATTCAAGTTATTGCAGTTGCCTTACCTAGTCAATATCTTGGTATCTTGGTTCTGCTTTAGTTTTTCTTTTAGCAGAATCTCTTCTTTTCAGACTGTGGATGTATATTTACCTATATGGTTGAAATTTCTGTGTTTTTCTCAGACAAGGGTTTGGTTTTTTTTTGAGAAAGCTAGTGTTAGTTAGCTTGTTAGATCTTCTTCAGTCTATTTTCATTTCTCAATTAGGTCTCATGTTTGCTGCATTGAATGCTTTTCAGTTTACTAGTTTTTACTTGAGGCCTCTTCAACTTTGTATGCTTCTGCAGTGGGTCGGGATCATACGCATCAGCCTTAAATGTTTATCTATTTCACAGGACAAGGTAGTCCCTGTCTGGGTGGTTGTTTTATCAGCTTTTTATGTAGGGGGCTGCTTTTGACCATCCTATTTGGACTGTAATCTCTTCTGATGCAAACCCTTAGGTTGGGGGTTGTCTGGAGGTCTCTGAGGGGACATGGGGCTTGGTTTTTTCTGGAGACGATGTTGTCAATTTATGTTTTAGATCTCCATGCAAGTCCTTCAGATTTGGCCTCTGTTAAAAAGGTAATCGTATCTCCATTTTCAGACAGACAATTTTTTGCATTGGCTTTCATCTTTCATCAGGGGGAACTCTTGGGTCCCTAGCTATGAGTGAAGTATCTCAAATTCTTTCCTGAGCAGAAGCCAATTGTTGCTTAATTTCTGTATTATTATTTTGCCAGGAGTGAACTTATGGAAAAACATAATTTATGTAAGAACTTGCCTGATAAATTCATTTCTTTCATATTAGCAAGAGTCCATGAGCTAGTGACGTATGGGATATACAATCCTACCAGGAGGGGCAAAGTTTCCCAAACCTCAAAATGCCTATAAATACACTCCTCACCACACCCACAATTCAGTTTAACGAATAGCCAAGTAGTGGGGTGATAAAGAAAGGAAGGAATAAAAAGCATCAAAAAAGGGAACTGGAAATATAATTGTGCTTTATACAAAAAATCATAACCACCATAAAAAGTATGGGTTTCATGGACTCTTGCCAATATGAAAGAAATACATTTATCAGTTAAGTTCTTACATAAATTATGTTTTCTTTCATGTAATTGGCAAGAGTCCATGAGCTAGTGACGTATGGGATAGTAATACCCAAGATGTGGAACTCCACAAAAGAGTCACTAGAGAGGGAGGGATAAAAATAATAACAGCCATTTTCCGCTGAAAAAATTAATCCACAACCAAAAAAATTTTGTTTTTTTTCTCATAGTTGAAAAGAAAAAAACTTAAACATAAGCAGAAGAATCAAACTGAAACAGCTGCCTGAAGAACTTTTCTACCAAAAACTGCTTCCGAAAAAGCAAATGCATCAAAACGGTAGAATTTAGTAAATGTATGCAAAGAAGACCAAATTGCTGCTTTGCAAATATGATCAACTGAAGCTTCATTCTTAAAAAAAGCAAGCAATATACAGAGGTGAAAGATGGAAAAAACACACAATATTCTGTACAAATGAACTAAGAACTGATACTCTCCTTTAGGTCAGACCACAGCCTTCTTGCAGTCTCTCCCTTGTGACTGTGTATAGGTAGATAGTAGTGGTAGATGGCGCTAGTCTATTGAATGATTTTCTCTAGTAAGTGAAGAGAAAACAGGTTTGAAGCATATATGGAAGCCAATTAATATGGGTGCAGTATACTCACTCCATAAGATGAATCTATACAGCTGAAAGGAAACATGGCATCAGATGGAAAGAGTCCACAGATTCCTGGTGTCAGATACTGAATTTTCCAGGTTTATCCAAAAATGGACTATAAATGAATAAAGACCCAAATGACAAAAGTATCCAGTGTAAAATTAAAAAAAATGTAGTAACTTACTCCATAAATAAGGAGATTCCAGCTCAGCACATCAAAACAAGATCTTGACAATCTTTCAACAAAGGATTCTTAAAAGCCCACAAAGTGGAGACTGATCTAGTAGAATGAGCTGTAATTTTCTGAGGCGGGGCCTGACCTGACTCCAAATAAGCCTAATGAATCAAAAGCTTTAACCAAGATGCCAAGGAAATGGCAGAAGCTTTCTGACCTTTCCTAGAACCAGAAAAGTCTTCCTGAAGTCTTTAGTAGCTTCAATATAATATTTCAAAGCTCTTTCAACATCCAAAGAATGTAAGGATCTCTCCAAAGAATTCTTAGGATTAGGACACAAAGAGGGAACAACAATTTCTCTATTAATGTTGTTAGAATTCACAACCTTAGGTATAAATTTAAATGAAGTCTGCAAAACTGCCTTATCCTGATGGAAAATCAGAAAAGGAGATTCACAAGAAAGAGCAGATAATTCAGAAACTCTTCTAGCAGAAGAGATGGCCAAAAGGAACAACACTTTCCAAGAAAGTAGTTTAATGTCCAAAGAATGCATAGGCTCAAATGGAGGAGCCTGTAAAACATTCAAAACCAAATTAAGACTCCAAGAAGGAGAGATTGATTTAATGACAGGCTTGATACAGACCAAAGCCTGTACAAAACAGTGTATATCAGGAAGTAAAGCAATCTTTCTGTGAAATAAAACAGAAAGAGCAGAGATTTGTTCCTTCAATGAACTTGCAGACAAACCTTTATCCAAACCATCCTGAAGAAACTGTACAATTCTACGAATTCTAAAAGAATTTATGAGAAGAACACCATGAAATATGTCTTTCAAACTTGATAATAAATCTTCCTAGAAACAGATTTAAGAGCCTGTAACATAGTATTAATCACTGAGTCAGAGAAACCTCTATGACTAAGCACTTAGCATTCAATTACCATACCTTCAAATTTAATGATTTGAGATCCTGATGGAAAAATTTACCTTGAGACAGAAGGTCTGGTCTTAAAGGAAGTGGCCAAGGTTGACAACTGGACATCCGGACAAGATCCACATACCAAAACCTGTGAGGCCATGCTGGTGCTACCAGAAACACAAATGATTGTTCCATGGTAATCTTGGAAATCACTCTTGGAAGAAGAACAAGAGGCGGGAAGATATAACCAGATTGGTAACACCAAGGAACTGCTAACACATCCACTGCCTCCGCCTGAGGATCCCTGGACCTGGACAGGTACCTGGGAATTTTCTTGTTTAGATGGGAAGCCATCAGATCTATTTCTGGAAAACCCCACATCTGAACAATCTGAGAAAACACATCTGGATGGAGCGACCACTCCCCCGGATGTAAAGTCTGATGGCTGAGATAATCCGCTTCCCAACTGTCTACACCTGGGATATGTACCGCAGAAATTAGACAGGAGGTGGATTCCGCCGAAGACAGTATCCGAGAAACTTCTTTCATAGCTAGGGGACTGTGAGTCCCACCCTGATGATTGACATATGCCACAGTTGTGATATTGTCTGTCTGAAAACAAATTAATTGTTCTCTCTTCAACAGAAGCCAAACCTGAAGAGCCCTGAAAATAGCACGGAGTTCTAAAATATTGATTGGTAACCTCGCCTCTTAAGATTTCCAAAACTCTTGTGCTGTCAGAGATCCCCAGACAGCTCCCCAACCTGAAATACTTGCATCTGTTGTGATCACAGTCCAGGTTGGACGAACAAAAGAAGCCCCTTGAACTATACGATGGCGATCTAACCACCAAGTCAGAGAGAGTCGAACATTGGGATTTAAGGATATTAATTGTCATATCTTTGTATAATCCCTACACCATTGATTCAGCATACAAAGCTGGAGAGGTCTCATAAGAAAACAAACAAAGGGGATTGCCTCCGATGCTGCAGTCATGAGACCTAAAACATCCATGCACATAGCTACTGAAGGGAATGATTGAGACTGAAGGTTCCGACAAGCTGAAACCAATTTTAATCGTCTCTTGTCTGTTAGAAACAGAGTCATGGACACTGAATCTAAATGGAAACCTAAAAAGGTGACCCTTGTCTGAGGAATCAAGGAACGTTTTGGTAAATTGATCCTCCAACCATGTCTTTAAAGGAACAACACTAGTTGCTTCGTAAGAGATTCTGCAGAATGTAAAGACTGAGCTAGTACCAAGATATCGTCCAAAATATGCTGATGACGATTCTAAGCATTAGGCATGTACACACGTACAAGTATACACGCCTCCTCAGATACTGACTATACGACAGAGGATTAAACACCCCCAGCTGACGTCACTGACGGCATCTTTGGAGCCTGTATTTGTTTGTATTGAGCACTTTGTTTTTTTAGTAACGTTTCAAGGTATTCACTACACACATCCTCCGTGATTTTATCATATATGTACCAGTTATGAAGATGATTGATTGGTTTCATTAGGTCCACTGACGGATCATACTTATATTCAGTGGCAAAGGAATTGGTAGGTCAATGGTATTATTATATACATGTGATTATACAGCCTTTTAGATACTTTGCCATCCTTGTGAGTTGATATGGGGTCTGTTGTACCCGAGAGACGAGTATATACCCCAACACATATATTGAATGGGGTCAGAATGTGACATCACTAATAGGATTATGCATCAGCTGTGTTGATGACAGAATGTAGGAGTTAATGAATATGTGCACACAGATGGGATTGGGTTTGGTGAAGGGGGTGGGTAGGCCAAATTAACCAATGAAAAGGTTCTGGATGTGTATATAGCAAGTGTATCTACTTTTTTTTTTTTTGGTTTTCAAATATTTTATTAAGAGGTAAAGAAATTACAACATCTTAGAGCATCACAGAATGAACAATAAACAGTAAAGGTGTGCCTTCTCGGCTCCCAGTGCAGCAGCGGGGAGGGTGGGTAGAAAAAAGTCCCCAGCTGGGGGCTGGTCCGCCAGCCCCGAGGTATTTATGTTACACAGTCTTATAATGACTCATAATGGCAGTTCACCCCATTGTCCTGGGAATGGCCGTAGCTGGATCGCCCCATGTCGTGGTGATGGAAGAGAGTGATATGGAATGTCTTGGGTGAGTCAGTGAAAAGTCGAAGTCATTGTTCACATCTATTCGATCTGTGCAGCTTCACCGTCAGACCACATGGCCAGCATCTGCTCGTGTGTGTCTAGTGTGCCCTGAGTGAGATGGTGATATCTCTACAGGTGGAGAAGTGTAGAGACCTGTTGCTTCCACTCCTCTAGAGTCGGGACTGTCTAGGATTTCCAGTACCTAGGAACTAACATCTTGGCGCTATTCAGCATGATCATCAGCAGGGCCCTGGAGGTTCTGTTCCTCATTTTAGGTAGAGATATATAAAGTAAGGATTTGGGGTCATTTGTTAATGTGTACCCTGTTGTGTCTTTTATATGGGTGAGTATCTCTGTCCAGTACAAATCAAGTTTGGGGCACCCCCACCAAATGTGGGAGAGTGAGCCCTCACCTCCACATTCCCTCCAGCATCTCCGAGAAGCTGTCTTGTATATGGACTGCAGTCTGACTGGTGTAAGATGCCATTGGGATAGGAGCTTGTAGTTGGATTCTTGCACCCTAGCTGAGACTGAAGAGTGTTTAGTGTTATCGAAGGCTTTGTGCCATGCTTTGTAGGGGATGTCACAGTTTAATTCCTGTTCCCACGCCTTAGTGTAGGAGGGGAGTGTTTGCGTGTCGGCCAGTAACAAGAGTTTGTAGAGCCTAGACGTTGCATGTCTTTTGGGGGATTTTTGTATACACAGGGTCTCGAAAGGGGTCAGAGATCTTGTGAGTTGTTGCTTGTGTTGGTGGGTGGAGTAAAAGTGGTTTAGTTGGTTGTATGAGAACCATGTCAAGGGAATGTCAGGTTAGGAAATATCCAGAAGTAGACCCAAATGCAAGGGCGAACTTAAACAACACCCTTGCACTCTGAGTTTAATCCAGGACGTGACCCCACGACAACCTCCAAAAAACAAAGTACTCACGATATGGAGCAGGGTTAGCCTGTGCCAAAGTAATTCATGATATCAGCCAGATAGACTTCTGAATAAGGAACTGGTTTCAGGAAATGCCTTCCACAGAATCAGGAGAGCAGGGATAGTCACTTATACTCAGACAGAAGAAGGGTAAAACAGGAAACAGTTAATAATGCAGGAGTAGGCCATTTGTTATCAGGCAGTCTGAAGGTTAACACTGTGTAGACAGTCTTTGCAGAATATGCAACAGGTAATCAGGCAGTTTGAGGGTAAACACTGTGTAGTCAGAACTTGCAGAATTAATAACATGTAATCAGGTAGTTTGAAGGTTAACACTGTGTTGTCAGAACTTGCAGTGATAGCAACAGGTAAGCTGGTAGTTTGAAGGTTAACACAGATAATCAGTACTTGTGGAGATTGGCAACAGGATATCCAGCAGTTTGAAGGTTTACACTGAATAATAGTATTTGCAGAGTTTGGAAACAGGTAAACATGCAGATTGAAGGATTCACAGAAATAACAGAATTTGAATAGTTTGCACTACACAGAGTAGTCTGAATATGCAGGGTTTGCAGCAGGTAAACAGGAAGTTTGAAAGTTTCACAAAACAAACAGTACTTGCATTGTTTGGAGACAGGTATTCAGGAGGTTGAAGGTTAATCCAGCATAGTAAGTCCTTGAAGAGATTGGCAACAGAAAAGCAGCAGTTAGAGAGATTCCTCAGCGAAATCCTAACAGAAGCCTCTAAGTTAACAAACAAACGGACACTGGAGAAACAGGAAGCCAGAATAAAAAGCCTGGTTGTGACATCATCAGGAAGGGGTGGCTCAGACACCTGTCAATCAAGCACACAGAGAGGACTGCAGAGCTTCCCAGCAGCTGAGCGTGACAGTGCCCCCTCCTCAAGGACCCCTCCGGGGGACCCGACCGGGCCTGGCAGGGTATTTCTTGTGAAAAGACTTGACAAGAGCTGGAGCATGAACATGAGAGGCCAGTTCCCAAGATCGTTCAGAGATAGGATAACCCTTCCAATGGACCAGGTAGTACAGCCGATTGCCCCGTAGCTTGAAATCGAGAATCTGGCTGACTTCAAACTCAGAAGTTCCCTCTACGGAAAGTGGAGGAGGTGGTTTACTCTTGATAGAGTACCGATTGTAGATGACTGGCTTGAGTAGGGAGACATGAAACACTGGATGGATCTTGAGAGTCTTGGGTAAGGCCAGGCGGTATGCAGAAGAACAAACTCTGGAAACAATTTGAAAAGGTCCAATGTACTTAGGACCCAACTTGGTACAAGGTTGTTTTAGATGTATGAATCTGGTGGATAAAAATACTCTGTCTCCAATACGAAGTAAAGGAGCCTTGCACCTTCTGCGATCAGCATATTTCTTATGTCTTAAGGAAGAAGAGAGTAGATTTTGATGAATGAGTTGCCAGTGATTACTGAGATTTTTCACTATACGATCTGCTCCAGGGACTTCAGTAGAACTGGTAATCATAGGATAGGTTCTAGGTTCAAATCCATAAGCTGCCTTAAAGGGAGAGGTCTGTAATGAGGCGTTATAACGTGAGTTGTGAGCTAATTCCTCCAAAGGCAATAACTGAGACCAGTTGGAGTGTTGATGGTCTACATAATGTCTTAGAAAAGATTCCAAGGCTTGATTTACACGCTCAGTCTGTCCGTTGGATTGAGGATGGTGTGCAGTAGAAAGTGATATGTTGATTCTGAAGTGTTTACAAAAAGACCTCCAAAATTTGGAAACAAATTGGACTCCACGATCTGAGACTATGTCAGTGGGAAAACCATGTAAACGAGATATATGTAGAACAAAGAGTTCAGAAAGTCTTTGAGCTGTAGGCAAGCCTGGAAGAGGTATGAAGTGAGCAGACTTGGAGAACCGATCCACCACTACCCAAATGGTCGTATTTCCAGCAGAATCAGGAAGATCTGTAACAAAGTCCATGGATAAGTGAGACCAAGGGTAATGAGGAATAGGAAGAGGGTGTAATAGACCAAACGGTCAATGAGAAGATTGTTTGTTCGAAGCACAAGAACTATAAGCAGCAATATAATCCTTAACATCCCTCCTCATAGTGGACCACCAAACATGCTGCTTCAGTTTCCACAATGTATTGGTTATTCCCGGATGACCTGCTGAAATGTTGTCATGAGCCCAACATAGAAGCTGAAGACGTAATCCTTTGGGTACATACAGGATACCAGAAGGTAGTTTGCAAGAAGATGGTACCCGGACTTGAGCAGCATGTAAAGCCTGTACTGGAAAAGAGGATACTTGAGCCAAAACTTTGACTGGACGTAGTATAGGTTCTGAATCCAATGGAGAAGGTTCAGAAGATTGGAACTGCCTAGAAAAAGCATCTGCCTTGGAATTTTTTGAACCAGGAACATAGGAAAGTACAAAATTAAACCTGGAGAAGAACAAGGCCCACCAAGCCTGACGAGGATTGAGATGTGTAGCTGTTTGGAGGTATAAAAGATTCTTGTGATCTGTCAGAATGAAAAAAGGTTGACTGGTACCCTCTAACCAATGCCTCCATTCATCCAAAGCTAATTTTATAGCCAAAAGCTCCTTATTGCCCACATCATAATTTAACTCGGCAGGATTGAATTTTTTCGAAAAGAACGCCACAGGATGTATCTTGCTGGTAGTCGGATCACGTTGGGAGAGAACAGCTCCAGCTGCTATAGAGGAAGCGTCAACCTCCAAAATAAACTGGAAATCAGGAATTGGATGACTGAGAAGAGGTGCAGAAGAAAATGCTGATTTTAGCGTTTCAAAAGCCCGTACTGCCGAAGTGGACCAGTTCTTACAATTTTGCCCTTTCTTAGTAAGAGAAGTGAGTGGAGACGTGATGTCAGCAAAGTTCTTTATCAACTTTCTATAGTAATAGGCAAAGCCAAGAAACCTCTGCAGGGATTTGAGAGTAGTTGGTCTGGGCCAGTCCTTGATAGCCGACAGTTTAGCAGGATCCATCTCAAAACCTGATTCAGAAATGATATACCCCAAAAAGGGGATGGAACTCTGATGAAAAGAGCATTTCTCCAATTTAGCGAACAGGGAATTGTCTCGTAACCTCTGAAGAACCAGTCTTACATGATGTACATGTTCTTGTAATGTTTTTGAATAGATTAGAATGTCATCGAGGTAAATGATAACAAATTGATTTAGATAATCTCTGAAGATTTCGTTAACAAAGTGCTGAAATACTGCTGGTGCATTGCACAATCCAAATGGCATTACTAGATACTCATAGTGACCAAATCTAGTGTTAAATGCCGTCTTCCATTCGTCTCCTTTACGGATTCTGACCAGATTGTAGGCCCCACGGAGATCTAACTTGGAAAAAATAGAAGCACCTTGAAGACGATCGAATAACTCAGAAATGAGCGGCAAAGGATAGCTGTTTTTGACAGTAATCTGATTCAAGGCTCGATAATCAATACAGGGACGAAGACCTCCATCTTTTTTCCCAATGAAGAAAAAACCTGCACCCACAGGTGAAGAGGAAGGACGAATGAATCCTCTGGCTAAGTTGTCCTTTATGTATTCCTCAAGAGAGACATTTTCTTGACGAGAGAGGGGATAGGTCCTTCCCTTAGGTAGAGGAGCCCCTGAATACAATTCGATAGGACAGTCAAATATCTGGTGTGGAGGTAACGTCTCAGCCTCTTTTTTAGAAAACACATCACTAAAGGCATGATAGCAATTGGGCAATGATTCAGGAACTTCCACCATAGCTACGACAGGACAGGATGGTTTAGAGGGATTTTGCAGGCAATGTTTGAAACAGGTAGTTCCCCAGGAAATAAGTTCTCCTTTAGACCATGAGAAAACCGGATCATGAAGCTGCAACCAAGGTAACCCCAGAATCAATGGTATGTGGGGAGAAGAGATGACATCAAAATGAATAATTTCAGAATGAAGTATGCCCACAGTCAAAAGAAGAGGAATGGTAGAATGTTTTATGATACCAGTACCTAGAGGCTGTCCGCTGACAGTATTTACCTTAATTAACTGTTTCTTGGCTTGAAGAGGAATCCTGAGAGAGTCAGCAAAGTTTGAATCAATGAATACTCCAGCAGCTCCAGAATCGATGAGAGCTTGAGCTCGAAACTTGGTGTTTCCAAAAGAGATAGTTACAGGAACAAAAAGTTTAGAATTGAGGGAAGACATGGGATTCTGGCTTAACTCTGTCCCTCTATCAAAAGTTAAGCCTTGGCTTTTACTGGCCGGATAGGACAGTCCTTCAGTAAATGTCCTTTGGTACCACAATACAGACATAACCCAAGAGTACGCCTTCTATGGCGTTCAACTTCTGACAATTTAATAGCTCCTACTTCCATGGGTTCCACAGACTCAGGAGATCGGGAATTATTATTAGAAAGACTTGAGGTTCGAATAGGAGGACGAAATAAAGATTTAACAAAGGATCTCCAATTCCTATCTCTCTCCTGAAGACGTTCAGAATGCCGGGCATCAAGAGTAATACATAAATTGATAAGACCCTCCAATGAATTGGGTAGTTCCCAAAATACTAGTTCATCCTTAAGGCGTTCGCAAAGTCCTTTGCGAAAGGCTGCCCGTAAGGCTCTATGGTTCCAATCAGTTTCTGCGGCTAAAGTCCTGAATTCAATAGCATATTGAGCTACCGAAAGGGATCCCTGTCTCAGATCCAACAATCCTGCCTCAGCAGCTGCAGACCTCCCAGGCTTGTCAAAAACAGAAGAAAAAATGGACACAAATAATTCCACATCCTGTAGTAATGGATCATTCTTCTCTAAAAGAGGGGACACCCAGGCTAGAGCCTTACCCTTCAAGAGAGAAATAATAAAGGTGATTTTGGAAGTAGAATTGGAAAAAACTTGAGGATTGTTTCTGAAGTGTAAACGACACTGATTAAGGAATCCACGGCATTCTTCAGGATTACCGTCATATTTATCTGGAAGTGGGATTCGTGGTATATTCTGTCCAACAGTTTGAGGTGGATTAAAGACAGCATTGGTGCTAGTAGCAGTGGCAGCAGGAGTCACCGTCGCTTGAGAAGGAGCGGAGAGGATATGTAGCAGAGCAGTAATCTGGTCAAGCTTGGAATCCAAAGATTGCAAATGAGCAGAATGATTTCCTAGAAGTTGCCCTTGTAGAGCCACAGCCCTGGATAACTCGTCAGGGTCCATAATATGGTCCGTTTGTACTGTCAGGTTAGAAAATATCCAGAAGTAGACCCAAATGCAAGGGCGAACTTAAACAACACCCTTGCACTCTGAGTTTAATCCAGGATGTGACCCCACGACAACCTCCAAAAAACAAAGTACTCACGATATGGAGCAGGGTTAGACTGTGCCAAAGTAATTCATGATATCAGCCAGATAGACTTCTGAATAAGGAACTGGTTTCAGGTAATGCCTTCCACAGAATAAGGAGAGCAGGGATAGTCACTTATACTCAGACAGAAGAAGGGTAAAACAGGAAACAGTTAATAATGCAGGAGTAGGTCATTTGTTATCAGGCAGTCTGAAGGTTAACACTGTGTAGACAGTCTTTGCAGAATATGCAACAGGTAATCAGGCAGTTTGAGGGTAAACACTGTGTAGTCAGAACTTGCAGAATTAATAACATGTAATCAGGTAGTTTGAAGGTTAACACTGTGTTGTCAGAACTTGCAGTGATAGCAACAGGTAAGCTGGTAGTTTGAAGGTTAACACAGATAATCAGTACTTGTGGAGATTGGCAACAGGATATCCAGCAGTTTGAAGGTTTACACTGAATAATAGTATTTGCAGAGTTTGGAAACAGGTAAACATGCAGATTGAAGGATTCACAGAAATAACAGAATTTGAATAGTTTGCACTACACAGAGTAGTCGGAATATGCAGGGTTTGCAGCAGGTAAACAGGAAGTTTGAAAATTTCACAAAACAAACAGTACTTGCATTGTTTGGAGACAGGTATTCAGGAGGTTGAAGGTTAATCCAGCATAGTAAGTCCTTGAAGAGATTGGCAACAGAAAAGCAGCAGTTAGAGAGATTCCTCAGCAAAATCCTAACAGAAGCCTCTAAGTTAACAAACAAACGGACACTGGAGAAACAGGAAGCCAGAATAAAAAGCCTGGTTGTGACATCATCAGGAAGGGGTGGCTCAGACACCTTTCAATCAAGCACACCGAGAGGACTGCAGAGCTTCCCAGCAGCTGAGCGTGACAGGGAATGTGTGGTGTATCCTCCTCTATCCCCGCCAGGTCCTTTAGCTTGTGTCCCTCAACTAACGTATGCCACACCCTGTCTGACGTGTGTGTGACCCGGTACTCTCATAGAGGGGTTGCTATGTAAAGGGATGAGTGGGGAGATTCTGGTGGATATGTTTGTGGATGTGTTGATTATCCTATCCCATGTATGGAAGAAGTCAGAGAGTATGGGGTAGGTTGTTACGGACTCTGGCCTATGTCTTGCTTCTAACCATGCAGTCGAGCCCGCATTGTTAGTGTGTAAAATGTCACAGTCTAAGTGGATACAGTCTTTGTGGGGGTCATTCTGGCACCACTCTAGTAGCCTGTGCAGGGAAATGGCCTGCTTGTACACCGGGATATTAGGGACCCCCAACCCACCTCTGTCCCTTGGGAGATAGATGGACCTCTTGGCCACTCTTGGCCTAATGTCTTTCCAGATATATTGTTCCAGGTGGGATTGGATTCTATCCAAGTATCCTGGCGGCAGCGGTATGGGGGTAGTTTGTAGGAGGTAGAGAAGTTTGGGTAGGACTTTATCACATTGATTCTCCCTAACCAAGAGATAGTTTTATTTTTCCAACTAGATAAATCTGAGACAAGCTTGGTTTCTAGGGTCTTGTAGTTGGCCTGGAATGTCATTTGGGGGTCCGGGGAGAGGTATATGCCTAGATACTTCATTTTAGAGTGCTGTCTCTTCAAGGGGCAATTTCTGAGAATGTTAGGTAGCTGATCAGCATCGTATGTGATGTTCAGCAATTCCGATTTACCGAGATTTAGGTGGAAGTTGGATACCCTACCGTATTCTACTAAGGTCTCTAAAACCTTGGGGAGCGAGGAGTTGGCATTCGTAAGGGTAAGCAGAATGTCATCTGCGTAAAGTGCGAGCTTGTGCTCGGTTGTCTCAGTTTTAATGTCTGTGATTAGGCTGTCTAAGCGCATTTTTTGTGCCAGTGCCTCAATAGAGATGGCAAATAGGATAGGAGAGAGCGGGCATCCCTGCCTCGTTCCATTCTGTATTAGAAAGCTATCAGAGAGCAAATTATTCACTTTGACCTGCGCTGTGGGTTTGCTGTACATGGAGAAGATGTGGTCTATGAGTTTATTGCTAAACTTCATCTTGACCATAGTTGCTCTAAGGAATCCCCAATGGACCCTGTCAAAAGCCTTTTCGGCATCTGTTGAGACAAGGACCATTGGGATCTTATTTAGTTGGGCATATGATATCAGCTGCATCGTTTTTAGAGTGTTGTCCCGCACCTCTCTACCTGGGACAAACCTACTTGATTGGGGTGTATCAGGGACGGGAGGTTTTTATTTATTCTTGTGGCTATTATTTTTGCGTATATCTTTAAGTCTACATTTAACAGGGAGATGGGGGCGAAAGTTTTCGGGACGGTCTGGTTTCTTACCCTGTTTGGGGAGGACGGTAATATGTGCTTTCAGCATTTGTTTTGTAAAGCCGCCGGTCTCTAAGAGGGTGTTAAAGACCGAGGCGAGGGGCTGTAGTAGATGATGCATGTACGTCTTGTAGTATTTAACGGTCAGCCCGTCAGGTCCAGGACTCTTTCCATTAGGCATGCTTTTTATGGCTGCTTTGATTTCTGCTATCGTTATGGGGGCCTCAAGCGCGTCCGAGTCCTCTGATGAAAGTGTGGGAAGTTGTAGGTCAGTCAGGAATTTGTCAATGTCATCCTGCGTGCAGTCGCTTTCTTTCTTTCTTTCTAGGTTGTACAGCGTTTCGTAGTAGCATCTAAATGTTTCCGCTATCTGTTTGCTATCCCTATGTGTATGCCCTTTTGCATCCCGTAGTGAGTGTACATGTGTATTCAATTGTTTGCGTTTAAGGGCCTTTGCCAGGGATGCCCCGGCTTTGTCGTTGATGTCATAGAATTTTTGTTTCAGTATGGCTGTCTTGCGTTGGTATGTTTTAGTTAGATAGCTCTGAAGATCAGATCTGACCTGCTTGAGGTCTTTTTATGTTCTGTCTCCCAGAATTTGATTTGGGCCAGGGTGGCGTTCAAAAATTGTCTGTTCTCCCTAACCTCCCTAGATTTGTGTTTGATGAAGTCTCCCCTTGTCACACATTTGTGTGCCTCCCAGATAGTGATAGGGGTGGTACTGTCCTCTGTGTTTTCTCTAAAGTAGTGGCCCAGTGTGGTGTCTATGTCCTGTTTGACCAAGGGATTGTTTAGAAGGAACTCATCGAGTCTCCAGATAAAGGGTAGGATTGGAGAGGAGGGCCAGGATATCTTGCACGTTACTGGGGCGTGGTCTGACCACGTTGTTTGTAGTATAATAGAGCTGTCTATCAGGGACAGTCCCAACTGGTCACATAATATATAATCAATTCAGGAGTAGGAGCGGTGTGGGTTTGAATAAAATGTATAATCACGTAAGGACGGGTTGGAAGACCGCCACACATCGTGTAGTTTAAGTTGTTGTATGTGCGTTGTTACAGCTTTGATCGTCCGCTTCGGTACGCTAGACCTGCCTGTGGTTGTGTCTAGTTCAGGGTCTAGGGGGAGATTGAAATCACCTCCTACTAGCAATATGCCTGTTGCGTGCTCCAGTATTAATTGGGTTATTTGTTTGAAGATAGCACAGGAGTTATCAGCGCTAAAAATCTAAAAAGGATACCTAAGCCACTCTCCACTATCTCCTCAAGATAGAAATGGAACAAACAATATGGCAATTGGGAGGGCGCTAAAAAGCTGGGTATACTTAACACACCTAATTATTAAGATTATATCAAAACAAAAAATAAATCAAATATAGTGAGTTTTAAAAATCTTTACTAGTGGGAATAATCCCTACTTATGCAATACATAAATTTAAAAAACAATACGTAAGAACAATTACAGGCACATAAAGTAAGTATTGGATACGATATATATAACTATTACTTGGAATACCACCCTGATAAAAATATTTATAATAAGCGCTTTTTTAAAAAAATATAGAATTGATCAATTACTATGTCCTTAAAATCAAATATTTTGTTCCTGAATATAATGGACAGTCTCTATGGTCCTTATATATTTGCAGCAGATGAAATCCCTTTTTGTTTGTATGGTATATAACATACAAGACTTATCTCTGTGATTGAAATTAACGTGCTGGGTAAAAACGATAAAATGTTCCTTAATTAGGATACTTTGTATCTTTGCTGGTTATATGTAACTTTAACTCACAGAAAGTTGCAGCGACTGTGTCCAAATGTCGCTGTAATGTATCTCAGAGTCTGTGGTCTTTAGTCAAAACACGCTCCTTGCGTGTGAGCCGCTTAGTGTGCTGCAGCTTCTATTCCTTGGTACAGGATTCACCACTCCCTCCGTGGGGAGGTGACCGGCAAAGGTACGTCGCTCCTTGTGTGTGAGTACCTGGCAAGCTGTTATCTTTTGCTTCCAATGTTCCCAGCTCCCTGCTTTTGACAGACAGTCTGGATCTTTGTAAATACAGTCACTGAGGTGAAAAAGGCACCCGCTCTTAGCGTTAATACGCGCGGGCAAATACTAGGTACCTAGTGGGTTTGGTTCTGGTAACAGGCAACTTCAGCTTCTACGCGTTTCACCCATGTGTGTGGGCTTTATCAAGATATCAGTTGCTGCCAGAACTTGGATTTAAAAAGCCGTTACTTCCTTCTCATTGGTTGGTGTGTTTTCAGGTAATTGTTTCTTAAGGTGGATTTCTCAGGTGAATGATTCTTAAGGTGGAATCACATTAGTTATTATTTTGTTCCTTTGGGAATCTTAATCTCCCATGTTTTCCTGTTATGTTTCTTTGGCCATTACGAGATTATGGAATAATGTATTAACAATAATGTTCTTTTATATATAAAACAATAATAATGTGAATATAATTGGGATTATTACTGCCTCAGGGTGGTATTTCCAAAGGGTGGTATTCCATTGTTTGAAACGAAAACAAAATATAAATGAGAATAAGTTAAAGTAGGGAAAATGTATATATATAATCACTATGATCTGGGTATCTTGCTAATATTATACTAAATTATATTTTTGTTTAGCGCCCTCCCAATTGCCATATTATTTGTTTGAAGAGCAGGTGCTGGCCAGAATTAGGGAGGTAAATATTTACTAGCATCAATGGGCAGTCAAAAAGAAGGCCTGATACAATTATGTACCTGCCATTCACATCTTTTACTATGTGTTGGGGTTGAAACTTAACTGAATTGCGTAGCCAGATACCCACCCCGCCATTCTTATTCTGGCCCGAGGCCGTAAAGGCTGTCCTAAATTGGTTGGTGATGTGTTTTGGTTCCCCCCCTCTCCAAAAGTGTGTTTCTTGTACAAAAATCATGTCCCCCGCTGCCTGGTGTAGGTGGCGGAAAGCTATTGAACGTTTCTCGGGGCTGTTTAAACCCTTGGCGTTTATAGATATCAGTGTGATGGGACGGGCTTTGTGTGCAGGGTTGTCCGCCATAGTGTCAGGGGTATTGTCCAAGAGGTCAAGGTCGTGTAGGGCCTGGGGATAGGTCTTGTTGCCCGTGTGTGGTCTGTCGTCAGTGAGAGGGCAGGGAAGCGCCCCCTTGGGGCCGGTGGCAAGGACAGACAGTTATATTGATGTAAAAAGTGTACCAAGCTTGCAAACCCTCTGGGGGGAAAGAGGAAAAAGAGAACAAAACAAAGGGAAACAGTGCAATAAAACTTGTAAAGAGATATAAAATTTGTTTAACAATCAGATTGTTAGTTAACTGTCCTATGAGGCTGGTAAACCCACAGTAAAAGAAAACCTTCAATATATGCACAAGTTGAGTGGGAAGTATCCCACATCTCTAACCCTAAGAACAAGATAAACATATCAATGCAATAACATAAACATACGACCTGTAGCCTTCTGTCCATAATTAAAGTATCAGTCCCAGGAGAAGGTAGTTGGTGGCTCGTCAGACACCAGGATTAGAGTCCTTGTTGCGCCCAGCAGGTGGTTGAGTTTTGGTGGGCCCCTCATGAATGTTTCCTTGAGAGGGCTATGTTCTGGATGTGGATGAGAAGGCATCCAAGGGGCTGTCTGGTTGAGGGTCGTGGTGTTTTATAGTGATCCGCAGGGCTTCACAGAATCATGGGAGGTCATCCTTATGCTTGAAGACAGCAGTTGTGTGTCCCCTTGTAGCGATGATGCTAACTGGAAATCCCCACCTGTAGGGGATATTGTGCTCTCGCAGAGTTGATGTGATGTAGGATAGGTCCCGTCTCTTCTGCAGGGTGGTGGGACTCAGGTCTGCAAAGATCTGGATTCTGTTGCCAGCATGTGTAAAGTCCTTTTTCTGCCTTGACAGCCTTAGGATTTCCTCCTTGTCTTTGAAATGTAGAATTTTAAGGATAACATCTCTTGGTGGCGCCTTTGGGGGTGGTTTTGCATGTAAGGCTCTGTGGGCTCTTTCTATTTGAATCTCTGGTGCCCTCTCATCTCCTTTTAAGGTTCGGAAGAGGTTTTGTAGGCAGCCCTCCAGGGCGCCTGGCTAAACACTTTCAGGGATGCCCCGTATCCGCAAGTTGTTCCTCCTGCCCCTGTTAAAGTGCTGGGCTTAGGGCCTAGGCTGCAGCAGTCCTTATGCTTGCAGGCTGTTTATATGCTTCTGGCCCTATGAGTCTTTATTGTGGCTGTGGGCACGGTATGTGGGCCTGCTGCGTGTGCTGGATGAAGACTGGCCCCTTGTATGTGTCCGCCGGTGAGCGGTTATGTGCAGTAGTTGCTGTGTGACCTGCACCAGCTGTGAGTGAGCGTGATCGCTTACCGGGCGCTGAGGCCTCAGTTCGTTCCATGCGCGGGGCCGCTCTGGGAGGTAGTCTGCTGTGCCGCCTGCTTACTCTCAGATTTGCAGAGAGTTCTTCGGCTGTGGATCTGTTGGCGGCGTGGGTAAGTTACGGGCCTCTGCAATACTTCCAGCCCTTTGGGTAAAAAAGTTGCGGCTCTTTGTCCCGCGCAACGGCCCGCTCTGATGTTTGTCAGGACCCGCTGCGGAGTCTGTGCGGGGGCACCAGTCAGTTCGTTTTGTGCCTGGGGTCTTAATCCTCCTCCCTGGGTACGTTTGGGTAACAGTGAAGGCTAATTTTATGAGGGTTAAAAGATGTGGGCCTAGGAGCTATTCCTCTACACGGCCATCTCTCAAAGCGGCCAAGCTCCGCCCCCAGTGTATCTACTTTTACATTTTTATTGTATAGCCTGAGAAAACAGCCCTAGAGGGGCTGAGAAACACGTTGCTTTGTTTTTAATAAATACTTGTTTGTGATACACTTGCTGTCATTTTTGGGACTTTATTTTGTTTGGATATACGCCGTGTGGCTAGCGATTGGATTCTACCTTTGCCTCAGCACAGTCTACTGGGCGTCTGAAAGGTTCCAGCTTGCCTTTATTGCAGCTGGTGGTGCGCTCCTAATTGTAAGTTTGACCAGTAATTGCGAATTTATCTTTACTTAAACTGTACTGGGCTATAGGTGTTGTTTTATATCACCCACAGGAATACAAGTTTGGGTTGCTGACCTGTTGTTATCTACCTGAGTGTCTCCATTGTGGATATACAATAGGCTGGACCGCTGCTAATTTATCCAGCCTGTGCCACTTGCACCTTTGGGTGCTCCACTTTTTTGAGTACTACTCCACTTAACAATGTTCTACCCATGTGCAAACGTTGTTAGACCATATTGGCGCCTCTGTGTCTCCTTTTTTCCAGAATGTAAAGACTGAGCTAGTACCAAGATATCGTCTAAAATAAGGAAACACAGCAATACCCTGTTCTCTGATTACAGAGAGTAGGGCACCGAGAACCTTTGAAAAGATATTTGGAGCTTCGAGTTTGGAGCGAAAAATTGGTAATGCTTGTCTAGAAAAGAGAATCTTAGAAACTGATAGTGGTCTGGATGAATCGGAACATGAAGATATGAATTCTGTAAGTCTATCGTGGACATATAATGCCCTTGCTGAACAAAAGGCAGAATAGTCCTTCTAGTAACCATTTTGAAAGTTGGCACTCTTACAAAACGATTCAAAATTTTCAGATCCAAAACTGGCCTGAATTCATTTTCTTTCTTTGGGACAATGAATAGATTTGAATAAAACCCCAGACCCTGTTCCTGAAACGGAACTGGTATGATTAACCTGAAAGCTCCAGGTCTGAAACAGACTTCAGAAAAGCCTGAGCCTTTACTGGATTTGCTGGGATGCGTAAGAGAAAAAAATCTTCTCACAGGAGGTCTTACTCTGAATCCTATTTGGTACCCTTGAGAGACAATACTCTGAATCCATTGATTTTAGACAGAATCTGCCCAAATGCTTTGGAAGAATCTTAATCTGACTTCTACCAGCTGAGCTGGAATGAGGGCCGCACCTTCATGCAGACTTGGGGGCTGGCTTTGGTTTCTTAAATGGCTTGGATTTACTCCAACTTGAAGGTTTCCAATTGGAACCAGATTCTTTGGGGGAAGGATTGGGTTTCTGTTCCTTAATTTGTTGAAAGGAACAAAACGGTTAGAAGCTTTAGATTTACCCTTAGGTCTTTTATCCTGAGGCAAAAAAAAACTCCCTTCCTCCCAGTGACAGTTGAAATAATCAAATCCAACTGAGAACCAAATAAATTATTACCTTGGAAAGAAAGAGATCGTAATCTAGACTTAGATACCATGTCAGCATTCCAATATTTGAGCCACAAAGCTCTTCTAGCTAAAATAGCTAAAGACATAGATTTAACATCAATTTTGATTATATCAAAAATGGCATCACAGATAAAATGGTTAGCATGTTGAAGCAAGCGAACAATGCTAGGACAAATCAGGATCCATTTCCTGTTGCACTAAACTTTCCAACCAAACAGTTGATGCAGCTGCAACATCAGCCATAGAAATGGCAGGCCTGAGAAGATAGCCAGAAAAATAAGCTTTCCTTAGATAAGATATCAAGTTTCCTATCTAAAGGGTACTTAAAGGAAGTACTATCTTCCATAGGAATAGTAGTACGTTTGTCAAGAGTAGAAATAGCTCCATCAACTTTGGAGATCTTTTCCCAAAACTCCAATCTAACTGCTGGCAAAGGATACAATTTTTTAAACCATAGAAAAAGGCAAGAGGCATATAGGAATGGGGTTTTAAATAATTAAATTATTTGGCGCTAAGTATGACGCACAATGTAAAATTTAATTTTTGAGTGCTAACAACATCCGGAAATGACACACTCACATCATTGCAAACGCAACCTTATGCAAGGAAACTCGGCGTCGACTAAGATGCCGGAAACTACAAATTTGCGTCAACGGACGTACCTTCGCGCCAAAAATGACACAATAAACATCAGCATTTTGCGACCTCACAAGGCTAATTTTGCCCGCGAAAATGTAATGAAAAAGCAGTCAATTTGAAAAAAGTAAAAGTAAGAAAAATATTTTCCTAAATATGTTTTTTCCCAAATATGAAACTGATAGTCTGCAAAAGGAAATATACATAAAACTGACTCATGGCAAATATAAGTACAAAACATATATTTAGAACTTTATATTAATACATAAAGTGCCAAACCATAGCTGAGAGTGTCTTAAGTAATGAAAACATACTTTCCGAAAGACACCCATCCACATATAGCAGATAGCCAAACCAGTACTGAAACGGTTATCAGTAGAGGTAATGGAATATGAGAGTATATAGTCGATCTGAAAAAGGGATGTAGGATATAACAGAGAACCTATGAAAACGATTTCCCGCAAGGAAAACCATAGAATTCTATAGGTGATACTCCCTTTACATCCCTCTGACATTCACTGTACTCTGAGAGGAATCAGGCTTCAAAATACTGAGAAGCGCATATCAAGCACAAACTTACTTCACCACCTCCATAGGAGGCAAAGTTTGTAAAACTGAATTGTAGGTGTGGTGAGGGGTGTATTTATAGGCATTTTGAGGTTTGGGAAACTTTGCCCCTCCTGGTAGGATTGTATATCCCATACGTCACTAGCTCCTGGACTCTTGCCAATTACATGAAAGAAACAGATTTTTATCTGTCATCAGTCACTGCATCCAGGGGTGTGGTCTTATTATCTAGATGTTATATTTTGTATAGTGGATCTTTGGTGTCTCCTAGAGGTAGATCTGAGGATCTTTCCATTGAATTATATTCTTCTTAGTGGATACTCTGGTAGCTCCATGGCCTTTTCGGCTGGCTTATGTTTTTTACTCCTCTGGTTCTTCTTCCCAGAGTGATTTTTAAGATCAGGCTAGTATCTTGATTGCTTCAGTTTAACCTTACAGAATTTGGTATGTAGATCTGTTTCAGATATCCAGTGGCCCTCCTTGATCTTTGCCTTTGAGTCCGGACTTTCTATCTTAAGGTCTGTTTCTTTCATCAGGATCTTGTTTCTCCAAGTTTAATGGCATGGAGATTTAATGGTTATTTCTCAGGCAGAGAGGTTTCTCTAATTCTGTTGTTGAGACTTTGATCAATAAGACTTTTTTGGAGGTGGGTTTTTGCCCATTCTATCAGATAAGTTTCCACTTTTGGGCTTTTTAGAATGAGGCTTTTGTTGGCCAATTTTGCAAGGTAGCTTTGGTTGGAAGTCTTTCAGGGAGCTTTGTCAGGATAATTTAGATTTTGCCTGTTAGTCATTTTCATAATGTATTACCCAGTGTTTTTCTTTGGGTTCTGTTTGGTTGTGTATCTTTTCTTTTACAAAGATATGACGAGTCCACGGATTTCATCCTTACTTCCTGCTGACAGGAAGTGGCAAAGAGCACCACAGCAGAGCTGTATATATAGCTCCTCCCTTCCCTCCCAATCCAGTCATTCTCTTTGCCTTGTTAATACTAGGAAAAGGTAAAGTGAGGTGTTAGTTTTATTTTCTTCAATCAAGAATTTTTTATTTTAAAATGGTGCCAGTGAGTACTATTTTTCTCAGGGAGAAAATTGACAGTTCCTTACTTCCTAAGAGGAGTGGGGACATTTGGTTTTCTGTACTGATGTTTATGATCTTAAGAAAGGTTGTCTAAGACTAAGATCCGTGTTAGTTCCCACAGCATCTGAAGGTAGTGAAAGAAAATCTTCAGTGTGGAGAACCATGTCTTTCTACAAGCAACTTTGAGGTATGTTCAGTCCTTTTAGTTTCTGGGAGAATTGATGTACGGAACAGGCTGACATTTTTACCTTATGGGTAGGGGTAAGCAGTATACATTATGTGTAAAGTGTTAATGTACCTGAAATCCCTTATTTGTTCATTGTTATTTTGTTTTGACAAAGTGTATTCTATGTTCTTTGTTTTTACTATGGGCCTTTTTTTTTTTTAGTTGCTGGGAGTTGCGGTTTATTTTAGGTTGTTGGGTATACACTGGCCGTAGGTACCTGATATTATAGAGGGTACATGGCTTTATTTCGGACATGTTTTTTGTTTTTGTTCATTCAGACCCATGCGGGTCTTGCTGAGTTTGTAATACACCCACGGTGGGTGGCGCCTTGTTTTGTGCGCTGCATAACCGGATCAGGTGGAGTTTAGAATCCTGATCTGTTGTGGGGCCTATGTTATCCGGAGCTGCTAGGACCTGACATGCTTCTCGATCGGCGGCTGTGTTCAGTCCGGGGGCAGTAAGGCGCCACATCGGTGCTGTGGCGTGATGCAGAGGTTTAATAAAATATAATTTTTTATACTTGGGACAAAGACGTTATCTTATTGATCTGTCTTCTTTGCAAACTATACAATACTGTTAGAGTGTTTGGGACACTTTTAAAAGGATATTTATTACCATAAAACAGTTTTTTAAGTTTTTGAGAAATATAGTTGCTTTTTTAAAATTTAAAGGCGCAGTACAGTTTTTTTGCTGCATTATTTTTTTGATTATAATATAATTCAGAGATAAAAGTTTATTTTATAAACGACTATATTTGAGATTGTTAATCTGTTTAACATGTCTGACTCTGAGGAGGAAACTCATTGTTGTATGTGTTTAATTGCCATTATGGAACCCCCTTTATCTTTTTGTCCCTCATGTACTGAGAGGGCCTTACAATGTAAAGCACAGATTTTATGTAAAGAAAATATGTCTAAGGATGATTCTCAGTCTGAGGAGAATCAAGGTATACCGCCTAATTCTCCCCAAGCATCACAACCTTTAACGCCCACTCAAGCGACGCCTGGTTCTTCAACAGCGTCTAATTCATTTACTCTGCAGGATATGACTGCAGTTATGTCAACTGCCCTTACAGAGGTATTATCTAAGTTGCCAGTATTACAGGGTAAACGCAGTAGGACAGAGGTTAATTTTAATGAGCCTTCTGATGCGTTGTTAGCTATTTCCGATGTACCCTCACAGGGATCTGATTTGGGGGTCAGGGAACTTCTGTCTGAGGGGGAGCTTTCTGATTCAAGAAGTGCATTACCTCAGACGGACTCGGATGTCATGTCTTTTAAATTTAAGCTTGAGCACCTCCGTCTGTTACTTAGGGAGGTTTTAGCGACTCTGGATGACTGTGACCCTATTGTGGTTCCACCAGAGAAATTGTGTAAGATGGACAAATACTTAGAGGTACCTGCTTACACTGATGTTTTTCCAGTTCCTAAGAGAATTTCGGAGATTATTAAGAGGGAATGGGACAGACCGGGTATCCCGTTTTCTCCCTCTCCTAATTTCAAAAAAATGTATCCTATATCTGACACTGTTCAGGACTCGTGGCAAACAGTCCCTAAGGTGGAAGGAGCTATTTCTACCCTGGCTAAGTGTACAACTATCCCTATTGAGGACAGTTGTGCTTTTAAAGACCCTATGGATAAGAAATTGGAGGGTCTTCTAAAGAAATTGTTTATTCATCAGGGTTTTCTTTTACAACCAGTGGCCTGCATCGTACCAGTTACTACTGTGGCGGCCTTCTGGTTTGATGCTTTAGAAGAGTCTCTTAAGACTGAAACTCCTTTGGAGGATATTTTAGACAGAATTAAGGCTCTTAAGCTGGCTAATTCTTTTATTACATTTGCCGCTTTTCAGATTGCCAAGCTGGCGGCTAAGAATGCTGGATTTGCCATTTTAGCGCATAGAGCGTTATGGTTAAAATCTTGGTCTGCTGATGTGTCATCTAAGTCTAAGCTTTTGGGTAAGAGATGTTCAGGATCCTTGGACACTGGAAATCGTGTCCCAAGGGTATCAACTGGAATTCAAGGGTTCTCCCCCAAGGGGGAGGTTTCTACTTTCACGGTTGTCTGCAGACCAGACAAAAAGAGAGGCGCTCTTACGTTGTGTAAAAGACCTCTCTACTATGGGAGTAATTCGTCCTGTTCCAAGACTGTAACAGGGAGAGTGGTTTTACTCGAATCTTTTTGTGGTTCCCAAAAAAGAGGGCACGTTTCGACCCATTTTAGATCTAAAGAGTCTAAACAAGTTTCTCAGAGTCCCATCATTCAAGATGGAGACTATTCGCACAATTCTTCCATTGATCCAGGAGGGTCAATATATGACTACCGTGGACTTGAAGGATGCATACCTTCATATTCCTATCCACAAGGATCATCATCAGTTCCTAAGGTTTAGCTTCCTGGACAAACATTTTCAGTTTGGGGCTCTTCTATTCGGGTTGGCCACAGCATCCAGGATCTTCACAAAGGTTCTAGGGTCCCTTTTGGTGGTTCTCGGGCCGCGTGGTATTGCAGTGGCGCCTTATCTGGACGATATTCTGATCCAGGCGTCGGCTTACCATCTGACAAAGTCTCACACAGACATGGTTCTGTAATTTCTGAGGACTCACGGGTGGAAGGTGAATCTAGAAAAGAGTTTATTGATTCCACAGACAAGGGTTCCCTTCTTGGGAACTCTAATAGATTCTGTATCCATGAAAATCTTCTTGACCGAGGTCAGAAAGTTAATGATTCTGAATACATGCTGATCCCTTCAGTCCAATTCTCGGCCATCAGTGGCCCAGTGCATGGCAGTAATTGGATTGATGGTGGCAGCAATGGACATCATTCTGTTTGCTCGTTTTCATCTCAGACCGCTACAGCTGAGCATGCTCGGACAATGGAATGGCGATTATACAAATTTGTCTCCTCAGATAAATCTGGATCAGGAGACAAGACACTCTCTTCTTTGGTGGTTGTCTCAGGATCATCTGTCCCAAGGGATGTGTTTCTGCAGACCATCCTGGGTAATTGTAACGATGGACGCAAGCCTTCTAGGTTGGGGTGCAGTCTGGAATGTGTGGACTCAGGGTGTGTGGACTCAGTCGGAGTCACTTCTTCCAATAAATATTCTGGAATTGAGAGCAATATTTAATGCACTTCAGGCATGGTCTCAGTTGGAATCGGCCAAGTTCATTCGTTTTCAGTTGGACAACATCACGACTGTGGCTTACATCAATCATCAGGGGGGAACAAGGAGTTCCTTAGCCATGACAGAAGTATCCAAGATAATTCGGTGGGCAGAGGCCCACTCTTGTTGTCCGTCAGCAATCCACATCCCAGGAGTAGACAACTTTGAAGCAGACTTCTTAAGCAGACAGACGTTTCATCCGGGGGAGTGGGAGCTCCATCCGGAGGTTTTTGCCACTCTGATCCTCAAATGGGGCAGACCAGAGTTGGATCTGATGGCATCTTGACAGAATGCCAAGCTTCCAAGATATGGGTCCAGATCAAGGGATCCTCAGGCCGAACTGATAGATGCCTTGGCAGTACCTTGGTCATTCAACCAAGCTTATGTGTTTCCACAGTTTGCTCTCCTGCCACGGGTGATTGCTCGGATCAAGCTGGAGAGGGCTTCAGTAATTCTAATTGCACCTGCATGGCCTCACAGGACTTGGTATGCCGATCTAGTGGACATGTCCTCTCTGCCGCCGTGGAAGCTTCCACTGAGGCAGGACCTTCTCATTCAGGGACCCTTCCAGCACCCAAATCTAGTTTCTCTACAACTGACTGCTTGGAGATTGAACGCTTGATTTTATCTAAGCGGGGGTTCTCTGATTCGGTTATTGATACTTTGATTCAGGCACGTAAGCCTGTTACTAGGAAGATCTACCATAAGATATGGCGTAAATATCTTTTTTGGTGGGAATCCAAGGGCTACTCATGGAGTAGAGTTAGGATTCCCAGAATTCTGTCTTTTCTCCAAGAAGGATTGGAGAAAGGGTTATCAGTGAGTTCCTTAAAGGGACAGATCTCTGCTTTGTCAATTTTACTACACAAACGTTTGTCAGCTGTTCCAGATGTTCAGTCTTTTTGTCAGGCTTTAACCAGAATCAAGCCTATGTTTAGACCAATTGAATTTAGTTCTTAATGTTCTTCAAGGGGTTCCGTTTGAACCTATGCATTCCATAGATATTAAGTTGTTATCTTGGAAAGTTTTGCTTTTGGTTGCTATTTCTTCTGCTCGTAGAGTTTCTTAGCTTTCAGCATTACAATGTGATTCACTTTATCTTATCTTCCATTCTGATAAGGTGGTTTTACGTACCAAACTTGGTTTCCTTCCTAAGGTTGTTTCTAATAAGAATGTAAATCAGGAAATTGTTGTTCCTTCATTATGTCCTAATCCTTCTTCTAAGAAGGAGCGTAAGTTGCATAACCTGGACGTGGTCCATGCCTTGAAGTTTTACTTGCAGGCGACTAAGGATTTTCATCAATCATCTTCATTATTCATTGTTTATTCTGGACAGCATAGGGGTCAGAAAGCTACGGCTACCTCTCTTTCTTTTTGGCTGAAGAGTATCATCCGTCTGGCGTATGAGACTGCTGGACAGCAGCCTCCTGAAATAATTACGGCTCATTCTACTAGGGCTGTGGCTTCCTCATGGGCATTTAAAAATTATGCTTCTGTTGAACAGTTTTGCAAGGCTGCAACTTGGTCGTCTCTTCACACTTTTTCCAAATTTTACAAATTTAATACTTTTGCTTCTTCTGAGGCTGTTTTTGGGAGAAAGGTTCTTTAAGCATTGGTACCTTCCATTTAGGTTCCTGTCTTGTCCCTCCCTTTCATCCGTGTCCTATAGCTTTGGTATTGGTATCCCACAAGTAAGGATGAAATCCGTGGACTCGTCATATCTTTGTGAAAGAAAACGAAATTTATGCTTACCTGATACATTTATTTCTTTTACGATATGACGAGTCCACAGCCCACCCTGTCATTTTTAAGACAGGTATATATTTATTTTTTATTAAACTTCAGTCACCTCTGCACCTTTAGCTTGTCTTTTCCTAACTTCGGTCGAATTACTAGATTGGGAGGGAAGGGAGGAGCTATATATACAGCTCTGCTGTGGTGCTCTTTGTCACTTCCTGTCAGCAGGAGGATAATTCCCACAAGTAAGGATGAAATCCGTGGACTCATCATATCGTAAAAGAAATAAATTTATCAGGTAAGCATAAATTTCCTTTTTATCCCGCCCTTATTTTTCATTACTCGTGGATTTAACAGCTTGGGTATCAGTTCCCAGGAGTAATTGATCATGGACACTCACCATGAAAACATAATTCATACTTACCTGATAAAGTCATTTCTTTCATTGTGATGAGAGTCCATGAAATCCCACCCTGTTTTTTGGTGTTGATACATTTTTGCATGCATTTTTTCCCCCTGCTTTTATTTCTTTTCCTACCCCTTTTGCTTTGCTGTATGTCAGGCTGGTTTTATAGAGCTCTTGTGGTTTGGGATATTTTGCCCCCCTCCTAGTGGTAGGTAAGAGTAATTCCTAGGAGTAATGGATCACCACCATAAAAGAAATTAATTTATCAGGTGAGCATAAATTATGTTTTTTTCCTGCCATGCAGTGTTCCAGACATGTGCACACTACTGGTATCTCTTAAACAAAGAAGACCATCAAAACAAAGCAAATTTTGATATTAGTAGTAAATTAGAAATATTTTTTATAATTGTATTCTGTCTGATTAAATAAATCCCTTAATAAACTTGAAGGTTTTTATATCACCTCTCTCCCTTCTCTCCTCTAGTAAACACATTACAACTTAGCCTTGGATATTTGTCAAGGAGTGTAGTAGATTTAACATAAATATTTTGAGTTGGAAAAGATGGTAAATATCGTTAAAAGCTACTCTGTGAATCTTATGTATAAAGCTGTTTATCTTTTGAAATAAGGACAATGTCTATTTTCTAGGACCCATAAAGTAACAAAATCTCCCCACTTCATCTAACAGTAAATCTTGGATGGAAAAAGCCTTTAACCCCTTAATGACAACTGACGTACCAGGTACGTCATGCATTAACAAGCAGTTAATGACAATGGACGTACCTGGTACGTCAGTTGTCTAACAGAGTGCTGGAAGCGATCACAAATGCTTCCAGCAGCTCTGAGGGTATTGCAGTGATGCCTCGATATGGAGGCATCCTGCAATACCACTTTACAAGCCCCCGATGCAGAGAGAGCCACTCTGTGGCCCTCTCTGCACCGGTAGCGATAGTGCCGGGTGTGAGGGTGCGCGTGCACGATGCACGTGTGTGCACGTGAGCATGCATGTGCGCGCGCGTGCACATGCACCCATTAGCCACACTGACACCAATGAATGAGGGCAGAAAGGGGAAAAAAAAGGGATTTTTAAAAAAAAAAAATATATAAAAGGATCTGGGAGGGGGTGGGGGTGGGGGTATTGTCGGGGGCTGCTACACTACAGAAATAGTTTTTTAAGTAAAAATAAAATAAAAATACTTTTTGGGGGGGTTTTGGGGCCAAACTGGGTACTGGCAGACAGCTGCCAGTACCCAAGATGGTGGTAATTAGGTAGGGGAGAGGGTTAGAGAGCTGGAGGGGGGATCAGGGAGGTTGAGGCTAAGGCAGGGGTCCATCACAGCTAAAATACTTTATTATTTTTATTTAAAAAAAAAAAAAACTCTTTTATTTAGTACTGGCAGACTTTCTGCCAGTACTTAAGATGGCGGGAACAATTGTGGGGTGGGGGAGGGAAGAGAGCTGTTTGGGAGGGATCAGGGGGTGGGATGTGTCAGGTGGGAGGCTGATCTCTAAAATTAACCCTGCAAGCTCCCTACAAGCTACCTAATTTAACCCCTTCACTGCTGGGCATAATTAACGTGTGGTGCGCAGCAGCATTTAGCGGCCTTCTAATTACCAAAAAGCAACGCCAAAGCCATATAAGTCTGCTATTTCTGAACAAAGGGGATCCCAGAGAAGCTTTTACAACAATTTCTGCCATAATTGCACAAGCTGTTTGTAAATAATTTCAGTGAGAAACCTAAAATTGTGAAAAATGTTAAGTTTTTTTTTTTATTTGCTCGCATTTGGCGGTGAAATGGTGGCATAAAATATACCAAAATGGGCCTAGATCAATACTTGGGGTTGTCTACTACACTACACTAAAGCTAAAATTAACCCTACAAGCTCCCTACAAGCTCCCTAATTAACCCCTTCACTCCTGGGCATAAAACACGTGTGGTGCGCAGCGGCATCTAGCGGCCTTCATACATATAAGTCTGCTATTTCTGAAAAAAGGGGATCCCAGAGAAGCATTTACAACCATTTGTGCCATAATTGCAGAAGCTGTTTGTAAATAATTTCAGTGGGAAACCTAAAGTTTGTGACAAATTTTGTGAAAAAGTGAACTTTTTTTTTTATCGCATTTGGCGGTGAAATGGTGGCATGAAATATACCAAAATGGGCCTAGATCAATACTTTGGGTTGTCCTCTAAAAAAAAATATATACATGTCAAGGGATATTCAGGTATTCCTGACAGATATCAGGGTTCCAATGTAACTAGCGCTAATTTTGAAAAAAAGTGGTTTGGAAATAGCGAAGTACTACTTGTATTTATTGCCCCATAAATTGCAAAAAAAGCAAAGAACATGTAAACATTGGGTATTTCTAAACTCAGGACAAAATTTAGAAACTATTTAGCATGGGTGTTTTTTGGTGATTGTAGATGTGTAACATATTTTGGGGGTCAAAGTTAGAAAAAGTGTGTTTTTTTCCATTTTTTCCTCATATTTTATTATTATTTTTTTTAGTAAATTATAAGCCATGATGAAAATAATGGTATCTTTAGAAAGTCCATTTAATGGCGAGAAAAACGGTATATAATATATGTGGGGTACAGTAAATGAGTAAGAGGGAAATTACAGCTAAACACAAACACTGCAGAAATGTAAAAATAGCCATTGTCATTAAGGGTAAGAAAATTGAAAAATGGTCCGGTCATTAAGGGGTTAAAGAGGTTTTTTGATTGGCTGTCAGGGACCACTGTCAGTTCTTAAAGTGTACACAACATACTTGAAGTTTTCAAAGAAGTTTATGGTATCTGACATTGTAGCTTACATTAGTTGAATGAATATGCTTCACATGCAAAATACTTTTATTCCTACAGAAATCCCAACACTATTTCAGACAAGTGTAGGATGGGTTATCCAAACAGACCACTTAGGGGAAAATCACAGATGACCCATTATCTTATTAAGTCTAGACATTGGGGCCTAGTTATCAAGCCGTCAACCTCAAATACGCTGGAATTCCGCAGCGTATTTGTGGCGAGGCTGATTCGCCTTAGTTATCAAAGGCTAGAGACCGGCAAAAGTAGAATTTTGTGACGTAAGCTTCGATCCGCCGGACTCAGTCCGACACAGATCGATTCTTACGTCACTCCAGATGTTCCGCACACAAGTGCGGCACAATCTGACTACTTTTGCTAGTAATCAAAAAACTAGCAGGTACGCACGGCACTTTTCCGGCCCAGCGTACCTGGTTTTCAAACCGCCACCTTGGAGGCGGCGGATCCCATAGGAATCAATGGGAGTCTGACCATAGCGAAAGTACAAGTTCGCTGCTGCCAGACATCCCATTGACTCCTATGGGAGATGTCTGCACCTAACACCCTAACATGTACCCCAAGTCTAAACACCACTAATCTGTCCCCCCTACACCGCCGCAACTAAATAAAGTTATTAACCCCTAAACCGCCGCTCCCGGAGCCCACCGCAACTATAATATATGTATTAACCCCTAAACCGCCGCTCCCGGAGCCCACCGCAACTATAATATATGTATTAACCCCTAAACCGCCTCTCCCAGAGCCCACCGCATCTATAATATATGTATTAACCCCTAAACCGCCGCTCCCGGACCCTGCCGCAACCTATATTAAATTTATTAACCCCTAATCTGCCCCCCCTACACCGTCGACACCTATAATACATTTATTAACCCCTATCCTGCCCCCCACTACACCGCCGCCACTGTAATAAATTTATTAACCCCTAAACCTAAGTCTAACACTAACCCTAACACCCCCTAACTTAAATATTAATTAAATAAATCTAAATAATATTTCTATTATGAACTAAATTAATCCTATTTAAAACTAAATACTTACCTTTAAAATAAACCCTAATATAGCTACAATATAAATAATAATTATATTGTAGCTATCTTAGGATTTATTTTTATTTTACAGGCATCTTTCAATTTATTTTAACGAGGTACAATAGCTATTAAATAGTTATTAACTATTTAGTAGCTTACCTAGCTAAAATAGAGAGAAATTTACCTGTAAAATAAAAACTAACCTAAGTTACAATTACACCTAACACTACACTATACTTAAATAAATTATTCCTATTTAAAACTAAATACTTACCTATAAAATAAACCCTATGATAGCTACAATATAATTAATAATTACATTCTAGCTATCTTAGGATTTATATTTATTTTACAGGTAACTTTGTATTTATTTTAGCTACTTAGAATAGTTATTAAATAGTTATTAACTATTTAATAACTACCTAGCTAAAAGAAATACAAAATTACCTGTAAAATAAATCCTAACCTAAGTTACAATTAAACCTAACACTACACTATCATTAAATAAATTAAATAAATTAACTACAAATAACTACAATTAAATACAATTACATAAACTAACTAAAGTACAAAAAATAAAAAAAGCTAAGTTACAAAAATTAAAAAAAATAAGTTACAAACATTTTAAAAATATTACAACAATTTTAAGCTACTTACACCTAATCTAAGCCCCCATAATAAAATATCAAAACCCCCCCAAAATAAAAAAATTCCCTACCCTATTCTAAATTTAAAAAGTTCAAAGCTCTTTTACCTTACCAGCCCTTAAAAGGGCCATTTGTGGGGCATGCCCCAAAGAATTCAGCTCTTTTGCCTGTAAAAGAAAAATACAACCCCCCCCAACATTAAAACCCACCACCCACATACCCCTAATCTAACCCAAACCCCCCTTAAAATAACCTAACACTAATCCCCTGAAGATCATCCTACCTTGAGTCGTCTTCACTCAGCCGAGCAGCGATGGAACCGAAGAGGAGACCCGGAGCGGCAGAAGTTATCCTCCAAGCGGCGCTGAAGAAATCTTCCATCCGATGAAGTGATCCTCCAAGCGGCGCTGAAGAAGTCTTCCATCCGGGCGATGTCATCTTCCAAGAGGCGCTGAAGAAGTCTTCTATCCGGGCGATGTTATCTTCCAAGCGGGGTCTTCAATCTTCATCCCGCCGACGCGGAACATCCTTCTTTCCCGACGGACTACCGACAAATGAAGGCTCCTTTAAGGGACGTCATCCAAGATGGCGTCCCTTCAATTCCGATTGGCTGTTCGATCAGCCAATAGATTGCGAGCTCAATCTGATTGGCTGATTGGATCAGCCAATCGGATTGAACTTGAATCTGATTGGCTGATTCAATCAGCCAATCAGATTTTTCCTACCTTAATTCCGATTGGCTGATAGAATCCTATCAGCCAATCGGAATTGAAGGGACGCCATTTTGGATGACGTCCCTTAAAGGAGCCTTCATTCGTCGGTAGTCCGTCGGGAAAGAAGGATGTTCCGCGTCGGCGGGATGAAGATTGAAGACCCCGCTTGGAAGATGACATCGCCCGGATAGAAGACTTCTTCAGCGCCTCTTGGAAGATGACATCGCCCGGATGGAAGACTTCTTCAGCGCCGCTTGGAGGATCACTTCATCGGATGGAAGATTTCTTCAGCGCCGCTTGGAGGATAACTTCTGCCGCTCCGGGTCTCCTCTTCATTTCCATCGCTGCTCAGGTGAGTGAAGACAACTCAAGGTAGGATGATCTTCAGGGGATTAGTGTTAGGTTATTTTAAGGGGGGTTTGGGTTAGATTAGGGGTATGTGGGTGGTGGGTTTTAATGTTGGGGGGGGTTGTATTTTTCTTTTACAGGCAAAAGAGCTGAATTCTTTGGGGCATGCCCCACAAATGGCCCTTTTAAGGGCTGGTAAGGTAAAAGAGCTTTGAACCTTTTTAATTTAGAATAGGGTAGGGCAGTTTTTTATTTGGGGGGGTTTGTTATTTTATTAGGGGCTTAGATTAGGTGTAAGTATCTTAAAATTTTAATATTTTTAAAATGTTTGTAACTTATTTTTTTTATTTTTTGTAACTTAGCTTTTTTTATGTTTTGTACTTTAGTTAGTTTATGTAATTGTATTTAATTGTAGTTATTTGTAGGTAATTTATTTAATTAATTTAAAGATAGTGTAGTGTTAGGTTTAATTGTAACTTAGGTTAGGATTTATTTTACAGGTAATTTTGTATTTCTTTTAGCTAGGTAGTTATTAAATAGTTAATAACTATTTAATAACTATTCTAAGTAGCTAAAATAAATACAAAGTTACCTGTAAAATAAATATAAATCCTAACGGCTAGATTTAGAGTTTTGTCGGTAACGACCCGCGTATCTAACGCTGGCTTTTTTCTGGCCGCACCTTTAAAATAACTCTGGTATTGAGAGTCCACAGAATGGCTTCGTTAGGCTCCAAAAAAGGAGCGTACAGCATATTTAATGCAACTTCAACTCTCGATACCAGAGTTGCTTACGGACGCGACCAGCCTCAAAAACGTGCTCGTGCACGATTCCCCCATAGAAAACAATGGGGCTGTTTGAGCTGAAAAAAAAACACCTGCAAAAAAGCCGCGTTCAGCTCCTAACGCAGCCCCATTGTTTCCTATGGGGGAACACTTCCTACGTCTGCACCTAACACTCTAACATGTACCCCGAGTCTAAACACCCCTAACCTTACACTTATTAACCCCTAATCTGCCGCCCCCACTATCGCTGACCCCTGTATATTATTTTTAACCCCTAATCTGCCGCTCCGTAAACCGCCGCTACTTACATTATCCCTATGTACCCCTAATCTGCTGCCCCTAACACCTCTGACCCCTATATTATATTTATTAACCCCTAATCTGCCCCCCACAACGTCGCCTCCACCTGCCTACACTTATTAACCCCTAATCTGCCGAGCGGACCGCACCACTATTATTATAAAGTTATTAACCCCTAATCCACCTCACTAACCCTATAATAAATAGTATTAACCCCTAATCTGCCCTCCCTAACATCGCCGACACCTAACTCAATTATTAACCCCTAATCTGCCGCGACTGGAGCTCACCGCTATTCTAATAAATGTATTAACCCCTAAAGCTAAGTCTAACCCTAACACTAACACCCCCCTAAGTTAAATATAATTTTAATCTAACGAAATTAATTAACTCTTATTAAATAAATTATTCCTATTTAAAGCTAAATACTTACCTGTAAAATAAATCCTAATATAGCTACAATATAAATTATAATTATATTATAGCTATTTTAGGATTAATATTTATTTTACAGGTAACTTTGTATTTATTTTAACCAGGTACAATAGCTATTAAATAGTTAAGAACTATTTAATAGCTAAAATAGTTAAAATAATTACAAATTTACCTGTAAAATAAATCCTAACCTAAGTTACAATTAAACCTAACACTACACTATCAATAAATTAATTAAATACAATTCCTACAAATAAATACAATGAAATAAACTAACTAAAGTACAAAAAATAAAAAAGAACTAAGTTACAAAAAATAAAAAAATATTTACAAATATTAGAAATATATTACAACAATTTTAAACTAATTACACCTACTCTAAGCCCCCTAATAAAATAACAAAGCCCCCCAAAATAAAAAAATGCCCTACCCTATTCTAGGGGGGTGTTAGTGTTAGGGTTAGACTTAGCTTTAGGGGTTAATACATTTATTAGAATAGCAGTGAGCTCCAGTCGGCAGATTAGGGGTTAATAATTGAAGTTAGGTGTCGGCGATGTTAGGGAGGGCAGATTAGGGGTTAATACTATTTATTATAGGGTTAGTGAGGCGGATTAGGGGTTAATAACTTTATTATAGTAGCGGTGCGGTCCGCTCGGCAGATTAGGGGTTAATAAGTGTAGGAAGGTGGAGGCGACGTTGAGGGGGGCAGATTAGGGGTTAATAAATATAATATAGGGGTCGGCGGTGTTAGGGGCAGCAGATTAGGGGTACATAAGTATAACGTAGGTGGCGGTCGGCAGATTAGGGGTTAAAAAAATGTAATCGAGTGTCGGCGATGTGGGGGGACCTCGGTTTAGGGGTACATAGGTAGTTTATGGGTGTTAGTGTACTTTAGAGTACAGTAGTTAAGAGCTTTATGAACCGGCGTTAGCCCAGAAAGCTCTTAACTACTGACTTTTTTCTGCGGCTGGAGTTTTGTCGTTAGATTTCTATTGCTCACTTCAGCCACGACTCTAAATACCGGAGTTAGAAAGATCCCATTGAAAAGATAGAATACGCAATTGACGTAAGGGGATCTGTGGTATGGAAATGTCGCGGCTGAAAAGTGAGCGTTAGACCCTTTTTTGAATGACTCCAAATACCGGCGGTAGCCTAAAACCAGCGTTAGGAGCCTCTAACGCTGGTTTTCACGGCTACCGCCAAACTAAAAATCTAGGCCTAAGACAGCTAGAATGTAATTATTAATTATATTGTAGCTATCTTAGGGTTTATTTTACAGGTGAGTATTTAGTTTTAAATAGGAATAATTTATTTAAGTATAGTGTAGTGTTAGGTGTAATTGTAACTTAGGTTAGTTTTTATTTTACAGCTAAATTTGTCTTTATTTTAGCTAGGTAAGCTATTAAATAGTTAATAACTATTTAATAGCTATTGTACCTAGTTAAAATAAATTGAAAGATGCCTGTAAAATAAAAATAAATCCTAAGATAGCTACAATATAATTATTATTTATATTGTAGCTATATTAGGGTTTATTTTAAAGGTAAGTATTTAGTTTTAAATAGGATTAATTTAGTTCATAATAGAAATATTATTTAGATTTATTTAATTAATATTTAAGTTAGGGGGTGTTAGGGTTAGTGTTAGGCTTAGGTTTAGGGGTTAATAATTTTATTACAGTGGCGGCGGTGTAGTGGGGGGCAGGATAGGGGTTAATAAATTTATTATAGGTGGCGACGGTGTAGGGGGTCAGGATAGGGGTTAATAAATTTAATATAGGTTGCGGCGGGGTCAGGGAGCGGCGGTTTAGGGGTTAAACTATTTATTTAGTTGCGGCGAGGTGCAGGATCAGCAGGATAGGGGTTAATAACTTTATTATAGAGGGCGACGGTATAGGGGGGGCAGGATAGGGGTTACTAGGTATAATGTAGGTGGCAGCGGTGTCCGGGAGCGGCGGTTTAGGGGTTAATACATTTATAAGAGTTGCGGCTGGGTCTAGGAGCGGCGGTTTAGGGGTTAATACATTTATAAGAGTTGCGGCGGGGTCTAGGAGTAGCGGTTTAGGGGTTACTAACTTTATTTAGTTGCGGGAGGCTCCGGGGGCGCCGGTATAGGGGTAGAACAGTGTAGTTAGTGTGGGTGCTTAGTGACAGGCTAGCAAGAAAGCTGTAAAAAAGCCGAAGAGCAGCGAGATCGGATGAGTGATAACTCTCACAGTCCGCTGCTCATCGCCCCGTACTTGGTGCGTGGCTTTTTGACAGCTTTTTTGATAACTTAGGCGAATTTTTGCAGGTCCGCGGCGGCGATGTGAGGCGAGCTTAGGCGGGCGTATTGGGCCGGCGAAGACAGGTAAAATAGACACGTTGATAACTACCCCCCTATATCTTACCAATGGTGCTCTGAAGTTGCTAACGCCTCCACTTTTCACTTGTTCCAACCCCCCAACAGAGTGCTGGAATTTGGCCTTATCCACCAGAGAGAAAATGATACCTAAGAAATCAGCTGTGAAAAACATGTAAAAAAAAAATCCAAAATATTTTAGTTTGATGTCCTTTGAGGAACTGAAAGCACCAACATTTCTTTTGCAGAAGGATTGCTTGCTTAGCAGTGCCATCTGAACCAAGTGAGTATATCTAAATGATTTGTTCCACTGTATTTGAGCTGTTCCGATCAGCCAATAGAATGCGAGCTCAATCTGATTGGCTGATCAGATCAGCCAATCGGATTGAACTTGATTCTGATTGGCTGATTCCATCAGCCAATCAGAATTTTCCTACCTTAATTCCAATTGGCTGATAGAATCCTATCAGCCAATCGGAATTCGAGGGACGCCATCTTGGATGACGTCCCTTAAAGGAACCGTCATTCGTCGGGAAGTCGTCGGAAGAAGAAGATGGGTCCGCGGTGGAGGTCTTCAAGATGGAGCCGGTCGTCATCGGATGAAGATAGAAGATGCCGCTTGGATCAAGATGGTTGCCGGTCCGGATCGCCTCTTCTTCCCGGATAGGATGAAGACTTTGGAGCCTCTTCTGGACCTCTTCAGCCGCCGGATTATGGATCGCTAGCCCCCGCTTGGGCTTGGATGAAGATTCTGGAGCCTGTAACGATCGGTGATACCTGGCATGGTGAAGACAAGGTAGGAAGATCTTCAGGGGCTTAGTGTTAGGTTTATTTAAGGGGGGTTTGGGTTAGATTAGGGGTATGTGGGTGGAGGGTTGTAATGTTGGGGGGGGTATTGTATGTTTTTTTTTACAGGCAAAAGAGCTGAATTCTTTGGGGCATGCCCCGCAAAGGGCCCTTTTAAGGGCTGGTAAGGTAAAAGAGCTTTGAACTTTTGTAATTTAGAATAGGGTAGGGCATTTTTTTATTTTGGGGGTCTTTGTTATTTTATTAGGGGGCTTAGAGTAGGTGTAATTAGTTTAAAATTGTTGTAATTTTTTTCTAATGTTTGTAAATATTTTTTTATTTTTTGTAACTTAGATCTTTTTTATTTTTTGTACTTTAGTTAGTTTATTTAATTGTATTTATTTGTAGGAATTTTATTTAATTTATTTATTGATAGTGTAGTGTTAGGTTTAATTGTAGATAATTGTAGGTATTTTATTTAATTAATTTATTGCTAGTGTAGTGTTAGGTTTAATTGTAACTTAGGTTAGGATTTATTTAACAGGTAATTTTGTAATTATTTTAACTAGGTAGCTATTAAATAGTTCTTAACTATTTAATAGCTATTGTACCTGGTTAAAATAAATACAAAGTTACCTTTAAAATAAATATAAATCCTAAAATAGCTATAATATAATTATAATTTATATTGTAGCTATATTAGGGTTTATTTTACAGGTAAGTATTTAGCTTTAAATAGGAATCATTTATTTAATAAGAGTTAATTTATTTCGTTAGATTTAAATTATATTTAATTTAGGGGGGTGTTAGTGTTAGGGTTAGACTTAGCTTTAGGGGTTAATCCATTTATTACAGTAGCGGCGAGATTCGGTCGGCAGATTAGGGGTTAATAATTTAAGTTAGGTGTCGGCGATGTTAGGGAGGGCAGATTAGGGGTTAATACTATTTATTATAGGGTTATTGAGGCGGGAGTGAGGCGGATTAGGGGTTAATAACTTTATTATAGTAGCGGTGCGGTCCACTCGGCAGATTAGGGATTAATAAGTGTAGGCAGGTGGAGGCGACGTTGTGGGGGGCCAATTAGGGGTTAATAAATATAATATAGGGGTCGGCGGTGTTAGGCGCAGCAGATTAGGGGTACATAGCTATAATGTAGGTGGCAGCGGTGTACGGAGCGGCAGATTAGGGGTTAATAATAATATGCAGGGGTCAGCGATAGCGGGGGCGGCAGATTAGGGGTTAATAAATATAATATAGGGGTCTCCGGTGTTAGGGGCAGCAGATTAGGGGTTCATAGGGATAATGTAGGTGGCGGCGGTGTACGGAGCGGCAGATTAGGGGTTAAAAAATTTTTATAGAGTGGCAGCGATGTGGGGGGACCTCGGTTTAGGGGTACATAGGTAGTTTATGGGTGTTAGTGTACTTTAGAGCACAGTAGTTAAGAGCTTTATGAACCGGCGTTAGCCCAAAAAGCTCTTAACTACTGACTTTTTTCTGCGGCTGGAGTTTTGTCGTTAGATTTCTAACGCTCACTTCAGCCACGACTCTAAATACCGGCGTTAGAAAGATCCCATTGAAAAGATAGGATACGCAAATGGCGTAGGGGGATCTGCGGTATGGAAAAGTCGCGGCTGGAAAGTGAGCGTTAGACCCTTTAATGACTGGCTCCAAATACCAGAGGGCGGTAAAAACCAGCGTTAGGAGCCTCTAACGCTGGTTTTGACGGCTACCGCCCAACTCTAAATCTAGGCCTTAGAAAATTGCTTAAAATTACTGCTCTATCTAAATCATTAAAGAATAAAATTGGGTTTAGTGTCCCTTTAACTGATAATAGGAAGGTTGTTCTGCTTTATTTATACCAAAACTGTGGCAACGTGATGTGCAACGTATTGGAATGAACCATTTGTGTGCACCGCAGGGCTGTACCTAATAAAGTGACCACACAGTGTTTATCAGGACATTTCTATCATAATAGTTTCAGGCAAGGCAACATAGTCAACAGGGACACTCCTTGTAGACAAATTAAAGTAAATGCTTGTTCAGAATAAAAGAATAACAATTGTCATCTCGGCCCAAAATAATCAATGTAGGGTGAGCAGTGAGGTGGGAGGAATGTCCTTTAAAGAGGGAAGACCCAGAGATCAGGTCTAGGTCTAGTCGAGAACTTAAAGGGACATAAACCCAAAACTTTTATTTCGTGTTTCATATCGAGCGTACAATTTTAAACATCTTTCCAATTTACTTCTATTATCAAATTTTCTTTGTTTTCTTGTTATCCTTTGTTGAAAAGCAGGGATGAAAGCTCAGGAGTGTGCATGTGTGTGAAGGACTATATGGCTTTAGTTTTGCAACAATGTTATACATTAGCAAGAGCACTAGATGGCAGCACTAGTTGCATGCTACCTACCTTGGTATCTCTTCAACAAAGAACAACATGTGAACAAAGCAAATTTGATAATAGAAGTAAATTGGAAACTTTTTTAAATTGTATTCTCAATCTGAATATTGAAAGAAATGTTTGGGGTTTTCATGTCCCTTTAAGCAATAGATAATGTCTTCCTATCTAGTGATGTCCCAAACTGTTCGCCCGCGAACGGTTCACAGCGAACATAGGTTGTTCGCGTTCGCGTTTGTGGGGGCGAACACATGGCGATGTTCGATCCGCCCCTATGTGTCATCATTGTGGAAACTTTGACCCTTTATGTCACAGCCGCCTGACACATTAGAGCCAATCAACATCAGACACTCCCTCACAGACACTCCCAGCTACTCGGAATCCGCCATTTTAGACTCATAACGACCTTGCTTTTTTAATGAGAGGACGTGTTGTGTTTTCGCTCCTGACATTAATAGTAAAAACATAGCTAGGCTAGTGTATTTACAGTCCAGAAGGACTCCACTCATCTTTGCTGCAAGCACAGCACCCCAAAAAGCCCTTTTTAGGGCTATATTTCGTGCCGTTTTTTTTTTTTTTTATTAGCATTTGCCTGGCTTTCAGGCTGTGTGTTTAAGGCTCACAGCATATGCTGTGACTACTACCACCACTGATATCTCCCTAACAACATTAGTTTAAATTTAACTAACCCAAAAATATAATTATTTTTCTAGTGTAATTTTTTTTCATTTTCTATCAGGCCAGTGTCACACAGCATATACTCTGGTTCATTGCTCTGTGCCAGCCAGCAACCAGCAGTGTTAATATCCGTTTATAACATTATTTTAAATTTAAAAAAAATATATATATATTTTGCTAGTGTAATCTAATTACATTTACTATCATGCCTGTGTCTGTCAGGCTCACTCAGCATTAATATACCTCTTTTTTTCAGTCTTTTGGTTAATTGGTCTGTGCCAGGCAGCCACCCAGCACTCATATCTATTCTCCTTCACCTTAATTTTAATATATAAAAAAAAAAGTTTAAATTTGTTTGCTAGTGTAATCTAATATAATTTTCTATCCTGCCTGTGTGTTTTGCTGACATAGAGAGCCTACTGTGTTTACTTGCTGCCCTCCCTAGTCTATGAGCCACGACTCATATGTGTTTAACCTTTTTTTAATTTCCCCCCCAAAAAAATCATTTCAATCATTTTTCTAGTGTAATCTAATAGTATTTTCTATCAGGCGTGTGTGTATCCGACATACAGAGCCTACTGTTTTTAATAGCTGCCCTTCCAAGGCTATCAGCCACGACTCATATGTATGTGCTTAACCTTTTTCTTAAAATTTCCAAAAAAAAGTCTTTAAATCATTATGCTAGTGTAATCTAATTGTATTTTCTATCAGGCCTGTGTCTAACTGTCTATCTGACTTACACAGCATACTGTTGTTATAATTGCTGCCCTACGTAGCAGCCAGCCAGTGCGACCACTCATAGGTGTCATATGTGCATTGCACTTCTTAACATAATTTTAATATTAAAATCTAAAATTTTAAAATATTTTGCTAGTGTAATGTAACTTAATTTTCTATCAGTCCTGTGTTTTTGTCACTTACACAGCATACTGTGTTAAATTGCTGCCCTACCTACCATCCACGACTCATATCTGCCAGCCTGTCTGCCAGGCCCAAGTAGCCAATTAGTGGCACCAATCACAATTCTTGTAACAGTAATAAAAAAAAAAAAATCATAATTTTTTGGACTGCAAATATTCAGTCTCCTAGTGCCATTGAATTTCATTTACCTCCTGCCTGCCACTGCCAGCCTTTTGTGCCAGGCCGTCTAGCCAACTATTTACACCAATCATAATTGTTGTCACAGTCAGACAGTATAGTTATTAATTTAAATAAAAAAATTTTTTAGTGTTGATCTTAATCCTCAGTTTGCTCGTGCCTTTTGAATTGCACTTTTCTACAGCCTTCCAAGCCTGTGTGCCAGGCTTACTTAAAAAATATTTACACCAATCATATTTGTTGTGACAGTATTCTAATAATTAAAAATTTAAATTTTTGGTAATAGTTGCTGTGATTTGAATCCTCAGTTTGCTGGTGCCATTGAATAGCACTTTCCTCCTGCCTTGCAGCCTGCTGTGAGCCAGGCCCACCTAGCCAATTGTTGTCAGCAATCATATTTCTGTTAACAGTATTGCAAAAATTGTCAATCATCACTGTTTAGACTGTCAGTAATCAGTCTCCTAGTTTCCTTGAATTGCATCTACCTCCTGCCTGCCATCCTTTTGTGCCAGGCCGTCTTGCCAACTATTTACACCAATCCTAATTTTTTGTCACAGTATAGTTACTAATTACAATTAAAAAAATCTTTATTGTTGATGATCTTAATCCTCAGTTTGCTCGTGCCTTTGAATTGCACTTTTCTACAGCCTTCCAAGCCTGTGTGCCAGGCCTACTTAAAAAATATTTACACCAATCATATTTGTTGTGACAGTATTTTAATAATTAAAAATTTAAATTTTTGGTAATAGTTGCTGTGATTTGAATCCTCAGTTTGCTGGTGCCATTGAATAGCACTTTCCTCCTGCCTTGCAGCCTGCTGTGAGCCAGGCCCACCTATCCAATTGTTGTCAGCAATCATATTTCTGTACTAATAGTACTACTTGAAACAACAGAGTTAGCCATGGGTGTTAATCCAAGACCGCTTGGATTTATTTTTGTATTGGGTGTGGCTAATCATGCAGGCCATATAGAGCTGCCACCATTCGGTGTTGTATCAGCTATAAAAATAATAAGAACTGTACTATCAAAATACAGACAATGAAGGGCCTATGAAGACTGAGCAAAGGTTGGATTGTAGTATTTTGTTCGGCTAATCATGATGGCCATGTAGACCGCCTGTAACAGGGATGAAAGTGCTAAGAATAGTACTAATTGAAACAACCGAGTTAGCCATGGGTGTTAGTCTAAGACCACTCGGCTTTTTTTTGGGTTTGGGTGCAGCTAATCATGAAGGCCAGATAGACCTGCCACCATTTGGTGTTGTAACAGGTATGAAAATGCAAAGAACAGTACAACTTAACACAACCTACTTACCATGGGTCCCAGAGCATATGTTTGGTTGTTATATTTTCTAAGGGTAATCATGCAGGCCATATAGACCTCCACCTATAGGGTGAGTATGAGTAACAGCTATTAAAATGCGAAGGACATTACTAATTAACACAACATAGTTACCATGGGTCGCAGACCAAGAGCAGATGTCTTATTATTATATTTTGTATGGGTAATCATCCAGGCCGTATAGACCTCACCAAATAGGGGGAGTTACAGAGATTAAAGTGCTAAGAATGGTAGTACTTAAAACACAACCTAGTTAAAATAGGTAGCAGACCACATGTCTTATTATTATAATTTTTCAGGGTAATCTGGCAGGCCATATAGAAGTCCCCCGATAGGGGGGGGGGGAACAGGGATTAAAGTGCTAAGAAAAGTACTAATTAACACAAGCTAGTTGGGTCCAAGAACGCATGTTTGATTATTAGAATTTATTAGGGTAATTATATATCTAACAAATCTATCTATTTCTCTTCTATCGATTCTATCTAACTATCAATCTATGTATATCTATCTATCCTATCTATCAATCTATCTTCTGTCTGGGATGTTTTGAGACAGCCACTTTGGGAATGTTAGTTGATTTAGACCCATAATGGCTTAAAAGCAGACTCTGCATCAACTATGTAATTTTCCATGGGAGTTTTGCCAGGGATCCCCCTCCAGCATGCAACAGTCCAGGTGTTAGTACCCTTGAAACAACTTTTCCATCACTATTGTGGCCAGAAAGAGTCCTTGTAGGTTTTAAAGTTCGCCTGCCTATTGAATTCAACTGAAAATTTTAGGTTCGCGACATCACTATTCCTATCTAGTGAGTCCCAGTTTTCTCATATGTAATAAAATAATTTAGTCTGTAAGTTGTAATTATGTTCCTCTATCATTTTTAGGAATTTTACTAAATCTAATATACCTTTACAATGTGGAGCAGCATTGCCTTTTCCAATTTCTGGCTATAACAGGTTTTGTGGTCATCAAGATATAAATCTTAAGAGGGGTCTGGCATCTATTAAGTTTGCATGAGGAAGTACTGCAGTTGCCTTTGATATAACAATGTCTTAGTACCCTCATAATATTTGCAATAAAGCCACCAATGCTAACATTTTTATAACTTTACTCTCCCTGATACTTTATAAAATTATAGCGCCCCAGCAGCACTCAATACTATTAATTTACATTAGAAAGTATTTCATCCAGGGGGTGGAGTTAACTGCCTAGCTAAGCAGACGCTACATAGTGGAGCTCCGTGGAGAAATCCTTTTCAAACATAACATAGTGAGCTAAAAAAACTTGGAAATTGCTCCTTTTGTTACCCTAATGTTCCCCTAACTAGAGGTGACCACTCTGAGACTTTTGAGCACTTATCTGAGGAGGGGAGAAGAGAGGGCTTTGAATCCTCAGCACACACAGACCCAGGAGACCGCTGCGGCCCACAGACCGGGCAGGAGACACGCAGATACTACAACCTGACTGACTTGCCAGATACCAACTATACTCGTGGCGTCAGATCGGAGATCTAGTGCAATTAGCTGAGACCAGCGGAGAGCAGCGCACGGGCCGCGATCTAATTCTGGCGGCCATACCAGGACCGGTGAGTCGCCGCAACTCCTTCCCACAAACAGCTCTGATTGTCCCCTCACAAAGGACCACAGAGGACCACTGAGGACTTACCGGCAAAACGCTGTCATCTGACACCGGGTAGAGGAGAAGACCCACTGCGGTGAGTGCCTTAGAGCTTAAACAGCCTAACCTGGGCGGAGAATTAGTGGCGCGAAAAATCGCCATCTTGTCTTTTTGGAACTCTGCCCAAGTTACTTGCCGCGGCCCGCTGCAGACTACTAACTAGTCATATTACCCCAGGACTTAAACAACCTCAGCAGACAGATTCAGTATTAAGCAGTGCATTAGCTCTCTTATAATCATATCAATAAACAACACTACGATCTTAAGGTCTGTCATAACTGAAGCAGCATAACCTGCTTACCATATTTTGGCTGCATTATAAGTAACATTACCACATATATTCTAAGCAATAGCCTGCTTCATAAACCTCCACCTCCTGCATATATGTGATAGAATTTTGTTTAAGGAAGGTAGAGCCGTTGGATATACGCTTTGTGTCTGTGATAAGCCAAAACATTAAAATTGTCCATCCTCAGCAGCTGTACATCTTTCAAAAGAAAAAACCCCTCTCCCTGCCATTTCCCACCTGGTACCACAGGTGGGTCATATCCTCAGCCCCTTATCCCACTTTGTCAAAAGGAGACACATCCCCTGGGGAGTGGGGTGCACAGCTAAGACCATTACAGCCTTTGGACAAGCTTCCAGAAACAGGGACTACAAGACACACAGGGCACATTCCTCAATATGCAGATCCTATCTCTTCTACAACTGAAGCACCAGTAGTATAGGATAAGACCCCTGACAAGCAAACCTCCAGCCCACATAGCCCTTAAGAGGACATACATTTCTATTAAAAAGTGACAACACATAGAGGCATGTAACCAACCCCCAAGTGTTTGTGGTCCCGCCGGTTAATGTATCTTCACTAACATATGTGTCATAAGTAGGCTCTCAACAGTGACACGCACGTACCAATAAGAAGTCATATGTCTCAAAGCAACAGCATGTCACAAGCTCATAAAAGGAAACAGAAACCCCAAGCCACGCCAAAAAGAACTGTTATTGATCACTTTCAGCATCGTACTAGCTCTACCCAGCCAAGATCAGATGATGAATACTCAGATACCGGTAGCGCTTCAGACACCCAGACTGGATCTTTACTTAAACAAAAAGCGACACAGGTTCTGGGAACGGCAGGCGGTTCTGATAATAATATGATAGAAGCCATCCAGTCCCTATTATCCTCACATCATGACTCCTTGACCAAGAGATTTGACAGGTCTCATGCAGATCTAAAGAGAGATATCGGCCTCATAGGGGAACGAACAGACGCGCTAGAGCGCAAACAGGAAGACCTAGCAATAGACCACACCAATCTACTCAGCTACTCCCAATCTCTAGCCATCCAAATCTCGGATTTAGAACTAAAACTGGCAGATCTGGAGGACAGATCTCGCCGTAACAATATTCGTATTAAAGGCATTCCGGAAACCGTCCTACCACAAGATCTAGAAAAATATCTCCAAGACCTATTTGAAGCAGTACTGGGACCTGCAACAGGCACCGAAGCCCTTATAGATAGAGCGCACAGGGCACTCAGAGCTCGCTCGGCAGATGGTGGCCAACCAAGAGACGTCATAGCGAAGCTCCACTACTACACATACAGAGAAAAAATATTTCGAGCTTTAGCTAGAGACAAACGCTTACCTGAAGAATATGCCAGCTTGCAGGTTTACCCGGACCTTTCCACCCATACACTGCAGATTCGCAGACATTACCAACCATATACCAGAATACTGAGAGAAAAAGACTTAAAATATAGATGGGGATTCCCAGTACGCCTCTTTATTACCAAAGACGGCCAGCAATACATGGCTTCTACTCCTCAACAGGCCCGTGAATTACTTCAAAAATGGAACTTACTCCCTGCTGATGGCGAGGACCACTCGCCTACTCTTGAACTACCTACCGGATTAAGAGCATCAGCCCCACCATGGAAGCCTCTACCGCAAAGACCCCCTAACACCTCTGGACATTCCAATGAGACTATTAAGAGACGCAGAGACCTTATTGGCCCACATCAGGATTCAGACCCATAGAGAGCCTGCTTTTATCTTTTATATTTTATATTTCATGTTTCATACTTCATACTTTATCTGTTGAACCTCCTGGAAGAAGCGATCATCTCCTCACAGGAGGAAACACTCGCCAATCCTTGAAAAAGTCTATCTCATGGCCTGCAAAGAAAGAAGACGGGTGAGATCTAGACAATTATATAGTGTACCTTATTGATCTTTTTGCTTTCCTTTCTTTTTATATGGGCGCCCATCATAGACTTTCAACGTGTCTGCTTTTTGTTTTTCTTATCCTACCGCCCACATGAACATTACTACTGTTTATTATTGTAATGGACATTTGCCATAAGTTTTGGACACGTTTTACTTTCTTATTAGTGCCCATATAGATATTACCACTACTTATTTTTACAAAGGACACTTATCAGAGACTTTAAACATGTTTATTTCCCTTCTTTTGTTACATACATATGTATTGTTATTTCTTCAATAGGTTTATGAGTACTAATTATGTTTTTATCTAGTTTATGAATCACATGTTTGCCCATGGTCCTATAGTACCGTACTATGCATATGCACACCTGAAGACTCACAGACTCACTTCTCTGACCTCCCTAGATGCCCGGACATGACGGAAACTGTAATTAGGCCAAGTCTACTCCTAAAATACCCATGGTAATTATATACCCGTTAGGCTTCACTATGAAATGGTCACACCCTAAGATTAGTCTACGCTCTAGCTCCACCCATAACATCTAGGACTATATGGAGTTTATAGAGACATTTCGCCCAACTCCCTCAAAGACCTCCTATGAGACGACTGACCTAACCATACTGAGACTTTTAATGACAGGCCCCTAACCCCTATGGTCCCCCGACTCTTAGATAACGGTTAGTAGACTAATGAATGGTACCGCAATCCAGAATCCGAATGCCCATACCACCCTCAGGGAGAACCTGACCACATGGCACATAGGGTTTCATCTTAGACATGAAAAACATAGTGATGCCTAGCGAGGAAGTGATGGCTGTGAGGCTTCTAATTACCCGATGTTAGACTATTGTGCTTAATCCAAAGTTCCCCCTGTTGAAATTGAAATTAATACTGTTTTAAAAGGTTCACAGAGTTAAATGTTATCTTATATATGACATATATTTTTTTTTTTAACACATATGCTTTTCAAACTTTAATCTCTTTCTTTTCCTCCTGTCTCTTCCTCTCCTCTCTCCTCTTTCTTTCTCTCTTTCTTTCTTTCTTTCTTTCTTTCTTTCTTTCTTCTTTCTTCTTCTTTTTATACGTTACCCCAAACCGGCGGGGCCATGGACCCCTCTCCGCTTAACTCCCCCCCAATTTATTAGTTGTGCCCCACTGGAATAGCCCAGTCGGTGCACTCATTGCGAAAGTGTACGCTCATCACTTTTAGCCAGTCACGGAAGTTTCTTATTACCCAAGCACCATTTCCTTTACTCTAAAACATTTCACGAGCTCCTAGACCTCATCACATACGCTTAGTACCCTGTAATCAATAGCTGGAATACACCCGCATTCCAATTGGCGCAGGAAACTCAGCCCACATCTCCGCAATGACCCCCATACGCATAGCCACGCTGAACGCGCAAGGCCTAAACTCTCCCACTAAGAGAAAACTACTACAACAATATGCCCTGACACACAAAGTACACATTATGTTTCTACAAGAGACTCATTGGATGGGGGAGCCCCATATCTCTGGGCTCACTCGGCACTACCCAGTATGCGAAACTGCTTCTAATCTGGAGAGTAAGAACAGAGGAGTTGCCATCTTAATTAGTAAAGACCTGTCATTTAAATTGGAATATGCCGAGAGAGACAATGAGGGCAGGTTCCTGATTCTTATCTGCTCACTCAATGACTCACTATTCACGTTTGTCTCACTGTACGCACCCAATACCAAACAGATCCCTTTCCTTCGTAAACTTTTAACACACATAGACCAGATTAAAAGGGGACACCTAGTAATAGGGGGAGACTTCAACATGGTCTGGGATCCAACCACTGACAAACAGTCCTCTGCTGCAATACGCTCTGACAGAAACACCTCTTCTATCTCTAATGCCTTCCGGAAACTCATATATCAATATAACCTCTATGACGCCTGGCGGTGCTTAGCACCCTCAGCAAAAGACTTCACGCACCACTCAAAGGCCCATAATTCGTACTCCAGATTGGATTATATATTCTGCGACTCATGGTCCTTAGACCAATTCACCAACCCCAATATTAACCCGTGCACTTGGTCAGACCATGACATGGTCTACTTAGACTTCACTAAGCTACAAGCTTGCACTAATAGACCCCCGTGGAGACTCTCAGAACAATGGGTATCGGAAATAGAACTCCCTGCACTTCGAGAGATTGTACGAGAGTTCCTAGCACATAATGACTCAGGACTCTCCGATATTACAATGGTTTGGGCTGCCCTTAAGGCATACCTACGTGGACACTTTATTAAAAAGGCAGCTAGATTGCATAAAGAGGCTGGCAAGCCCCTAGCGAAATTATATGGGGATCTCCGTACCCTAGAACGGGAAAATAAAACAACTCCAAATACTCCGATAGCTCTCCAAATCGGGCTTATCAGAGATGAAATCTCCAAGAGAGATTTATTGCGGGTCCAAGAAAATCTGCACAAGCTCAAGCAGCTATATTACCACAAAGGTAATAGAGCAGACAAACTTCTAGCCAATAAACTCCGCAAGCGCACGTTGCAAAAAAGAATACCCTGTATTGCAACGAATGACGGCGTGGTATACTCCCCCAAAGAAATAGGAGCAGCATTCGCTGACTACTACTCCTCTCTATATAACATTGAGAGTTCGAAAGCAGTTAATGACACTGCACACATTGATATCCTCAGATTCTTGAAGAGTCTACCTGTGCCCACTCTATCCGAGGAATCTAAGGCTGAACTGGAACGACAGTTCACCTTAGCGGAAGTAAGAAAAGCTATAGAAGACCTAGCTCCTCATAAGGCGCCCGGACCAGATGGGTTCACGGGTACGTTTTATTGTGAGCTTAGCCCACTTATATCCCCAGTACTGCTCCGGCTGTTCCAGAGTGCAGCGACTAAGGGCGCTTTTCTGGCGGAGTTCCTTGAGGCAAACATCACTACAATCCACAAAGAAGGTAAAGACCCGTTGTTGTGCTCCAGCTACAGACCCATATCGCTCTTCAATGTCGATGCCAAAATATTGGCAAACCGATTAGGGAAACACCTACATTCAATTGTACACTTAGACCAAGTAGGTTTTGTGCAGGGGAGACAGGGCACCGATAATACTCGACGCCTTTTAAACATCTATTCGGAGGCAAAGGATATGGGACTACCTATACTCACCCTGTCACTTGATGCCGAGAAGGCCTTTGACAGGGTGAGATGGGCCTACCTATTTCAGACACTTTCAGCGTTTGGTGTACCAGACCCATTCATCACTGCGGTCAAAGCACTGTACTCAGCCCCGACTGCAGTTGTTAGGGGAGTGGGATTCTGCTCCCCTAAAATTACAATTAGCAATGGAACCAGACAAGGGTGCCCTCTCTCTCCGTTACTGTTCGTACTAGCTATTGAACCTCTAGCAATTGCGATTAGAGAATCAACACTAATCCATGGAGTACAGATGCACGATACCCCCCAAAAGCTCCCACTCTTTGCAGACGATCTTACGGTCTTTCTCTCTGACCCGGTAGATTCTCTCCCTCCACTGATGGCCCTCTTCAGGCAATTTGGAGATATCTCCTACTATAAATTGAACGTGACCAAAACGGAGGCCTACTCCATTAATATTCCTCAGAATGAGAGAGACGAGATCCAACGTCTCTATTCCTTCAAGTGGTCCTACAAGGGGATCCGCCATTTGGGGGTCTTCCTCTCACATACAAAGACTGTGGTGATCAAGGAGAACTTTGAAACACTACTAACGACGGTCACCTCAGAAATTCATTCTAAGAGATACTGCGATATATCCTGGATGGGCAGGGTAGCAGCTCTTAAAATGATGATCTTGCCAAAACTCACATACCTGTTCCGGTGTATCCCGATACCAGTACCGGGGGCGCTACTGAGAAGGTTCCAATCCCTCTTCAACACATACACCTGGCATGACAAAAGACCCCGAGTGGCAGCGCATATCTTGCAACAGCCAATTGAGAAAGGAGGTCTTGGCCTTCCCAGTGTAAAAGCATACTATGAGGCAGCAATGCTAACTCATGCCACGGCGTGGGCCAAGGCCCTCCCGCCAACGAGATGGAAGGAGCTGGAGCAAGCTTCGCTTCCCGCATACATCCATCTTGAGGATCTTCTTTGGTTACCTCAACATTGGCAAACCAAAATCCACGTCGCGAACAATATCGTGAAGGGATGCCGAGATGCTTGGACTAAACTGAGACACAATAAATTGGTGGCTCCGCATCCCTCACCAATACACCCGATAAGAGGCCTCTTGATAGGACTACTCGACTCAAATCTCAGCTCATGGGATGCTACGGGAATAAACTCTGTGAGAGACTTTTACAGAAACGGACAGATACGACCACATAGAGGCATGATGGACCTTCCCACGCTGCCCCCTAGACACCAATTTGACTTATTGAGACTCCGTACTCTAATGAAATCCTGGGGTTTTTTAGATGACACGTTGAGGGACCTGACCATTTGGGAGACGCGGTGGACAACAAATACCCAACTACACAAACCTCTCTCGGTACATTATCACTGCCTTCTGGAAGAAGGGGTTACCCCAAAAACAGTCCATATGAAGGCATGGGAGGAAGAACTACAAGTTACATTCTCGGCAGAAACCTGGGACAAGGCCATTAGACTAACAAAGAGGGCGACCCATTGTATCACTCTCTATGAACTATACTTTAAGGTATTAACCAGATGGCACTTAGTACCCACAAAACTAGGGAGACTTTTCCCAGAACATTCGCAGCTGTGCTGGAGGGAGTGCGGGGAGTTGGGCTCCCCCATCCATGTTTGGTGGACCTGCCCCAAGCTAACGACCTACTGGCAGAAAGTAGGTAGACTATGTGCAGAATTGAAACTAACCCAAGCCCTGAACCCAGCCCTAGCTATCTTACATTTAGACATAGATAAGCTTCCTAAAGCCAAGCAAAATCTCTTGATCTATGTTCTTGTTTCTGCTAAACTGCTTATAGCCAGAAATTGGAAAAAGAGCCAGCCCCCTAGGCTACAAAGTGTAATTGAGAACATGAACTACCTTAAAAACATGGAAAATTATGTTGCTAGAGAGAGAAGGCAACTGAGCAATTATTGCGCAATCTGGGAACCTTGGGAATCTATGCTGGCCCGACCGACCCCTAATACTGGAACCTAGACACTAGAGAGAGTACAGTGAGATCGGAACACCCCCCCTTCAGATGCCCTCGCCTATAATCTTTATACTTACTCCCTGCCCCCTCCCCTGTCTAGGAGCTACTACGGTAGCCCGAAGCTCTACCTACCAGTTTACAAGCGGAGAGGGGTCGAGGAACTCCTTACCCCGCTTGGAACCTGAACTATGATACACTGAGTAATACCATGCTAATTCTTTACTTCTTTTGACTGGCCTGTTTCTTTCAGGAATACACCTTTGTAGACTGATGATATACCTCTGTATTTCCTTTAAATGTTCATTATATATACATAAGGTGACCTCTGTAAAAACGAGGATTCCCACACAAGGAGACACTTCTAATCTCAATCACTGATAGTATGATTAGAACCCTATGCATAAGAATACTCCTTTCATGCTTCGCTCAATACGAACTCTGTTTATCTTCATGTTTATGTAAAGCTGTATGTAAAAAAAAAAGTATATACTCAATAAAGTATTTCATCCAAGGAGGTTTACACAGCTATAGAAAAATAGTATTGGTCAATGCTTTGATATGGTGAAACCATTTTTGAGGAACGTCAAAAAATGGCTGCAGAATTTCTGGGAATGCTAAGGTTTATAAGCAAATAGCAACCAAAGAAGATATCCTAAGTGGCACTAATAAAAAATGATGGGCACAATAATTACAGTTATTAAATGACACTATTTAAATGAGATAGGGTTGGAGCCAGACAAGAGGACTGTCAAAAGTGCCATAACAGGAGATGGTAGTTCTAAGTAGATGAACAAGAAATCAATACAGCTTGAGAGGAAGGCAGCACTGTATGCCCTGAGATGTCAGAAAGCAGATTGATGTTTGCAGTACTTTGCCTTTAGAAATAGACAAGCAGGTTGATTTATTACAGCATGAACAAGTTCTCAAACTCAATGGGAGTGTAATTTGGCACATCTCATGCCATGCAAGATGCCACGCAGTGATTATTGTTTAATGTCATTGCATTAGTAGGAATTACATGTAACTATACTTGCACAGGAGTCTCACTTGATGGGATTAATAATAATTAGTTATGCATATGTGTCAGAAACGCAATGCTCCTTTTTTATCCTTAGCCAAAGCCACAGAAATACTAGGAACATTATATTCAAAATGTAATAAACCATGATTGTATCAATTAATGAAAATAAAGCAAAACTGTGATGTAGATTCATTATTTTTCCTTTGCTTGATGTGAAACCATGTGCTTGTTCTAAAGAGGCATAAAAGCAAAACCTTTGGTATCTACACTATATATTTTCTATTTTTTCATATTTTATATATTTTGAGGTGTTTCAATTGGCAGATTTATTAAGTTTGGTTTCCTTTGCACTTTCAATAAACGCAATAAAAATAGTGCAAATTTTGTGAGCCAGCTACATGTCATATCTACCCTTGTTTAACAGGACATTAAACCCAACATGTTTCTTCCATGATTCAGAAAACAACACACAATTCTAAATTCCAGTTTATTTCTATTATCAGATTTGCGTCATTGTTTTGGTATCCTTTGTTGAAAGAGCAGCAAACCACTATTGGGAGCTAGCTAAACATCTTGCCGGAAGCGTTGAGACACGTGATAAGTACATGTCTCACTCCCAGATGCGTTAAGCTATATTGTGGTCTTATCGCTGTCAGCGGATACTGTGCTATTTAACCGATTAAAGTAAAAACGACAGTTGGCCTTTAAAAGGTTAAAACACATTTTAACCAAAAACTCTTTTAACCCGATTGAGCGTCATTTATTTGTGAGAGGCTGCGTGCAGAATAATACTCTGTGTGTCATCAGTTGCTCTCAGCTTGTAATCTTATTTCTTACTGTTTTTATTTATTTTTTCTGTTCTGTCATTTTCTAATTAAAATGTCAACTCCTATGAATTAGCCTATTGAAGGCTTAGAAAAGGAAGTAACACTTTTTTTTTTTTAATCAGATGTACTCTGTAACCAGAAAACGTATTTGTTACAAATATGCATCAATAAAATTAGCACTTGTTTTCAAGAGTTCATATGCCCTTATGCTTGGGCATGTGTCAAGTCTATGACCGCTCACTAGAAAGAAGAGAATTCACAGTTTCAACGTAATCCTTATTGTTATGAATTGGACAGTGTGAATATTTATTCTCTAAGATGTTTGTTACCAAGTTTACAAGAAGGTTGTGAAACTGTCTCTCTATATCTTAGCGCTGCGGAATCTGTTGGCGCTCTACAAATAACCGATAATAATAATAAATATATCAGCCAAAAATAAATCTATACACCCATGAATGAGATCACTTACTTAAAAGAGAACAATATTCTCTTACAACTGAGAGGGGGGTCACAGTTTTAACAATAAATATAGAAAGACCCTGAAACTGTACATCTATGTCATCCCAAAATCAGATCACTTATTTAAAAATCAAATGGAGAATCACTATTTCAAATGAGATCACTGAATTTCAGCAGAATTAGCGTAATAAAAAAACATACAATCATGAAGAAAAAAAATGGATACATATTTAGGGATAATTAAGGGATTGCTAATTTATTGTGGGCCAGCAAACGGGCAAATTTGCAATAAAAAAAAATCAGCATTTAATATTTTTAAAGTTAACCAGTAATTTTTTGGGGGCTAAAGTTGGCGGGTATAGGGTGTTAGAAAGAAAAAAAAACTGCACTGAAAAGTGCCTTTACATTGCGATCTTTGGGAACTGTGTGTAATCATATACTGTACATATATATTTAAAATGTGCTGCCTTCGCTGCGTTTTGTTTCTGTGCCGTGTATGACGGCATCAGAACAAGGCTCCCATTGGAGCCTATGGAAGTGCGCTCTTGTGAGCACAATGCTTCCCAGCAATGTGAACGTGAGCTCCCATTCACATTGCTGTCAAATTATAATACCAGTTCATATGAGCGTGGGCTGTTATTACTCAATGGGGTGCAAAAATTTGCTTTAACAAAAGAAATATTTAGCGCTCAATTTTATTTCCAGCAGATTAAGGGCCAGATTACAAATTATTTGGTCACGGGAGACTGCACCACCCCTATACCAAATAAACCAACACACAGTTGACGTCTCACATTATACAGAGCAGACTGTCCTTTATACAAGTGATTGGTCACTTATTTATTTATTGTATACAGCCCCCTCACAGAAAATTCCAGGTGCTGTTAGTATCCTATTTGGAATTCCACATTTGCAGTTCAGAGAGTCACTTGTTAAGCAATGATTCAAGTCATGAAAATCCACTCTCACTTTAAGCAGCTTATCTAAAGCCACAGTCTCTTATAACACATAAGGAAGAAACAGACTGTGTTGACTTATTTGCAGATTTAAATTCGCAGTGCATCCCAAAGCATTTTAAATCCACTTTTCTCTGTGTCTTATGGGCTAGCAACCAGCGTTCTAACTAATTAAAGAACTAAATAAGGGTGTGGCTTAGGCCATGATGTAATATAGCTACAAATAATTTTAAAAAATCTAAAATAGCAACATAGGTCATTTGTATATAAAAATTGTCTTTTTTTTATTTTTTATTAAGCAAAAGCCATGACCCTTCCCCCAACTTTATTATAGACAGTGGCACATGATGATATATATTCATCAAGTGCTGCAGAGCTAATTACTAAACCATGTTCATTGTCTGTTCTATAAAGTGAGGGTATTTACACTTCAAGGAGGATTATTGTGGACAATGTTGCTCTGTAACTGTAGGAGAGGTAAACATATTCCTCAGCAAAATAACCCAGACCATGCTGCTTAGAGATGCTGAAAACCTCTGTAGGATGGAAGAGTTAATTATTTAATTTGCAGGGCAGTGTTCTGTCATAGCAGTGTATGTTTTGAATGGGTGACTTTTTCACAACACTGTCAGGGATGTAATGGAGAGATGTAACTGCAGGCTGCCATCACTTAGGACCATCGTATCCATAGAAACATAGGTTGCCAGGAGTTCACTGATTAGTGCCCTCTTTACAAAGGTATAATTTACGTTACCCAAAGGCATTTACTGGAATATAGTGAGTATTCCCTTCATATCAAAATGTTTTGTCAGTCAAGAAAGGACATTTTATAAACAACATACATAAATATCTTTTCATCTTTATCTATTATAGCAAAAGGTCCTCCCACATATAATTGTCTGCTGCATTTTGCACCTAGAAACAGAATACAAAGGAAACAATTGGGCTTTTTTTTCATTAGAGTAAGAGCACATATAAATACATCATTCGACATGATTTAATAAAACACCTTTGGAATATTAAATACACAAAATCCTATCTGGCATCTGAGGTTATGCAGTTTAGCTATTCTTGTTTAAAAAGGAGAGAACATTCAACACATTTCTTTTATTCATAAGAAAAAGCACTATTTTAAATTGTTAAATATAGTTTTGCATGAAGAAAATTTGTAGCTATTTATTTAGATTCTGAAGCGAACAGGAAATGTTATGTAAGTTTTGCATTATTAAATCACTTATTATTGATTTACCGCCCACAATGGGGTTAAGCACAAAGTAAAAATCCTGTTCTAGAGTTGGAAGCCATCCAGTTCTTGAGCCTGACAGGGCAGTGATTGCCAGCAGGTGAACCTAGAAGGCAACTACCAACCTAGGCTTGTATTTCCTGAGGTGGACTTTACCTAAGTGTTTAACACATTTTTGTGGGTAAACACATAAGCATAGATTATATGTGCAAGTGCAAAAATATTAGCACTATTGAGCACTAAGACAATGCAAGTTAAATCAGTAGTGCTCTTATTACCGTTCTTTTATTAAAAATTGAAAATAAAAAGCGCACAAGCAAAAGACTCAGACGCGCTAACATTTGGAGGACAGGTAGCCCAACCACACTAACTCTCTCCAGTGACCTCTATAGGGTGGCCATAAAAGCCTCTTCTGGCTTTCGTTTCCGTGCTAACCTGAAGGTGCGCTAAGATAAGAAATACTTTAAATACCTATGTTCTCCACTTAGAAGAAAATGTTATTTTTATGTATATATATTTAAAATATATATCTGTAGCTATATCATTTTATATCTATATAAATATATATAAATATATGTTTAACAATAAACATAGTTTTCTTCTAAGTGAAGAACATAGGTATTAAAAGTATTTCTGTAAAAAAGTATACATTTGTTAAAATGGATATTTTGTATGTCTATGTGTTTAAGAAGGGCTTAAAGGTGTGTATATATTTGTATATATTTGTGTGTGTGGCTGCTATATCTATTGAAAGTATAGGGCATGCTGAAGGGATGTCGGCCGTGCTAAACATTCTTTAGTTATTCAGTTATACCATGGATTTGCAATACTGGATTGCCCACTAAACCTAGTGCAGTCCAGTGCTATTGATATAGCAAACTATGTGCTATCAATAGCGCTTCACTTGTAATCTACGCCGTAGTAAGCAAGAGTAAGTAATGCAAGAATAAAATATTCTAACAAATTAAAGCAAGCTGGATTGTAAGTAGAGTTCAATTGATAGTGCAGGGTGTGTTATCGTTCGTGTGTCCTTGTGCAAAGAATAACACAGTCTGATATTAGAAGGTGATGTTAAACCATCCAGAGACTCTTATACTGGCAGACAATTTTTTTTAGCGTGCCTTTTTACTTTTAAAGGATAACACAGAACACTATAAAAGCTCATATTGCAAGTGGTGAGTTAAGTGTTGTGCTTAAGTGCAGCACAAAATAGCGCTAAAAAATGTAGCGCTTTTGAAGACCTGTAAAATGTTAAAGTATGTGTGTATGTACAGTAGACATGTGCGTTTCGATTCAGAACAAATCGAAATTCGGCCGAATTTGTTAAATTCAGAGATTCGGATCGATTTGAATTTCCGAATTACGGTAGTACCGAATCTACTGAATAAATCCGAATTATAACTGATTCCTCCCTCCTACCGGATTCAGCCTCAGATAACTGATTCCTCCCACCTTATGTTTCAACTTTCTGCTTTTTTCACTCTCCAATTGGATGCAATTAAGAAAGAGCTGGGTTCTATCACCTCTGAAGTATCCATACTATCCATTGAAATTAGGCAATTTGCGATAAGGGTGACAGAAGCAGAGAGCAGAATTTCAGAATTGGAGGATCAGGTTAGTACCCAGAATAATTTAATCCAGGAACAGAGAAGGTATATTCAGTCGATCAATACTAGACTCGAAGACCTTGAGGATAGGTCTTGACGTAATAACATACGCATTGTAGGCCTTCCAGAAAATACAAATTACTCAGACTTAATCAAATTTACCTCATTAATACTACTACAAGCTCTTGGTATACCTGAGGAAAATGTTCCGTTAAAAATAGAGAGAGCTCATAGGGTGGGTATTATTAGATCTAAACCGGAGGATACAAGGTTTAACAGAACACTCATATCAAGACAAGATAGAAATGTTTAAACCCTATAGGGAACTTGGTACATTAACTGTAAATAATCATAAAATACTGATGTTCCAAGACTTCTCTAACGAAATTTAAAAAAAAAGGAAAAGTATGTCCCCCAATTTTTCTCAATTAACTGAAAAAGGCTGTAAAGTTAGAATGTTATATCCAGCCAAACTATGGGTGGATGTTAAGGGAAAAATTAACATATTAAATAATGTCCAAGAAGAACAGGAATTGCTGGCCGCTATTTAAATAATTTTTTTTAAGGAACCAAGGCTTATCCTTATGGAAAATAGGGTTAATAAAATTTGTACTTTTTTGTTACCTGAGTGACCAAAGGTCAGTTAACATAGGATATTTGCTTGGTAGGGGTATGTTAGGAGTTTTTGTTTTGCGTTATGTGCGGTGTTTTTTTGTTTTTTTTGCTCCATCTCTCTATGCGTCATTTAAGTATACAGAGTATCTTTAAATGGGTACACAGCTGAATATCCTGTCATGGAATGTCGGGGGAATTTCTTCCCCAATTAAACGCAAGTAAATAAAAATAAAAGTGGAGTGTGATCCGAATAGTAGGTATATATTTGTTCACTTAATAATTGGTGGTACACAATATATGATAGGTAATATATATGGGCCAAATGTGTTTTCTCTACAGTTCTGGGACACAATTAAAATTAAGTTATACTCAATTGCTAGTGAAAAATTAATTCTTGCTGGTGATTTCAGTATGACACTATGTTCTAAGTTAGATAGATCTTAAACTAAAGAGAAGGTTAAGAATGAAAAAATTGCCCAGTATTTTAAAACATTTTGTATGGCCTTAAAGGGACAGTATACACTCATTTGCATGTAATAGACACTACTATAAACAATAAGATGCACAGATACGGATATAAAAATCCGGTATAAAACTGTTTAAAAACTTACTTAGAAGCTCTCAGTTTAACTCTGTTAGCTGGAAAGCCCACTGCAAGTGGGAAATAAGACACTCCCCCCTCCCCCTTCTTTTGCATATGAAAAGACCCTTTACACAAACAGGAGCAAGCTGTTGTAGATATCTGACGGTATTCTCATAAAACTTTGGGGCTTGGTTAGGAAATCTGAAAATCAGAGCAATGTTATTTAAAAATAAGAAAAACTATACATTTTAAAAAACCAAAAAATTTTATAGGCTATATAAATAGATCATCTACAAAACATTTATGCAAAGAAAAAATGAGTGTATAATGTCCCTTTAATGATATCTGGATAATTAAAAACCCAGAAAGCTATGAATATACATGTATCCAAGACCCATCGTTCATTCTCCAGAATTGATTATATTCTTGTTTCAGAGCAGCTAATTTTATAAGATTCAGAACCCAAAATTCATGATATATTGGTTTCAGGTCACGCAATAATTTCCATCAAATTTCAATTGTTAAAAGCTGAAAAGCGCGTAAATAATTTTTTCACATTTTCACGTTTTATGTTAGAGAATACTAAATGTAATACTTGGTTGTCCGTTCAATGGAAATATTTCCATCATAATGATAGAGGGTATTATGATAAAATTTAAGTATATTGGGAAACGGCAAAAGTGGGTTTGTGGGGAAAGATAAAAGTATATATGTGTAACTGGAAAAGAAAACGGCAAGCTAGGGAACTACAGCTATCTAATCAGCTCAGGAATGCATTTTTAGTATATAGATCGGAGAAGTTTAACTGGGATAAATACTGTCACGCTAGAACTGAAAGGGAGTTATTTTTAAAGCAAAAGTGTTTAGCGTAAGATAAGAAAATTAACAATTGCTCAGCTAAATATTTAGCAAAAATAACTAAGAATAGGAAGAGTAAAAACTATATAGCAGCAATTAAGGAAGGGGGTTATAGATATACTGATAACGAAAATATCAGGGAGGCATTTTATAAATTTTATCAAAATTTGTATAAAAAAGTTAATAAAGACCTATCTAATAGAACAAACTTCTGGTCCAAAATTTCACCTCCCAAGATTTCAGAAAACTATCTTGAATTGATCAATAAACTATTCTCAGTAGATGAGATATGTGAGGCTATCAGTGAATCTAAACTGAATAAGGCGGCGGGCCCAGATTGGCTCCCGGCAGAGTTTTATAAAATTTTAGTAGAAGATATTAAGTATACACTTACTAAACTCTTTAATTCGTATTATACTACTAATATGCCAATATCAAGCTACTTTTCCGCAGCTAATCTTACTCTTATTCATAGAAAAGGCAAGGATGCCGAAGAGCCAGCTTCTTATAGGTCGATTTCTGTTTTAAACACCGATTATAAAATCCTCACGTCTATCTTAGCGAACAGGTTAAACACATTTCTGCACAAAATAATACATCCTGATCAAACAGGCTTCATACAGGGAAGGAATATGTCTTTAAACTTGCTTAAAGTGGAAGTCATTTTGGATTATTTTTGGAATACAATCCCTCAACAATTACCTAAAAAATCCAATAAAAAGAAGATGTTTGACATAGATCTGGCTCTGCCGTCATTAGACGCAGAGAAAGCTTTTGACTCCATTTCTTGGAACCACCTGCTAGATTCATTATTCCAGTTTGGATTCATTGGTAGTTTTGTAGGTTTTATTCGGAAATTATATACAAATCCCTATTCCTATCTATTGATTAATGGTAACCCTTCAGCTAGAATTTTATTAGGTTGTGGGACTCGTCAAGGATGTCCCCTTTTTTATATTGTTCAATATATCTATAGAATCCCTCACTATATGGCTTTGGTCTGAATTTATAGGGCTTAAATTTAGTATTGAGAATATTAAAATATTATTGTATGCTGATGATTTACTGGTTTTCTTGGAAAACTTAACAAATCTATACCTTTATTATTAGACATGCTCACTACCTTCAGCTCGATTTCAGGCTATAAGATCAATCTGGGAAAAAGTGAATTGATGTGGATCATGAAGAAGTCAGATAGCTATTTACATCATCCTTTTCAAACAACAGATTATATAAAATATTTGGGGATACAACTTCATAAGAATCCAAAATTTTGGTATGAGATGAATTTTCCGCAGGTTTTTAGTAAATCTATTTCAGATCTCAAAAACTGGATGGATATTCCCATTTCTTTGTCAGCCAGAATCACCTTGATTAAAACAATTATATTTCCACAAATTCTGTATTTTTTACAGAATTTACCAATTTTTAATTTTAAACAGCAAATAAATCAATTCTATTCAATTTGTTCATAATTTTTTTGGAAAAAGCAAAAGGCCCACATATCAATAGCAAAACTTACTAAAAAAAAGAGAATTCTGGGCTGGCGTTTCCAGATATTAAACTGTACAATTTTGTAACGTTATCCAAGACCTCTATGGACTGGCTAATGAATCTTAGTGAATTCACCTCTAATGAACTTGAAACAGAAATAATCTCACCATTTTCTCTCAAGGCTATTTTGCATTGTTCAATAGAGTATCTCCCTAGTATTCTAACAAATTTAATAACTTTTAAGAATGTTATCATTGCATGGCAGAAGATTTGTTCCAACCTGGGAATAGATTTGAAATGCTCTTCCCTTCTTCCAATATGTGGGAGTCCAGAATTTATACCAGGAATCCAACAAGTAGTTTTTAAATCATGGTCCCAAAAGGGGTTGATATTTCTACATCAATTGTTCTCTGCTACCGGACACTTACTATACTTTAATAACCTTATTCGCATGTTCCAAATATCTAGGAATGACCTATTTGCATATTTTCAGATACGTCATTTTATTAATTCTAAAAGTTGGAAAATTGAGCTACTGTGTCGATGGTCTGAGATCAATCTATCCAAAAGGAAATTTTCTGTAGGCAAATGTTCTATATTGTTTTTGTATAATATTTTGCTTTCTAAACAGGGTCAGCTATATTTAAATAAAATTCAAGCTTTCTGGGTATTGCATTTTCCAGCAGTAGACTCTATTAATATTAGACACAGTTTTATGTTAATACAAAAACTTACAATTCCCACTAGTGTGTATATATATATGTATATATATATATATATATATATATATATATATATATATATATATATATATATATATATAAAATGTGTGTGTGTGTATGTGAGTAGTGTTCGTAACTTATATTTCAGTACAAAACCCTAGTGTAAAACTAAGTAAAGAGCTCCACTTCTTCAGTGGAGGTTAAGCGCATCTGAGCTAAGTTTTCTTTTTTAAGCGTGCTGTCTCAGAAGTACATTATGTCAAGGATTTACCGCACCCGTGCTATCCAACATCTAGATGTTAGCGCTCCCGATGCTTTCATTCAGGCAATAAAATATGACTTTAAACTTGTAACATAAGCACAAAAATAAAAGCACTTTTATCAATATTATCAGTTATTTGTAGAGCACCAAAAGATTCTGCAGCACAATTAATTTAATTAGAATGTTATAAGCACGCATTAGTGCTAATATTTTTTATGATAATTTTTTTCTTAGAGCAAAAAAGTTTCATACGTTTTAAATTGCTCTCTTTTAAATGCAACACATTAAAAAAATAGTTTGTGTCCCTTTAAAATTAAGCTAACATCACACAGAAAGTCACACTGTTCATAATTTGACATACATTTGTTTAGATTCTCTTTTTTGAGTAAATGTGTCGAATTAGTGCACACATTACATAATTAACCTATACAATAAGGCTTTTGCACCAGCTTTACTTTTTAAAATGTATTTATTTTCTTATTTAAGATAAGGAAAATTGAATCACCAATGAGAAGTGGAAAATCTGTCACATAAATCAAGCTGCCAGTCTCACACAAAAATCAATTGGCAGATTTACCATATCTGGCACTAATGACAGATATATCAGCTTTAATAAAGCATTTTCATCAAGCCTATTTTTTCTTTTTCTGGGTGATTGAGAGTAAATGATTTGAGTGCAATTAGCACGTCTGTTAAATGAACAAAGTGTTATATTACAAACCAATTAAATACTAATATTTCTTTAGCAGGCTTTCTTCTGCATTATGTAAATTTGATACTGAAAACGCGTTCGCTCACGTTATTACTAAATATTTCAACACCGCGGTTGCTGAGAATTTCTTTGCCATATAGTCACGGCTTAACTTTTTATTGCAATACATTATTTCAATGCTGAGATCTTTATGTAGAGAATTGGTATTATTACTTTGTTGATTTGCAATACATAGAATGAGGAATATATATTTCACATGATTTGAAAACTAATGGATCAAATACTTTGGAATAAATACAAATTCTGTGTTTGTCCTTACTACCTAATTCTCTTTCTCCTGCTTTGATCCCACACCAACCACTAATTCCACTGTGAGTCTCTCTTAATAGAACCAAAATAGTAAAACAAAATCAGCTGCTCTATTTTGTTAGATCTTTTAGTTTCTATCCTAGTTATTTAACCCCTGTTGAAGTGTTTAAAACAGACAAAGTATAAGAGCAGATCAGCCAATCAATGACTTAAAGGCCAACCTCTACAGCCACAAACTAACCGTTTTACCTGTGTGCCTTTTTTGGGGATGGCACATGAGCTTATGTTGGCCTATATATCTATCCCAAATATGTAAAGATGATCGCAAATAAAGAGGAAAGGGGAGGATTAAAAGAAAAAAGGGATAAGGGGTTGTCAACAGCCTCATGCTCTTGTGATGGGGAACCATTGCCTTAGACGTAGGAGCAGTATTGGCTGAAGTACCACTGCCCAAAATACTGAATCCAGCAGGGAAAAAACCCTGAGCAGCCTTTAACAAAGGATACCAAGAGAGCAATGTAAATTTTGATAATATAAATGAATTAAAAGTATCTTAAACCTACATGTTGTGAATCAGGAAAGTTTATCTAAGAAAGTGCCTGCCACAAGATGACTAGCAACAGACTTGTGATGGACTCTGGCTACCCCGACTGGGTAGCTCTGCCAAAAGGGTCTTTCCTGTACCTGGAACCTGTATCAGTAGAGCGGGGAGAGTGATTTTAGCCAGAGCCCACCCTAATAACCAGACAAGACCAGTATTAAGGTGAAACACGAACAGACTTTATTGGGAAAATCACAGAGCTTATATACACATTCTCATCTTGATTAGAGCCTTATCTGATCCCAAGATACCCACCCCTCCCGACAGCCTGGCGTCTCCATAAGAACTATAGGTACTTAGGGATCCCATCGCAGCTAGGTCGTGATCTCGTGGGGATCCCAAGGGAGCGGCGGCTATTTCCGTGTACCATGGTCAAGTTGTCTCAGTCCAAAAAGCTACATGATTCGTCGCTGAGGGCCAGGGCAGCAGCTGATCAAAGGTACACTGGGTCAGCCAGTAGTAGTAGTAGTGGTAGAGGGGGGGTCCACAACCCTGAGTTCTGAAGTGAGCTACCTCCTGGAAATCACCCCAATCCTTGACCTTCATAGGAAGTACCAAATTCCAAAAGAGCAGAGCTCTGGGGCAAAGTGCCTCTGGAGTCTGGAGCGACCTAGGATGAAGTTCAGCGGGGATCCTTATTGAGTCCAGCCAGCGAGTAGTTCCATGATATTCCTGCCGGACCTCGATGAGGCAGGAAGGGGATAAGCGGGGTAGAGATCAGCTCTTTCAAGGCAAAAGTTCAAGCAGTGTAGTCACAAATAAAAGGAGGTCGGTGAAAACACAGTAATCTAATAATGAGGAGGTGGCCTTGGCAGCTTGGTATCTGTGACAGTGCTCCCCCCTCATAGTCCGACAGACCTGGCTAGTTTCCTGTTGGGTCGGCTTAGGGCTGTCCAGCGAGGCTACTCCAATTCAGATTGCCGGGAGAGGCCATTTGCATTGCCTTTGCTCTTCCCCGTCCGATACCGAATTGTAAATTTAATGGGCTGCAAAGCTGAGCTCCACAAAAACAGGCGTCCATTGTCCCCAGAAACCTGGTTAAGCCGGACAAGGGGGTTGTGGTCTGTGCGCACTGTAAAAGCTGTCCCATACAGGTAGGGCTGCAAGCATTTCTTCTTCACTGCTGCGTAGCCTACTTCCTGAGGTAGTAGTTTTCTGCTAATGTAGGCTACAGGGTACTCACGGCCCCCCTCATCCACCTAGCTCAGCACTGCTCCCAACTCAAACATGGAGTCATCTGTATGAACACAAAAATGTTTGGATGGGTTAGGAGCGGCCAGGATAGGGGCAGAAACTAGTGCTGTCTTCAGTTGCTGGAAGGCAGCCTCGCACTCTGGGACCACAGGACTTGCGGGGGCTAGTGTTTTTTGGTCAGGGTGCTATAGTTGGGGACAAACTTGGGGTAGTACCAAGAAAGGCTGACTTGGGTTTTGGTTTTGGGGGGTCGGCCAGTTAGCGACTGCCTCAGTCTTGGCTGGCTCCGGCCTCTGCTTCCCGCAGCCCACTCGGTGTCCAAGGTACTGGACCTCCGAGCACCCTACTGTGCACTTATCTGGTTTCAGCATCAGACCCGCAGCCCTGATGGGCTCCAAAACACTGTCACTGTAGATCACGATGTCATCCAGGTATGCACAGGCATTATCCAGGAGGCCATCGAGGAGGTGATCTACCATCCTCTGGAACGTCGCTGGAGCATTCTTCATCCCAAACAGCATGAACTTAAACTGGTACAGGCCGAATAGGGTGATATATGCTGACTTCGGAATGGATTCCTGGTCCAGAGGAATCTGCCAGTACCCCTTGCACAGATTTAACGTTGTTACCCTGGGCAATGCGGTCTAACAGTTCATCTACCCAGGGCATAGGATAGGCGTTGGTTCTTGGTCCGGTCATTAAGCCTACAGTAGTCTACACAGAAGCGGATCGTGCCATCTCGCTTCGGTACCAGCACCACTAGGGATGCCCAAGGACTGTTAAATGGCTCGATAACTCCTGTGTCGAGCATCTCCCTAATCTCTCTGAGCATGCCTTCCCTTACGGACTCAGGGACCTGGTAAGCCAGCTGCTGCAAGGGCACCTATCCCGGGGTCTCCACACAGTGCACCGCTAACGTGGTGTACCCAGGGTCCATGGAGAACATGTCCTGTAAGCTCTTCAGAACCTGTGTAACCTGTTCTCATTCCACAGTAACTAGCCGCTCATCTAGCATTAAGTCTCTTATACCTGCGGGCGCCCTACTCCGCCCGGGTATCTCCGGCATGGGAAGATTCTCTGAGTCCTCCATGGCTTGAGCACATTTGGTGGCTACCTCCTCTGGCCTCTCCTGGTATGCCTTCAGCATGTTCACATGAAAGGTCCGGCGGACTCGGTCATCTGAACATTTGGCTACTAGGTAGGTATTATTGCCAAGCTGTTCTATCACTCGATAGGGTCTCTGCCAAGCAGCCTGCAGCTTATCTGTCTTGGTCGGTTTTAGGGCAGAAACCTTCTGCCCCACTTCTAGGGTGCAGTTACAAGCATTGCAGTCGTACCACCGCTTCTGCCTACCTTGGGCAGCATGAAGGCTCTCTCGCACTCTGGCGATGAGGTCCATCAGCCGGTCGCTGAAATCCAAGACGTACCCTACAATGGAGGGTCCCTCCTCACCAACTGATCCTTCCCAGTGGGCTCTAAGCAGGTCTAGGGGCCCCTCACCCGCCGGCCATACACCAACTCAAAGGGGGAAACTCAAGTAGATTCCTGGGGCAACTCCCTGTAATTGAACAGGAGGTGCGGCAGGTATCTCTCCCAGTCCTTGTGAGAGGCCGAGAACATCCGAAGCAGCTGCTTTAGTGTCCTAAACTGAAACACAGGAATAAAAGAAGAGCAAAAACTTGAGTAATTTATTATAGACAATAATACAACAATACGTAGCAACTTACACTTAGGTAAGCGTTGAAAGTCCCCCAGTCTGATGGAAGCAAAACAGCGGTAACTGTCTGAATTCAACTCGACACACGAGTCTGCAAGTTTACAGATGATCGCCTCGAATGGGACCGGCGTCTGACGTCAGTGTGGAGGAAAAGATCCGGAGCGTCCTCCTTCTCCGCCTAACAGACCGCACAGCTGTTTAGAGGGTACTGACCACGATTTCCCAGAACACCCTACGAGTTTCGTCCGTATCACGGCCGGACTTTTTCAAGGGAAACAGTTCAAAGAATAGGATAACCTTTGATGACAGGTAGCGTCTTTTTGTACGTGCACAGGTAACGCCCACTAATGTAACAGGTGTCAAAACACTACTGTAGTGTTTTGACACCTGTTACATTAGTGGGCGTTACCTGTGCACGTACAAAAAGACGCTACCTGTCATCAAAGAATATCCTATTCTTTGAACTGTTTCCCTTGAAAAAGTCCGGCCGTGATACGGACGAAACTCGTAGGGTGTTCTGGGAAATCGTGGTCAGTACCCTCTAAACAGCTGTGCGGTCTGTTAGGCGGAGAAGGAGGACGCTCCGGATCTTTTCCTCCACACTTCTTTTTCTTTTATTCCTGTGTTTCTTTTATTCCTGTGTTTCAGTTTTGGCTTTACTTTCGGGTGATTTTTGGAATTATCACCTAATAAGAAGCAGCATTAACCTGTGCTAAACCCCAAGGCTCCTCTGGACATTTCTATCTGAGCATCCACACTTGGACTATTACTCGCAATACATTTGGACTTTGAGTATTTTCATTGTTTTTATTACATGAATTTGTATGTATGTATTGATGTTACTACTATATATTTTTAATTGTTTATAATCATTATTTACACTTAGTTGATTAGCGCAGTCATATCTGTTTGTTTGTTTATGCTTTAGTGTCCTGTTAAACCTCTCGCACAATCCGTTGGTCTGGGAGTGGTAGGGAGTGCTTGGCAGGGGTCTTATCCCGCAAAGCCTCCATAGCTGCTGGGTGAGCTCAGCAGTAAACTGACTCCCCTGGTCCGAGATAATCTCCCGGGGGGAAACCCACTCTGGCAATGATTCCGAGCAGCGCATCGGCTACTGTCTCTGCCTGGATGTTGGCCAGGGGGATTGCCTCCAGGTACCGGGTAGCGTAGTCCACTACTGTCAGTATATATCTCTTTCCCAAGCGACTGGGACGGGGCAATGGGTCAACTATGTCAACAGCTATCCTGCTGAACAATTTATCGATGATAGGGAGGGGATGCAAGAAAGGGATTTTAAGTGATGTAAAATTGTTCATTGATAATACTAAATAATGATGATAGAATATTATGATGACTGTTTATTATTATATCATATGTCTATATGAGAGCTATGAAAATGTATCCATATGATATGTCTTTAGGGGTATGTATGGATGACCTTCAGATACGGGCAGCATCTACGAATATATGGGTTGCATTTATCTTTTATATGGTTATTGTGACAGACCCTTCTGTCAGGACTGAAGGAGTTAACTGTGTTTAGCTTTAAGAAACTATTTTCTAAACACAGGTTGCTGGCTCCAACCATAATTTAGTTAGTGATAAGAATTCCATTGTTTGATCACCCTCAGAGAGAAAATGCCTAAGTGATAAGAAGAGCCAAGAGTGTCTTGTGGTTGAAGTGTTTAAGTAAAATAATTCTATTGTATCATGTCAAAGGGCTTCTTCCCTCCATGTAATGTACAACAGTCTTTCAACCCCCATCTGGGGGGGCGGGGTCAGACCTGCATAAATACTAGGCATAGCCTTTAATAAATGACATTCTGTTTTAAACCTGAAACTGGCTGGGTTGTGAATTGCTGATTCCCTATGCAGGACATTGTTCCCTGGTACTAACCCTTGGTACACTGTTGGTACCGTAACAATTGGTGGCAAGCGACGGAATGAACCTTATCGCCCAGAAGAGCAACTACACAAGCCAGTAACCTCAGGAAGAGGGGGATTATTACAATACTGACTAAGATAGAAAGAGTACCAGGGACAGAAGGAACCAATGGGCCCAGCATAGCAGACAGAACCCCCGCAGAAGCAAGCTTTGATCGGGCGGTTAAAATAAGACTGGCACATTATGGCCCCAACCCATCTGCGGAAATTATCGACCGGGTCATAGCAGCTGTGGAGGCCAACCTACTTCGCCAAAGCGGCGCTGCAGCAAACCCAGTGGAAAAGAGAAAAGTAAATTTTGCAGCTTTTAAAAACTTCCTGGAAACAGAAGGAGAGATTGATGGGTACCTTGCGGATTTTGAGAGGCAATGTGCACTACACAAGGTACCCGCAGAGGACTGGGTCATGATATTATCCGGAAAATTATCCGGCCGGGCCAGTGAGGCTTTTCGGGCCATTCCAGATGAGGAAGTCGGGGATTATAATACTGTAAAAGAGGCTCTGCTCTCCAGGTATGCGGTTACACCGGAGGCATACCGGAGGCGGTTCAGAGACACTGTTAAATTAGCTGGTGATTCCTACCTTGAGTGGGCATGTAAGGTGCACCGCACAGCAGCTCACTGGATAGCGGGGTGCCAAGCCGTATCTGGGGAAGAGGTGCTGCAGCTATTCCTGTTGGAACATTGCTTCGACAAGTTACCCGCAGGAGTTCGAGAGTGGGTTCGGGACCGTAAACCCTCCACCCTGCATGAAGCGGCTCACTTGGCAGATGAGTATACGGATGCCCGCAAACTGGACACTGCTACCACTAAGCCCCCTGCTAGAGTGGAGTACAGACCCCCAGTCACCCCAGCAGCTGCCAGTTACCAACCCCCAGCGCACCGCTATACCACACGGCCTCCGGCCACGAACTACCCTCAGAGAGCCCGGTTCAATTCGCGGGGCTACTCACAACCGATTCGGTGCTTTAGATGTAAGCAACTAGGGCACAAAAGACCAGAGTGTCCCCTAAACGCAGCGAACCAAGCGCAGTCCTGGAGAAGACCCGCCGGCGGAATCCCACGTAATCCTCAGCTTGCGGCCCGCTACGTAGAGGCGCAAGAATGCTGGAGCATCCTACATGAGGCAGACCTTGTGCAAGCTGCCCACCGGAATAACCGGCAACTGGTTAAAGTGAATGGGAAGAAGGTCAGTGGTCTACGGGATACTGGTGCTACCATGACCTTGCTTCAAAAGAACTTGGTGTCTGAGAAACAGTACACTGGAGACACTGTGGCTGTGAGGGTAGCAGGGGGCGATGTGTTCAGCCTACCTGTTGCCAGGGTACATTTGGATTGGGGAGTGGGCGCTAGACCTGTGAATGTGGGGGTCAAGAAGGACTTACCTGCTGATGTTCTTCTTAGAAATGACTTGGCCCCCCTTGTTTCTGCCTACGCTCCTATGGGTCCCGCTGATGTTAACCCTGTGACTACCCGTGCTCAGATCCGTGCAGCAGAGACTGACCCACCTGCTGCTAAGCCCCAGGACGCTGAGCTCAGTAAATCTCTATCCGCTATTGATATGTGGAGGTCCCGTTACAATGCGCTGATGAAGGAGAAGAGGAGCGCAGAGGAAAAAGCACGTTTAGAACGTGAATCTCTGCTAGACAAGCTGCACCGACAGACTGCAGAAAACACCAGCTTGAGAGTGGGACATGAAACCTTAAAGACAAACTTAGCGACACTTGAGGAGAAGCTGACGCTGGCTCATAGTGAGGTGCAGCAACTCAAGGGCACCCTATGTCAGTATGAAGGGATTGTGGATACCTATAAAGAGCAGGTACAGAAAACTCGTAAAGAAGCTGATGGGATTTTGAAGGACTGTTTGGCCCTGGTCTGGGCACTGAGGAATTTGAACCCTTGTTTGTATGGACAGGAATTCTCTCTCATAACGGGAATACAGATGGATTGTCCCAGCAAACTGACATGCCTACCACCTCCTAGTCCGGTCATCCCCAGGTTGACCCGCAAAAGGGTCAAGCCGGGTCTGCCGGAGTGTTCCACAAGGGGGGAGCTATGTGACAGACCCTTCTGTCAGGACTGAAGGAGTTAACTGTGTTTAGCTTTAAGAAACTATTTTCTAAACACAGGTTGCTGGCTCCAACCATAATTTAGTTAGTGATAAGAATTCCATTGTTTGATCACCCTCAGAGAGAAAACGCCTAAGTGATAAGAAGAGCCAAGAGTGTCTTGTGGTTGAAGTGTTTAAGTAAAATAATTCTATTGTATCATGTCAAAGGGCTTGTTCCCTCCATGTAATGTACAACAGTCTTTCAACCCCCATCTGGGGGGGCGGGGTCAGACCTGCATAAATACTAGGCATAGCCTTTAATAAATGACATTCTGTTTTAAACCTGAAACTGGCTGGGTTGTGAATTGCTGATTCCCTATGCAGGACATTGTTCCCTGGTACTAACCCTTGGTACACTGTTGGTACCGTAACAGTTATCAATGGTGGTTGCTGAGAGTGCCTGGAGTTTGTGTTTTTTTACCAATAAGAGTATTAACTATATTGGTCCTAAGTAAGGAACTTTAAATTGCTGGGGATTTACACAATGATAGTTAAACATCTTATTGGTGAGTTAATGCCTCTTCTGTTTTATAATATATGTATTCAAACATAGGTCTTTCTGGTTAAATATACACAATGTTTATTCTTAGTGGAGTGTTGTAATTTAATTTGATGGCAACAATATTGAATATTATAGTACCAAAATGTATCTAAATATGTTGGTACTGGGATCTGTTCTGAACCGTCGTCGTAAATTTGATTTTGTTAAATGTGGATAAAATGTCACAAGTGTATTAGATTTATTTACGGCTTTAAATAGATTCTAATTAATAGTAAATATAAGTATCGAGTGCAGTTGGTTAAACTTCATATTGTAATTTTAAGACAAGATTAGATTATAGGTGTTTGCTGGATATACACAAGGATATGATGTAATAGTCTGTTAAGTGATATGACTGGCTATTAAGTTCAGGTTCTAGCATTCAAATAGAGATGTGTGTAAGTCTGTCATTTAGCTCTGATAAAATGCCTGCGGGCATGAAACGCGTCAGCTGTTAGTGCCTGTGTGCTGTACCCTCAGTGTTTTATGTTTTGTATTCAACAATAAAAGGATTTTTATTTTTAATCTCCCTGAGTGCATCTATCCGCAATAGTAAAGTGCTACTGCTAAAATTGGAAAGTTTTGGTCCCCAGTCTTCCCTATTCTCTGACAAATGTCACATGTACAGCAGTACTGCCTAACATCCCCCGTAATACCTGGCCAGAAGAAGGTCTGGTTAAATTGGTGGTGGGTCCCAGTAATCCCTAGATGTCCTGCAAGGAGAATGTCGTGCCCTATGCGCAGGAGGTCATACCGATACTTTTGTAGTACCACAAATTGTCGTTTGGGCATCTGCCTATTCCCACCACCCTCTGTAACCCTGTATAAGACTCCTCTGACCCACTCAAAGTGGTCCCCTCCTTGCCCATCTCGGTTGGTCCCTGCCCGGGGCCTGTAGGGGCTAACGTCAGGTCACTTGGCATCCGGAGGGCCATCCATGAGGAAGGTGGAGGCGAGGTGTCCCAGATCATTCCCTAGTAACACCTCTGCCGGCAAGTGGCCCATGACGCCTACTTCAACAGTACGGGAACCAGTACCCCAATCTAATAGGACCCGTGCTGTGGGGATTTGGAGCACCTTAACCCCCAACCACACTAATGGTAACCGATTTCTGGGTCTGCTCCACACTGGTGACCAGGTGTGGCTGGACAAGGGTAATGGTGGCTCCGCTGTCTCAAAATCCTTGGGCCTGCTGGCTGTTGATCCATTTGGGCTGGCGATGGAGCAGACGATTGTCACCAGCTGCCGCTTTTACTGGTTCTACCTCATGCAGAATCTCAAATTCCTCTTTGGCCCAAGCGGCAGAGTTGGCAGGGCTCCCTGACTCCAAGCAGTGAGCTACGGCTTGGGAAACTCCAGCCAGGGCTCTAGTCCAGTTGGGGTGGGGCGGATTCTTGGGACAATTGGACCATACATCGCCCACTTGATCACACCCATAGCACTGGATTCCCATCTTCCAGGACGCACTGGGGCCCGAAGAGCGAAGGGGAGCCGGTGGTGCAGGGGGGGTACCGGTGGGTCACTGGAGGCCAGCTCCGTAATGCAGCCCAATTGATTCCTATAGGGAAACAAAATTTATGTTTACACCTAACACCCTAACATAAACCCTGAGTCTAAACACCCCTAATCTGATGCCCCCGTCATCGCCACCACCTACATTACACTTATTAACCCCTAATCTGCTGCCCCCGACATCATCACCACCTACCTACACTTATTAACCCCTAATCTGCCGCCCTCAATGTCGCCGCCACTATACTAAAGTTATTAACCCCTAAACCTAACCCTAAGTCTAACCCTAACCCTAAGCCCCCTAACTTTAATATAATTAAAATAAATCTAAATAAAAATGACTATAATTAACTAAATAATTCCTATTTAAAACTAAATACTTACCTGTAAAATAAACTCTAAGCTAGCTACAATATAACTAATAGTTACATTGTAGCTATCTTAGGTTTTATTTTTATTTTACAGCTAAGTTTGTATTTATTTTAACTAGGTAGATTAGTTATTAAATAGTTCTTAACTATTTACTAACTACCTAGTTAAAATAAATACAAATTTACCTGTAAAATAAAATCTAACCTGAGTTACACTAACACCTAACCTTACACTACAATTAAATAAATTACATTAATTAAATACAATTACCTAAATTACAAAAAAACAAACAAACACTAAATGACACCAAATAAAAAAGAAATGATCAAATATTAAAACTAATTACACCTAATCTAATAGCCCTATCAAAATAAAAAAGCCCCCCCCCCCAAAATATAAAACCCCCTAGTCTAAACTAAATTGCCAATATCCCTTAAAAGGGCCTTTTGAGCTTCAATCCTATTGGCTGATCCAATCAGTCAATAGGATTGAGCTCACATTCTATTGGCTGTTCCAATAAGCCAATAGAATGCAAGCTTAATCCTATTGGCTGATTGCATCAGCCAATATGATTTTTTCCCTTAAATTCCGATTGGCTGAAAGAATTCTATCAGCCAATCGGAATTCAAGGGATGCCATCTTGGATGACGTCCCTTAAAGGAACCTTCATTCTGGAAGAGCCGTCGATTGAAGAGGATGCTCCACGCCGGATGTCTTGAAGATGGAGCCACTCCGCACCAGATGACTAAAGATAGAAGATGCCATCTAGATGAAGACTTCTGCCGGCTTGGATGAAGACTTCGGCCCGCTTGGATGAAGACTTCTGCCGGCTTCGATGAGGACTTTTGCCACTTCGTTGAGGATGGATGTCGGGTCTTCAAAAACTGTAAGTGGATCTTTGGGGGTTAGTGTTAGGTTTTTTAAGGGTTTAAATGCAAGCAAACGAAGAACAAGGAGCACCAGATCTGTTAAAAACACTTATTGATGAAATCGTTTAAAAACTTTGGATTCATCTGCATACAGGTAGGGAGGTTGTAACAGAAGTTCCCTTTCGCTTGACTGAATTGCGGCTCATGCATTTCGGCTTGCGCCGTACTCTAAGCCCATTAAAAAGCACTAGTATAGTGCTTCCTTTAAAACATGCTCAAGCTTTCCTATTGGTCGAATTCCACCCATACAGATCACACTAATCATTTAACCAATTCCTGGCCCTGAAATGTGCCTACTCTCAAACTTTTCCACTCCTAAATGTTTTTCATAATCCCCATATTACCTGTCACTCTAAAGACTTGATCTCATTTTGTCTGCTAATTTCTACCGCCATATGTATAAGATGAAATCACTCTGTATCGTCGTCCACAGACTTCACATAAATCCGATATAAATTAGCATTCAAAGTTTATTCACTAATTACCGTCAACTCTATTACAGATCTAATTTGGAATTGTAATCCAAATATACTACATATGACTCTCTAATCATGTCAGGTTAAGCATCTGCACTGATAATGATGAAAAAAGGTTCACTGAAAGTAACAATACTTATGTGCATATGAATGCTCTAGAGTTAATAATCAATTAAAAATAAATGCAAACATAAATATATAATTATTCAGGACTATATAGCACACCCCTTGCTCCCTACACTCAAGAAATTACTATCGGGGTCTCAAGTACTTTACCAAAAATTAATTAGATCATATTGGGAATTGAGTCCTTTAGACGGAAAATCCAGTAGACTTCCCTTTTGGCTAGTTTTTCGGCCCTATTGCCACCTCTACTTGTGTTTTTCACTTGCTTAATTATAGTCCATCTAAAGCTGTCTGATCTCTTCTCTTGTTATGTCATTGTGAAAAGTGTTTAATCAATGGAGTAAGTATTCCTTGTTTAATGTCCAACAAATGCTCCTTCATTCTGATCCTTGCTGACAACCTTACATACCGTACCCGACAGTCAGAGCAAGTGATAAGATAAATCACATGAGTTGAGCGACAATTAAAACTATTCTTTACGGAGAAATTCTCTTCTGTCACCATAGACTGAAACTGTTCTCCTGTGGTTACCTTTTCACAGGCTTTGCAAGCTGCAAAGTTGCACTTGTATGTGCCATTTAATCTTAACCACGAAGAACCACTCCCAGACCTATTGGATTTCAACTCTGTAGGTGCTAACATATTGCCTATCGATCTGTTCTTTCAGTAAGCAAAATTACAGCCACTCCTCACTACCTCCATTAAGTCATCATCTACTGCTAGCATATTGAAGTGTGATTTCACTATTCTACACACTTCATTGTACTGTTTGGAATAGTCTGTTATGAACAGAAACCTATTAGATTCCTTCTCCATAGTTTGTCTTCTCTGGCTGTTATTTCTACTTTTACTTCTTAGTAGTTCTTCCCTTGGAATTTTGTTTACCACTCCTCTGGTCTGCCTTATCACCTTTCTTGAGTACCCTCGCTCTATCAGTTTCTTGGTGAGGTTCTCTGCCTCCTGCTGGTAAGTAACATCATTGGAGCAATTACGCTTTAGGTGAATAAATTGCCCTTTGGCCAACTGCCTTAAAGACTGTATTGGGGTGGCAACTCCTTGCATGCAGTAAGGAGTTACCCGAGATAGGTTTATAGTATACTTGTATCTCTATTACTTGTCCATGAACGCCTTTTAGTGTTATGTCCAGAAAATTGACCTCCTGCTTATCAAACTCCCAGGTGAAACTGATACCCACATCGTTGGTATTCAGACCTTGGACAAAGTCCAGTAAACTTCTTTCATCACCCTTCCAGATAAACAGGAGGTCATCAATGTAGCGCCCATACCATACAATTTCGCTTTCGTGGGGGTTCCCACCTCCATAGACGTGGAACAGCTCACACCAACCCATGAACAGGTTGGCATAGGAGGGGGCAAATTTTGCCCCCATAGCTGTTCCACGCCCCTGGAGATAGAACCCCCCCCCCCGAATTTGAAAAAGTTATGGGTCAAAAGAAACCTTGCCACTCTTAAGAGATATTCCACATAATTCTTATTATCTCCAAAGCGTCTATTGAGAAAAAAATCTTAAAGCTTGTAGGCCCATTTCGTGTGGAATGCTAGAGTAAAGGGACCTCACGTCAACTGTAAGCCACGTGAAGCTCCTGTCCCATTTAACCTTTGAGAGTAAATTCAGTACATGTTTCGTATATCTTAAGTAACTCTTAAGAGTATTGACAATTGGCTGTAAAATAAAATCTAGCCATTCTGAAAGATTCTCCAAAAGGGAGCCAATTCCACTCACAATCGGCCTCCCCTTTACTTCCACCAAAGACTTGTGGACCTTGGGTAAATGATTAAAGATAGGGATAATCAGATTATTTACCAAAAGATAGCTCTTAGTCTTTTCAACTATATAACCAAGGTCCACACCGTCATCAATTAAACTTTCTAGTTGTCTCTGGAATTGCTTTGTTGGATCATATCCTAACACAGTGTAGTCATCCTTTACACATAGTTGCTTATGTGCTTGCATTTCAAAATCCTTCCTATTAAGGAGAACTACCGCTCTGCCCTTGTCCGCTGAGCGGATAGCCAAATCCTGATCTTGTCTCAAACTATCCAGTGCTTCTCTTTCCTTTTTAGTTATGTTATGTCTCTGTGTAAGATCCGTTCTATAATATAGTTTGATTAAATCCCTCTCTACTCTTTCTTGGAAGACTTCCAGTATCGTCCCCCTATTTTGGATAGGGTAAAATCTTGACTTACATTTAAATGCAGGTATTACTACCTCTGTATCCCTTTCCAGAGAGGATTCATACTGGAGGGATTCCAAATTTAAAACACTACAAATATCTTGAAAATCTAGAGTTTTAGTCTCCATTTGGGATATCATTGATTCTCCATCTACATCCTGGGCATAACTCTCACTCGAAATCTGATCTTTGTAAAACTTTTTCAGCGTTAGATTACGTATCAACTTATTTAAATCCAACAAAGTACCAAAATTAGCAGAAGGGACAAATGAAAGACCTAGACTCAGAACTTTAGTTTCTATTTGACTCAAAGGGTGATTAGAGAGATTTATCACATCTCATTTCTGTATCTAGATGACCCTCTCCCTCTCCTGAGGGGGTATCAATTGTCCTGCTTCTGGAACTGTTGTCTGTGGCCGCGTCCTCGACCACCTTGGCCCCCCCCCTTCGGATGTGCCCTGGGGGATGGAAAAAACCTGTTCCAATTGTGCTTGTTCTTCTGCATTTGAACCATTCCCTTTATTCGTACTTGTACGTTCAGCTGACTGGTATCTCGAGTAGGTAGATGTACCCTGGTTCTTAAGGATGGGTGGCAACCTGTTGGGTCCTTCTTTTGGTCTCACTACTGGTGTCCTTACTTGTGGTCCAGTTTCTCTAATGGGATCCCTTCCTTCATATGGTGGTACCCATTCTTCCCCACCTGAGGTGGAGCCATCGTCCATTAACTCTGCTTCACTCTCATAAAAATGTACATGTTTATTTTTCTGTTGGTGGGCACTCATATTGGTATTGGTATTCTGGTTGCATCTCCCCCTTCCTCTAGATCTCCAATTATTCGGTTTATAGATATCCTTTGAGTTTTCTTTTCTCCTTTGGAAATGTTCCCTCCTATTCCATATATACACTATGCCAAGGTCATAGTCCTGTTGGTCCCTGATATATTTTGAGTGCTTAATTTCCAGTAACAATGCTTTTGCCTCTGGTAATGTTTCTTGTAGAATACAATCAAACTTTGAATAGTTTGGTTCCTCACTCCTTTTATTAAGCTCTTCTTGTACTAGGGTTATTTTATTTGTGATATCACCTAGTGCTTTCATTTTGTATTCTATAACCAACAAGATTAACTTTAGAGAGCATTCTGTCAAATTATTATTCCAGAGTTCTATAAATCTTTTATCTTCAGTGACAAAGGTAGGGAATTTGTTCATCCTTAGGACTCTAGGGATTATCCCTAGCTCATGATACTTTTTCAGAATCCAGATATCCCATTTCATTTTATTCTCTTTTTTTTAAAAAGAAAATCCATTTCTTCAAAAAGGGACACTAGGGAATAATTAGTGCAGTCTGTATTGAATATTTTCTCACAGTCCCATGATAATAAATCTCTTTCTCTGGTTGTTCTAAGGGAGAAGTAATTAGGTGGAATGTGGGATTCCTTTTCCCCATCTTCTACTGTATGCTCAAGCTGACTGCTTAATAAAGATTAGATATTCCCCTGTATACCTGGTAACTGGCCAAAGATCCCAGCGTTATTCGATCAAGACAAAGATTCAGAATAGATGATGGGATACAGGGTAAAATGTCTAATCAGTCCTTATAATGACGTCAACAATCCATTATACTGTTATCAGATACAATTACACAGATACAGATACACACACCCACTTGTCCAGTATTGGCTTTGAAAGGTAGACAAATGCAAAAATCCACTAGAATCAATAAATAACCAGGTTGTAAACAATGATCTTTGTACTGGTATTAATATTCTAGACTATAGGTGGCAAAACCTCTGGGATTTAATTAGTCTCAAGCTTCTATTTCAGTTTCAGTAAGCATAGATATCCAGTGCAATACAAATAACCAACCAATTTCCAGTGTATAGTCATAATGGGTAAATCATATTGGGTAAACCACACTTAACCACATCACATATATTTGCTAATGCACCTGTAAACCAGCCACAGCCATAATTAGCCGATCGGGTCGAGATGGTAGTAAGAGAAATTCTTTGAGATGCTATTTAATTAAGCGTCCAATCTCATAACAAGGTGTTATCAATAGCACAATGTGTATCAAAGTTTGTGTGGAACCCTCCTATAGTGACCGGAGGGCATCCAAAACTCTGGCTTCTTATTGCATCCCACCACAGAGGTCTCTCTCTACACAGCGTTATTCCTCTCGCTTCAGCGTGTGATGTATCCTCGTCTGGGAGCTGGTTCGGACGACTATTGGTCAGTGCGTGGGTGTGTGTTTAGGCAGCCAGCCTATCTTGAGCAATTCCGTTGCAAAGATCTGTGCTTCACTGGATGGCCCCAACTGTGTAAATGTAAGCAAACGAAGAACAAGGAGCACCGGATCTGTTAAAAACACTTTTATTGATGAAATCATTTAAAAACTTTGGTTTCATCTGCATACAGGTAGGGAGGTCGGAACAGATGTCCCCTTTAGCTTGACTGAATTGCGTCTGACGCGTTTCGGCTTGCGCCGTACTCTAAGCCCATTAACAAGCACTAGTATAGTGCTTCCTTAAAAACATGCTCAAGCTTTCCTATTGGTCGAATTCCACCCATACAGATCACACTAATCATTTAACCAATTCCTGGCCCTAAAATGTGCCTACTCTCAAACTTTTCCACTCCTAAATGTTTTTCATAATCACTATATTACCTGTCACTCTAAAGACTTGATCCCATTTTGTCCGCTAATTTTTTTAAGGGTTTATTGGGTGGGTTTTATTTTTAGCTTAGGGATTAGGTGGAAAAAGATCTAAATGCCTTTATAAGGGCAAAGCCCATACAAATGCCCTTTTCAGGGCAATGAGGAGCTTAGGTTTATTTAGATAGGATGTTATTTGGGGGGTTTGGTTGTGTGGGTGGTGGGTTTTACTGTTGGGGAGTGGTTTGTATATTTTTTTACAGGTAAAAGAGCTGATTTCTTTACGGCAATGCCCTGCAAAAGGCCCTTTTAAGGGCTATTGGCAGTTTAGTTTAGGCTAGGGTTTTTTATTTGGGGGGGGCTTTTTATTTTGATTGGGCTATTAGGTGTAATTAGTTTAAATATTTGATCATTTCTTTATTTTGTGTCATTTAGTGTTTGTTTTTTTGTAATTTAGTTAATTGTATTTAATTAATGTAATTTATTTAATTGTAGTGTAAGGTTAGGTGTTAGTGTAACTCAGGTTAGATTTTATTTTACAGGTAAATTTGTATTTATTTTAACTAGGTAGTTAGTAAATAGTTAAGAACTATTTAATAACTAATCTACCTAGTTAAAATAAATACAAACTTAGCTGTAAAATAAAAATAAAACCTAAGATAACTACAATGTAACTACTGTATTAGTTATATTGTAGCTAGCTTAGGGTTTATTTTACAGGTAAGTATTTAGTTTTAAATAGGAATTATTTAGTTAATGATAGTCATTTTTATTTATATTTATTTTAATTATATTAAAGTTAGGGGAGTTAGGGTTAGACTTAGGTTTAGGGGTTAATAACTTTAGTATAGTGGCGGCGACGTTGGGGGGGGGCAGATTAGGGGTTAATAAGTGTAGGTAGGTGGCGGCGATGTCGGGGACAGCAGATTAGGGGTTAATAAGTGTAATGTAGGTGGCAGCGATGTCGGGGGCAGCAGATTAGGGGTTAATAAATGTAATGTAGGTGGTGGCGATGTCGGGGGCAGCAGATTAGGGGTGTTTAGACTCAGGGTTTATGTTAGGGTGTTAGGTGTAAACATAAATTTTGTTTCCCCTAGGAATCAATAGGGCTGCATTACAGAGCTTTACGCTCCTTTATTGCAGGTGTTAGACTTTTTTTAGCCGACTCTCCCCATTGATGTCTATGGGGAAATCGTGCACGAGCACGTAAAACCAGCTCAAAGCAGCACACTGGTATTGGAGTGCGGGATGGAGCTCAATTTTGCTCAACGCTCACTTATTGCCTGCTAACGCCGGGTTTATGAAAACCTGTAATAGCAGCACTATAGGGAGGTGAGCGGTGGCAATAACTTGCAAGTTAGTACCGAGCCGCTCTTACCGTAAAACTCGTAATCTAGCCGATAGTAATAAGCAAGCTACAATGCAATAATACAATTCTCTACCACATCAGAACATTTTATTTTTTTAGTTTAATGCCTATTTTTATTATTTTGTTTTGGTTTAACCTTTTTGCTGCCAGTGGTAGCTAAAAACATAAAAACAAAAAACAAAACAAACATAAGCTCGCAGCTTTAAAAATAAATAGTAATGATTCCTTTGCTTTATAAGTTTCAAACTATTTAAGGTGCTTTAAAGCATTTAAACTATCTTTAATGAAATTAAGACTCATGGGTACTTAGTGTGCTAGGTACTGTGTGTGCTAGGTAATGCTTGTGCTGGGTGCTGCGTGTGCTCAGTACTATATATGCTAGGTACTGTGTGTGCTAGGTACTGAGTGGGCTAGGTATTGTGTGTGTTAGGTATTGTGTCTGCTAGGTACTGCGTGTGCCAGGCACTGTCAGCCTAGGTACAGTAAGTGTTAGGCACGTGTGTGTGATTTGTATAGTCTCAAGTGACATCCCATTCTATATTATCTTCTCTTTCATGTTGCTGTGGTTAGTTGTTCTAGATTGTATTAATAGAACACAGAGAATGACATAGCATTATGTCTTGCTGACATTTAATCTTCTCCTCCTACAAAACAAAATGTCCTCGTTCTAAGAGCATTATAGAAGTGTACGTTCCCCAATGGTCAGATCTATCCCGGTTTCACTTTCATGACTAACTGGACGTTTACACCTCAGTTTGACCTAGGGGGTGAAGGTATCTTATCTTTTGACCTGCGTGTCCTACCTGCGTGTCCTACTTTGTTTCTCTGTGTGCATTTGCACATTATTGTACCTTGTTTGTGTCTATTTGAATAGGGGTCCTGCGTGTCCCCAATTGTTACTTCTAATTCTAAAACCAAAGAAAAAATTATAAAGAAAAAAGAAATTAAGAAAAAAATGCTGGTTTAATCTTAATCTATTTGCCTCTCAAGGAAGATACACACTTTTTATCTTTTAACAATGAGATTAATATAGACATTGACTAACTGCTTATTAAACTCTAAATCCTGTTCAACTTGAATAAATGTAAAAGTCTGGTAAAAAAATGTAACATTTCCATTTGAGCAATTTGTGTAACAGTATTTCCAGACTCTATGAGCCAGATTATGAGTGGAGCGCAAAATATTGCTTATGCGAGCACGATATTTACTCTCCATTCAGTAATACCAGAGCATGGAAATGTTCGTTGGTATAACAAGTTAGGTGCAATGCGACCAAGGGAAGCTTTGTGTTCATGAGAGCGTGCTTCCATAGGCTCCAATGCCCCAACAAAAACAAATCACTACACTTCGTAAATTTCTACTGCACCTAGAGTCCTTGAGCCAGGGTTATCATTTATTTGCTTGAGATTTTAATTTAGTCTGGGCCCATCTTTAGAAAAAAAATCCTCTTCATCAGGGCCGGCATTTGCATAAGGCAAACAAGGCAGCCGCTTTAGAGTGCCCCAGTGGTGGGGGGTGCAAATTTAGAGCAGGAACCAGTGCCAGATTGGCTTGCCGGCAAGCCGGAATTTTTCCAGGTGAGCCGCATCAGCATGGCCGGCATGAGACACTTTAAAGGTGCAGTGCTCCTTTACACTGTTAATTGCAGTCACTGGGCTGGTACAGGCACAGAGAAGAGGGTGCTTTTTATAACTGTAGCAGAAGTTTTATTTATTCCAGAGCAGCAGTAAAACTGTTTAGCTTCTCTGCTACTCGTATGGGAAGTGGGAGGGTTAAAAGTGCCACTATGATTTTGCAATTATTTTAATGTCCAAGGGGGTATTTTTGGAGTGTTGTGTATGAATATATATATATATATATATATATATATATACACAGGCCTACAAGCCTGTGATCTGTGATATAGCATGTAATAGCAACATTTTCTTTCATAAATGTATATTTAGGTATTTTGCTATACTCAGTCTTGCAGTTGTCACTCCATGTGTTTGTGTTTTTGTATGTATGTGTGTGTCTGTTTGCATATGTGTGTTTGTGTAAGTGTGTGTATTTGTGTGTGAGTGTTTATGTATGTCTGTATATGTGTGTGTGGTGTGTGTGGTGTGTGGTGTGTGTTTGTGTATGTGTATATAAATGTGCATGTGGTTGTGTGTGTAAATGTGTGTGTATGTATGTATGTATGTGTATAAATGTGGTTGTGTGTGTGCAAATATGTGTATGAGTATGTGTGCGTATAAATGTGTATAAATGTGTGTGTAAATATGTATGTGTGTGGGTGTAAATGTGTATTAATGTGTGTGTATGTATACATGTGTATGTGTAAATATGTGTGCATGAGTGTGTCTGTATGTCTCTGTGTGTATAAGTGTGTGTGTGTGTGTGTGTGTGTGAAAATATGTATGTATGTGTAAATATGTATGTGTGCAGGTGCAGGTAAAACATTTTACCTGCTATGTTGTGCAGAGCCACCACTTTGGCACATTATGTCATGCAGAAATATCTATTACACATTACTAGAACATTTTGTCAAGAAGCAGTAGTAGCAGGGTATATATTTTTTGTGTGTGGTGGGAAGGGGGGGGGGAGCAAAATGTGTCTTTGCCTGTTTAACCAAAAACCCTTGCACCGGCCCTGCTTCTACTCGCAAACCTGATAAACTTACATTAGCTCTAGCCCATAAGTTTCTAACCTTACTTGCACAATATAATTTTTTTGACATCTGGCATGCATTGAATAGCACCGCTCGGGACTATACCTACTATTCTAGTGTTCATCATACTTATTCCTGTATTGATTTTCTCTTTACTAATCCTAGACTTCTTGATAATATTTCCAGATCTTGGATCCCTCCATGTGATTGGTCAGACCATGACCCAATACACCTCCTCTAATGTCACCCCTCCATATGCATATACAAACCTCTTGGCAGCTTTCTCCAAGTTTGCTTTATTCATCAGAAGTTATTGCCTCTATTGAACAAGACCTTGCTACATATATACACATAAATGGCAATCTTCAACTCAATGACTTTACTCTTTGGGCATCTTTGAAGGTGTTTATTAGAGGTTCATTATTGAAGTTAGCTGCGGGCATTAGAAAAAGAGAAGGTGCAGCTCTTGCACAACTACAACTCCAGCACAACTACAACTGCAGCTTAGATCTAGTTCACAAGCGCATAAGGTAAACCCCACACCAGATCTCTTGACCCAACTAAAAGATCGTAAGCAAAATATCTTACATCTTGAAAGCGAAAGGACGGCTTCCAGACTCCATAAATGCAAATAACTCTACTACCACAAAGGAAATAAAGCTGATAGTTTAATTTCTAATTAACTAAGACAAAGAACAGCAGACGCCTGAATCTATTCAATATTTACTCAAGGCTGCACCTTAACAAAACCAGCAGACATAGGCTCCTCATTTTCTCATTATTACTTGTCCCTATACAATCTAACTAAAGATCCCAACACCTCTCCTCCTCCAACTGCTGCTTTTGAGACAGTTCTCCTCCTACTCAAACTTCCAACTATTACTCCAGGACAACGAGAACTTCTGGATTAACCAATAATGATAGCTGAGGTGAAGGATGCCATCAAATTATTGAAACCCTTTAAATCTCTTGGTCCCGATGGATTCACTGACATATTTTAAAGCAAATTTTAAACTCTCTTCTCTATCGAGTGTTCACTGAAGCAGGCACCACAGGAACTTTCCCCTAAGAATTTCTACAAGTCACTATCGGCTAGATTTAGAGTTTTGTCGGTAACGACCCGAAAAGCTAACGCTGGCTTTTTTTCTGGCCGCACCATAAAAATAACTCTGGTATTGAGAGTCCACATAAAGGCTGCGTTAGGCTCCAAAAAAGGAGCGTAGAGCATATTTAACGCAGCTTCAACTCTCGATACCAGAGTTGCTTACGGACGCGGCCAGCCTCAAAAACGTGCTCGTGCACGATTCCCCCATAGGAAACAATGGGGCTGTTTGAGCTGAAAAAAACCTAACACCTGCAAAAAAAGCCGCGTTCAGCTCCTAACGCAGCCCCATTGTTTGCTATGCGGAAACACTTCCTACGTCTGCACCTAACACCCTAACATGTACCCCGAGTCTAAACACCCCTAGCCTTACACTTATTAACCCCTAATCTGCCGCCCCCGCTATCGCTGACACCTGCATATTATTATTAACCCCTAATCTGCCGCTCCGTAAACCGCCGCTACTTACATTATCCCTATGTACCCCTAATCTGCTGCCCTAACATCGCCGACCCCTATATTATATTTATTAACCCCTAATCTGCCCCCAACAACGTCGCCTCCACCTGCCTACACTTATTAACCCCTAATCTGCCGAGCGGACCTGAGCGCTACTATAATAAAGTTATTAACCCCTAATCCGCCTCACTAACCCTATAATAAATAGTATTAACCCCTAATCTGCCCTCCCTAACATCGCCGACACCTAACTTCAATTATTAACCCCTAATCTGCCGACTGGAGCTCACCGCTATTCTAATAAATGTATTAACCCCTAAAGCTAAGTCTAACCCTAACACTAACACCCCCCTAAGTTAAATATAATTTACATCTAACGAAATTAATTATCTCTTATTAAATAAATTATTCCTATTTAAAGCTAAATACTTACCTGTAAAATAAATCCTAATATAGCTACACTATAAATTATAATTATATTGTAGCTATTTTAGGATTAATATTTATTTTACAGGTAACTTTGTAATTATTTTAACCAGGTACAATAGCTATTAAATAGTTAAGAACTATTTAATAGTTACCTAGTTAAAATAATAACAAAATTACCTGTAAAATAAATCCTAAATTACAATTAAACCTAACACTACACTATCATTAAATTAATTAAATAAAATATCTACAATTACCTACAATTAAACCTAACACTACACTATCAATACATTAATTAAATACAATATCTACAAATAACTACAATGAAATAAACTAACTAAAGTACAAAAAATAAAAAAGAACTAAGTTACAAAAAATATTTACAAACATAAGGAAAATCTTACAACAATTTTAAACTAATTACACCTACTCTAAGCCCCCTAATAAAATAACAAAGACCCCCAAAATAAAAAATGCCCTACCCTATTCTAAATTACTAAAGTTCAAAGCTCTTTTACCTTACCAGCCCTGAACAGGGCCCTTTGCGGGGCATGCCCCAAGAAGTTCAGCTCTTTTGCCTGTAAAAAAAAACACATACAATACCCCCCCCCCCAACATTACAACCCACCACCCACATACCCCTAATCTAACCCAAACCCCCCTTAAATAAACCTAACCCTAAGCCCCTGAAGATCATCCTACCTTGTCTTCACCTCACCGGGTATCACACCGATCCGTCCTGGCTCCGATATCTTCATCCAACCCAAGCGGGGGCTAGACATCCACTGAAGAAGTCCAGAAGAGGGTCCAAAGTCTTCATCCTATCCGGGAAGAAGAGTAGATCCGGACCGGCAACCATCATCTTCCAAGCGGCATCTTCTATCTTCATCCGATGAGGACCGGCTCCATCCTGAAGACCTCCACCGCGGACCCATCTTCATCCGGCGATGTCCAACTGAAGAATGACGGTTCCTTTAAGGGACGTCATCCAAGATGGCGTCCCTCGAATTCCGATTGGCTGATAGGATTCTATCAGCCAATCGGAATTAAGGTAGGAATATTCTGATTGGCTGATGGAATCAGCCAATCAGAATCAAGTTCAATCCGATTGGCTGATCCAATCAGCCAATCAGATTGAGCTCGCATTCTATTGGCTGTTCCGATCAGCCAATAGAATGCGAGCTCAATCTGATTGGCTGATTCAATCAGCCAATCAGAATATTCCTACCTTAATTCCGATTGGCTGATAGAATCCTATCAGCCAATCGGAATTCGAGGGACGCCATCTTGGATGACGTCCCTTAAAGGAACCGTCATTCTTCAGTTGGACGTCGCCGGATGAAGATGGGTCCGCGGTGGAGGTCTTCAGGATGGAGCCGGTCCTCATCGGATGAAGATAGAAGATGCCGCTTGGAAGATGATGGTTGCCGGTCCGGATCTACTCTTCTTCCCGGATAGGATGAAGACTTTGGACCCTCTTCTGGACTTCTTCAGTGGATGTCTAGCCCCCGCTTGGGTTGGATGAAGATATCGGAGCCAGGACGGATCGGTGTGATACCCGGTGAGGTGAAGACAAGGTAGGATGATCTTCAGGGGCTTAGTGTTAGGTTTATTTAAGGGGGGTTTGGGTTAGATTAGGGGTATGTGGGTGGTGGGTTGTAATGTTGGGGGGGGGGTATTGTATGTTTTTTTTTACAGGCAAAAGAGCTGAACTTCTTGGTGCATGCCCCGCAAAGGGCCCTGTTCAGGGCTGGTAAGGTAAAAGAGCTTTGAACTTTAGTAATTTAGAATAGGGTAGGGCATTTTTTTATTTTGGGGGGCTTTGTTATTTTATTAGGGGGCTTAGAGTATGTGTAATTAGTTTAAAATTGTTGTAATATTTTTCTTATGTTTGTAAATATTTTTTTATTTTTTGTAACTTAGTTCTTTTTTATTTTTTGTACTTTAGTTAGTTTATTTCATTGTAGTTATTTGTAGGTATTTTATTTAATTTATTTATTGATAGTGTAGTGTTAGGTTTAATTGTAACTTAGGTTAGGATTTATTTTACAGGTAAATTTGTAATTATTTTAACTATTTTAGCTATTAAATAGTTCTTAACTATTTAATAGCTATTGTACCTGGTTAAAATAAATACAAAGTTACCTGTAAAATAAATATTAATCCTAAAATAGCCATAATATAATTATAATTTATGTTGTAGCTATATTAGGATTTATTTTACAGGTAAGTATTTAGCTTTAAATAGGAATAATTTATTTAATAAGAGTTAATTAATTTCGTTAGATTAAAATTATATTTACCTTAGGGGGTGTTAGTGTTAGGGTTAGACTTAGCTTTAGGGGTTAATACATTTATTAGAATAGCGGCGAGATTCGGTCGGCAGATTAGGGGTTAATAATTGAAGTTAGGTGTCGGCGATGTTAGGGAGGGCAGGTTAGGGGTTAATAAATATAATATAGGGGTCGGCGGTGTTAGGGGCAGCAGATTAGGGGTACATAGCTATAATGTAGCTGGCGGCTCTTTGCGGTCGGCAGATTAGGGGTTAATAAGTGTAGGTAGCTGGCGGCGACATTGTGGGGGGCAGATTAGGGGTTAATAAATATAATATAGGGGTCGGCGGTGTTAGGGGCAGCAGATTAGGGGTACATAAGGATAACGTAGGTGGCGGTCGGCAGATTAGGGGTTAAAAAAATTAATCGAGTTGTGGCGATGTGGGGGGACCTCGGTTTAGGGGTACATAGGTAGTTTATGGGTGTTAGTGTACTTTAGAGTACAGTAGTTAAGAGCTTTATGAACCGGCGTTAGCCCAGAAAGCTCTTAACTACTGACTTTTTTCTGCGGCTGGAGTTTTGTCGTTAGAATTCTAACGCTCACTTCAGACACGACTCTAAATACCGGAGTTAGAAAAATCCCATTGAAAAGATAGGATACGCAATTTACGTAAGGGAATCTGCGGTATGGAAAAGTCGCGGCTGAAAAGTGAGCGTTAGACCCTTTTTTGAGTGACTCCAAATACCGGAGGTAGCCTAAAACCAGCGTTAGGAGCCTCTAACGCTGGTTTTCACGGCTAACGCCAAACTCCAAATCTAGGCCTATAATTTCAATACCAAAACCGGTTAAAGATCCCACAAATTGTGCCAGCTAGTGGCCTATATCGGTTCTTAATTTAGATGTAAAGATATGTGAAAATTATTGCTTTCAGACTAAACCTTATCTTACTGATAGACCAAGTGGGTTTCACTATGGGTTGGCAAGGTCCTGACAATACCAGGCATCTGTTGAACATCTTTTAAAAAAAAAAAAATGATTAGGAAGTCCATGTGTCACCCTGTCGATGGATGCTGAGAAAACCTTTAACAGGGAGAACTGAACATATGTCTCTGGTCTTCCAAAAATTTGGCTTCTCACCCCCTTTTATTAGACATATAATGGCATTGTATTCTGAGCCATTGGCAATTGTAAAAGGATTGTGATTTAGCACAAACTCATTTTCAATAATCAATGGGACCCAACAAGGGTGTCCCTTATATCCTATCATGTTTGCTCTTATAATAGAACCTCTTGTTGAAGCAATACGAATCAACCCGAACATTAAAGAGGTTTGTCTTCATAATACTTTCCAAAAGACAGCATTGTTTGCTGATGATCTCTACCTTAGATCTGCTTTATTCTCCCCCATATCTGTTCCAAATTTTGGAGACTTTTTCTTATGTTAGTTACTATAAACTAAATATATCCAAAATGGAAGCATATTCTATTAACATTCCTAACATAACTCTTGAGACTCTCAGATCCATTAATACATTAAATTGGTCAACTAAAGGTATCAAACACCTTGTGAGTTTTTTTATCCCATGACATTCCCACTATATTAACCATGAACTTTGAACCCCTTTTAATTTCTTTCAAAGCTTCTACTGACGAGTGGAATGTCCCCTCTTGGTTAGGGAGGATTGCAGCATTTGAAATTAGTCTACTCACAAAAATTTACCTACCTATTTCAATCTCTTCCAGTCCCACTCCCAATATCTCTAATTAGACAATTTCAACAACTATGCAACAGATTTGTTTGTAGGAACAGTATCCCAAGGGTCTCAACTCGGATTCTAGAACACCCTGTATTATCTGGAGGAGCAGCAGCTTCTAATATATTATATTAGAAGTGGCAAGATTCTCACAAGTAACTTTATGAGGTGCAACTGCTTATTGTAGTAGATGACAGGAACTAGAACAAGCTTGCTTAACATCAGGAGTTCTCCTTCAAGCACAACATATGAAAAATAAAAATTGATAACTACATCATTACATCTAAGTTAAAGTTTTGGGATAAAATCCATAATTTGCCAACGATTGCTACCCGCACATCCCCCTCACATACACTCCGTGGTCTCATACGCTACCAGATACACATCCAGATTTATGGAGTGAAAGAGAAATTAACACAGTAAGTGATCTTTACTTAAATTAAGAAACATGATGGGACTGTGTGTGTGTGTGTATATATATATATATATATATATATATATATACAGTATATATAATTTTATGTGCACTTTTTATTTGTTTCACAGTATTCACAGTCAATTTCAACAGCGCATGTGCCCATCTCATAGCTGAAGCAAAATCTGATAGGACAACTTCCTTGTCCTTAAGCTGGACAGATAGCTCATCGTGCTAATGCACCGTTACAGAGATCTGTGGCAACCCAAGGTTCGATTGCTGCAAGGTCCACTCAGCCTTTCATCCTTCCGAGGTCGGTAAAATGAGTACCATTAAGTTGGGTAATAATAATACCTGTTATCAGTGCCGCGAGTCGATTAAATTCGAGGTTGTGCGCTATTCAATTATTATTGTCAGCATCTGCTACCTTTGAGTGCGCATGCTGCTAATTTACATAATCGCATTCCACAGATTCCTATTTAACACATGTAGAGTGCAATTACGTAATACAGAGCATACGCAGTAAGATGTAGCAAATTCTGACAAAGGAGCAAATTCTGACAGAACACCGAGATCGGATCATGGGGGACTGCCTACGATGCTAGGGAAGCCCCCCAGTCCGATTTTCCATTCCCTAAGAGGAAGAGGGTGCAGGATGCCATATAAAGTAGGAAGTTCCATGTGGTTAATGTGAATGCAATTGGTTTTTTTACCAATAATAACCAGTCATGACAGCTCCTCTTAATATATTCTTTCATGTTTCAATTTAAAAAAAATAGGTGAATAAGAGCTGAAAGCGGCTGAAATGAAAAAATAGAAGCAGCAAGTAAAAAGCTGTTAAATTTTTTTTAAATTTATTTTTCCTTTTGCTTCTTTTTTTTCTTTTGTATACAATGTAGAAATTGTAGGTTTATTATTTCTGGATGTGATATGAAATGTAAGATGTTTTGACTTTTGATTATTGTGATTATGTTTTTCTTTTTTATTCTTTTGTGGCAACATTTGTAAGCATTATAAAAAAAAAATTTTTTAAAATAAAACAGAAAAAAGCCCTCAGAATACTGGCGTAGGTTAGTGCATTGTTAGCTTTTTTTTTTGAGCTGCCTCAGTTCTTTCACTAAGTTCCTGGTAGCTCCATTGAGACTAACACATCCCATTACTTTACTGATTACTCATTCTGGATATTTTACTATTGTGCTCTAGGTGATGGACAGCTCACCCTTTAAATTGTCTGAGCTTATTGCTTTTTCTGTATTTTGGTAAAACTTTAATTGTTTATAGTCTGCATTGCATGTGCATTTTAGGGATACAATCAGCGTTAAATACTTGTTCCTCAGTGTTATGAACACAGCTTGATATAAGTCGTGCGGCAAATCAGTTGCGAAAACTCTGCGCGCATTCTGACTTTTTTTTGCATTTGGGGTTGTGCAGCTATTACAAGTTGAGAAATAACTTATTTGCGCGCGCATGAAGCAGTGTAATGCAAACTGCGAAATCGCATGCGTGTTTACACTTATTCCCCATAGAAGTCAATGGAGAAGACAAATAGAAAAAAACCCCACAACAACCCCATAAGCCCATGACTTATTCTCCTCAAAAAATATACATGAAAATGTGAATATTTCATATTGCGAAAATGTTTTCGCAACAAAATATGTTCTATTTAATTCTAAATAAATATTTCTCTATATATGTGATAATTTTTGGACAGATACAGTCATGGCCAAAAATATTGGCACCCCTGCATTTCTGTCAGATAAGGCACCACTTCGCCCAGAAAATTGTGGCAATTACTAATGTTTAAGCAGTCTCATGTTTATTTCTTTTGTTTGTATTGGTATGACACAAAAGGGGAGGTAAAAAAAGCCAAATATGACACATTGCACGCAAAACTCCAAAAATGGACTGGACAAAATTATTGGCACCTTCTCAAAATTGTAAGAAATAATTGCATTAATCTCCAGAGAGCTTAATGTTCCTGTGTCCACTGTGCGCAACATTGTCAAGACGTTTGCAGCCCATAGCACTGTAGCTAATCTCCCTGGATCTGAACGAAAGAGAAAAATTGATCAAAGATTGCAACAAAGGAATGTTCGAATGGTGGATAAAGAACCTCTATTAACTTCCAGAAAAATTCAAGCTGGTATGAAAAGGGACGCTACGGTAGGAGACCCAGGAGGACCCCACTACTGACACAGAAACATATTGGAGTTTGCCAAAACTTACCTGAGGAAGCCAAAATCCTTTTGGAAAAATGTGCTGTGTACAGACAAAACACATTTACAGCTTTTTGGTAAAGCCCATCATTCTACTGTTTTCAAGCACATGTCAAAAAGCACCCAGAAATGGTTTATGACAAAGCACTGGAGAGTACTGAACTGGCCAGCAATGATTCCAGATCTAAATCCCATAGAGCACCTGTTACGAGATCTCAAAACAGCAGTTGGGGAAAGGAACCCTTCCAATCTGAGAGACCTGGAGGAGTTGGCGAAAGAAGAGTGGTCCAAAATTCCAGTAGAGAGGTGTAAGAAACTCATCGATGGTTACAGGAAGCGATTGATTTCAGTTATATAATAATTTTGTCCAGTCCATTTTTGGAGTTTTGCGTGGAATGTGTCAGAGTTGGCTTTTTTTTCTATTTTTTATGTCATACCAATACACACAAAAGAAATCAAAATGAGAATGCCTAAACATTTGTAATTGCAACAATATTCTGGGCAAAGTGGTGCATTATCTGACAGAAATGCAGGGGTGCCAATATTTGTGGCCATGACTGTATATCTATTTATAGCGAGATATGTATATGAATATATATGTATATGTCTAGATATCTTGAAATTTATATGTAAATATATCTTTGAAAATCTATCTGAGATATTGTTTAATGTGCATAAGATTGTAATGTAAAATATATTTAATTATCTCCATTGTTAAACATATGTCTTTACATATACTGTATATCCATGTTCTCTATGTATTTGTATGTATGTCAACACCCGCGATCTCGTATCATTGAGCCCTTATAAGTTTTGTGTGCAATATTTTTTAATTTTTTAATGAAATTTTTTGTTGTTGCGCAAAGCTGTTAAAGGGACATGAAACCCAAATTTTTTCTTTTATGATTCAGATAGAGAATACAATTTTAAACAACTTTCTAATTTACTTCTATTATCTAATTTATTTCATTCTCTTGGTATTATTTGTTGAAGGAGCAGCAATGCACTAATGGTTTTTTACCGAAAACATGCAATGACAATCAATATATATATGCAGCCACCAATCAACAGCTAGAACCTAGGTTCTCTGCTGCTCCTGAGCTTGCCTAAATAAACCTTTCAGCAAAGGATAACAAGAGAAGGAAGCAAATTAAATAATAGAAGTAAATTGGAAATTTGTTTAAAATTGTATTCTCTATCTGATCATGAAAGAGAAAATGTTTGGGTTTCATGTCCCTTTAACTTCAGCTCCTCGAGCACGGAAAGGATTGTTGCGTAAATGGCCTTTTTTCAAGACTTGCAATACCTGCGCAATGGAAATTGATTGCAAAAAGACCACATTGCACGCGGAAAAGTCATAACGCGCTGCTTGTAATCATGCTATATATGGGGCTCAGCATATTTCATTGATAGTGAAGAGGTTTTCTTTATGTTATATTCACTGTTTTCATGAAGTAAAGACTGCTTGTTTTCTATTATATACTGTTAGTAAATTTTCAGGTACAATATATATTTATTTACAAAGTCCACTCTGGTGTCTTTTCTTTCTTCCAGTTCCCTCATAATATTTGATGTTGCCTGCGGCTCGGGTTCGTGACATGTTTCTCTCCTCCCATCCTTTTTTCATTTTTTAAAAAAAACAGGAAGAGGGCATGCAGTTATGCTGGCGGAGTAACGTAGTGATCCATATTAACCTAAATTACACCTATGGTTACAATAGTTAAAACTTTCTAAACTAATACTCATCCATTCCCTGACATAAGATGGATATTACTGGAATCCCTCTTGGAGACTAGAAGTAATTTGGAAAAATAGAATCTTGGAGTCAGGGGTATAAAATTTGGTTTTACTTCTGGTGTCTCAATTCTCCTCCTTGATATTTCTCACATGGCAAGACATACATTAACTTTCTAACATGACTGAGGCTTTTCCTACGAAGGATTAGGTTCTTCCGGTGACTTTGTCATTAAAAAAGCTGTGCTTGAATGCTATGATCTAACAGTTTATATGATTCATGTTTGAGTATTGATAAACCTAATGCATAAGTCATGCTTTTATGTTATTGTTAATTTTACTTTGTAATCTATAAACAGGTCCAGAAAAAAGATATGTTATTTTTAAAACACTCCTCTTAAAGGGACAGTCTACACCAGAATTTTTATTGTTTTAAAAGATAGATAATCCCTTTATTACCCATTCCCTAGTTTTGCATAACCAACACAGTTATATTAATATACTTTTAACCTCTGTGATTATCTTGTATCTAAGCCTCTGCAAACTGACCCTTTACTTGCAGTTTAGCCAATCAGTGCCTGCTCCCAGATAACTTCACGTGCACAAGCACAGTGTTATATATATATATATGAAATACATGAACTAACACCCTCTAGTGGTGAAAAACTGTTAAAATGCATTCTGAAAAGAGGTGGCCTTCAAGGTCTAAGAAATTAGCATATGAGCCTCCCAGGTTAAGCTTTCAACTAAGAATACCAAGAAAACAAAGCAAAATTGGTGATGAAAGTAAATTGGAAAATTGTTTAAAATTACATGCTCTATGTGAATCATAAAAGTTTATTTTGGCCTAGACTGTCCCTTTAATCCTTGTTTTTGTTGGATGTAGAAGCCCAAGAGAGGCGTGGCTCAGCAGGTTACAAACAGGGGATTGTAAACAATTAAGGGCTAGATTAGCGACAGCGCTAACTTGCCCGCATATTACAAGTTGAAAGTAAGCAGGTTCGCTTGAGAGCAAACAAAATTTGCACTTGTCGGGTTAGTGTGACTGAAAACCTGGGGCGCGATCCGTAATACGGGGTAGTTTTCAGCGCAAACGAGGGAACCCGCGCCGCCCGTAGTTTCACCTTGCACATCGGGGTATTACATATACCCGCTGGCAGTTCCTAAAGTGCCGTAAGTCGGATAAACTAGCGATGTCCAGAAATAAGCGTAAATACAAATATCTGGAGTAGCTAGTGACTTACGGCACTTTAGAAACTGCCGGCGCCTAAGAAAAGTTAAAAAAAAACTTCTTGTAATTTTTTTTAATTTTCTGTAATTTAGTGTTTGTTTTTTTTGTACTATAGTTTAGTTTATTTAATTGTATTTAATTTTAGATAATTGTAGTTAATTTATTTAAATAATTTATTGATAGTGTAGTGTTAGGTGTATTGATAACTTAGGTTAGGATTTATTTACAGGTAATTTTGTAATTATTTTAACTAGGTAGCTATTAAATAGTTATTAACTATTTAATAGCTATTGTACCTAGTTAAAATAAATACAAAGTTGTCTGTAAAATAAAAATAAATCCTAAAATAGCTACAATGTAATTATTAATTATATTGTAGCTATCTTAGGGTTTATTTTATAGGTAAGTATTTAGTTTTAAATAGGAATAATTTAGTTAATAATAGTTATATTATTTATATTTATTTAAATAATAATTAAGTTAGGGGGGTGTTAGGGTTAGACTTAGGTTTAGGGGGTAATACATTTAATGTAGGTGGCGGCGGTGTAGGGGGGTCAGATTAGGGGTTAATAAATTTAATGTAGGTGGCGGCCGGGTCCGGGAGCGGCAGTTTAGGGGTTAATACACTTTATTTAGGTGCGGCGGGGTCCGGGAGCGGCGGTTTAGTGGTTAATACATATAATGTAGGTGGTGGTGGGCTCCTGGAGCGGCGATTTAGGGGTTAATACACTTTATTAGTTATTGCGGTGGGGGATTGCGGTTGACAGGTAGATAGACATTGCGCATGCGTTAGGTTTTTTTTGGAAGGCATTTTAGGGAGTTACGGTGTTCCCATACTCAGCGCAAGGCCTGCTACGGCTGCATTTTATGGCGAGGTGAAAATGGAGTAAGATTTCTCCATTTTTGCCACGTAAGGCCTTGCGCTGGATATTGGATACCAAATTGCGCGTCTCTTATATGTTAGTCTATGGGTAAAAAAAATACGTCCGACGGGTGAAATATACGTGCCGCATTTATATGCAGCGCTGTATATAGGATACCAAACCCGTGCAAAAACCAGCGTCGCCGGCTTTTACGGGCGACGCTGCATATCGGATGGGACCCCTGGTGTAAGGGGTACAAATAAAGTCGCACCAAGCACAACATAAGTGCATTAAAATTACACTCATATATACACTATCAGATTAAAATTATTAATATTAAAACATTTTTTATTAGGGTTAAGAGGTATTTGGTATATAACAAGGTGTTTGACTGGAAAGGGCTTTAATGTGTGTTTGTTTATGTGTGTAAATATATATATATATTGCCAGGGTATCTGTGAATTTCAGTAGATAATAGATATATATGTATAATAAGATAAAATAAGTATACAATCTATCAAATATTAAATTTGAAAATGCTTATTTAATTACTGGACACATTCTGTGTATTGCAATTCTCAGGTCATGAGACATTAGATGCCTGGCTGACTACACATCAAAATTCAATCCTCCCCCACTCAATATGCAAAATTACACAGGAGAGAACAAAGGATTTAGACCGTTGTATAAATAAGGCCAGTGGGCCATTTCAAAGTAAATGTTAACATATGGAGCCCTCAGATATATATGCCCATAAATGGGTTTCCTGCCCAAGATGAAAAATAAAACTCACAGGTCCCATGTAAGGAACAGACGGTCCGTCTATAAGAACAAGGGAATATACAAACATTTTCAAAAGATGTGGCTCATGCCATCTAGGTGTAAATTATCCCCTGCAGAGTTTCCAATATACATCTCCCAGACGAGCTGGCATTTCAAGTCTCTGTATGACATGGGAAACTAGATCTTGGATAAAGGAATTATGCCTAATTTTCATGTAGTTTAAGATACTCAAATGAATATATATTCAGACACATGTTAAATATGAACACATGAATCTGGGAGATTGTCTCTGCCTAAGAAGGGTAATATGGGAAGCTGAAAACCCTATGAATTTCAACATGTCTTAACCTATGTATTTTTTAAAACATAGAAGTCTTAAGAATTTGAAGTTTGGACAAATCATATATATAGTTTTCAAACATTAAATATGTGCCTCAGACTAATAAATAATAGGTACAAATAAATGGATATGAAATTGTCTGTTTGTATAATATTAAAGGGACAGTCTAGGCCAAAATAAACTTTCATGATTCAGATAGAGCATGTAATTTTAAACAATTTTCCAATTTACTTTTATCACCAATTTTGCTTTGTTCTCTTGGTATTCTTAGTTGAAAGCTTAACCTAGGAGGTTCATATGCTAATTTCTTAGACCTTGAAGCCCACCTCTTTCAGATTGCATTTTAACAGTTTTTCACCACTAGAGGGTGTTAGTTCACATATTTCATATAGATAACACTGTGCTCGTGCACGTGAAGTAATCTGGGAGCAGGCACTGATTGGCTAGACTGCAAGTCTGTCAAAAGAACTGAAAAAAGGGGCAGTTTGCAGAGGCTTAGATAGAAGATAATCACAGAGGTTAAAAGTATATTAATATAACTGTGTTGGTTATGCAAAACTGGGAAATGGGTAATAAAGGGATTATCTATCTGTTAAAACAATAAAAATTCTGGTGTAGACTGTCCCTTTAAATGTGAATGTCTGCTAAATGAAAAATAAAATCATATATTTGTATACACTCAGCAAGAAATATAAAGATATGCAATATTTATATTGATATGAGAAAGTAGTCCAATATGAATATAATTATGTGAAATGACATCTGATTGCTGATTTCAAAGTATGTATATGGTATTAAGATGATAACTGAGATATTAATTAGATCCATGCTTAAAGTATTAAAATCCTTTTAAATACCCATATACTTTAAATGTATAAGAATTACTTTGTATTGTGGGAAGTGGATCAGGTTTAATATTGATGAAATGCCCAGATTATTAAACTGTAGCAGCATTGATGGTAAAACGGCATTTCTGGTTACCTGCTGCCACCTATAGTTCAAAAATGGTATTACAATCAAAAGGCATTTGGCTACTCAGGAAGGCGTTTCCCAAAATAACCTATGAGATGTTCAGATCCGAGTGCGAATCAGAGACAAGCACCGTTAACGGCCTATCAAAATCTTGTGGGAATGATTAAAGAAAAGGAGGAGGGATTCTTTATTTATTTTTTTGGATAAAGACCCATACACACAGGGGACAAGGGATACAGACAGACTCAAAGCAGCATAAGTTTTTGGAGAGAAAAATACACAGACTGTGTGTCAAGTATATTCTCTGCCATTTTGGGACACTTCCTTGAACAAAGGGAGATTAACAATTTTTTAGGCCTGTACCTTTGCGCATTGTGAGTAAATCCTCCATAGATGACCCACAAGAAATTCTGCAAACTGAAACATTGATTTGGTTATCTGGGTAAAGTATACGCGATTGATATATATATATATATATATATATATATATATATATAATATTTTAAATCAAAGGTATTTGGTAGCTACAGTCTAATTGGAGCTGGTAAGCTTAAAGAGCACAATTGGTATTTCAAGCTCATGTTCATAGTTCTGTTTAGTTTAACTAGTCATTATTGCTAAATAATTTATTTGCTAGACAGGACTTGGCACTCCAGATTTATAAGTAATTTATTATAGTGAACTCTTTCAGAACTGTACATAAACTGGTTATTGTGATTAAATCCCTAGTAGTTATTAATTAAGCATAGCAAGTTGGTAATCCATATTGGGCATTGAACTAGAGTTATCAGTTAATAACAGAAGATTCTGGTATTTTATTGTGATATTTTAATGCGATTCATTGTGAGTAAGGTTAGTTTTAAAGGTATATTTGGTTTGCTTTGTAAAGAATATTGTAACAGCATAAGTGTATATCATTTGATTCATAATCTGGTTTCTATAAATATAATTCAATGTGTTTATAAATGTAACTAATAAAAATAATTTAGTAATTTATATTAATTTTAATTGTTTCGTATATACATTTTAATTGGAGGTTATTAAATAAATTGTATTGTAAACCTGCTATATACTGACAATATATATATATATATATGTGTGTGTGTGTGTATATATTTATATATATATATATATACATATATATGTGTGTGTGTATATATATATATATATATATATATATATACGTTGATTGGAGTAGCCATTTTAGTCCAGAGATTTAGATATAAAAATAGAGGATGAAATGAGGGTGTAATACACATCAATGTGTATTACTGCCCTTAGGGGGCGCCTCCTATAGCCTAACAACTAAACATATGTTCAAACAATATCAGTTAACTAAATTAATACTTATAAGAGATATATATATACAGAAACATACATATATATAAAAGTGTACCAACATAAAGTCCAGTAAGTGATATAGATATAGTCCCAATCAGTGGTAAGTCCAAAAAAAACAGTAGTAGGCAGCTCTCGGTCTTAGGATGGTCTTCCTGAAAGATGGGTAACTAGAAAAAAAGAAAACACAGAGGCGCCAAACATGGCCTAGTATAGCCAGATACCAGATATAACAATTAACAGGGTAGCAATTGGATACTCACAAAGGAGACGCACCCAATGGTGCTATTGAAGCAGACTGGAGCCTCTCAGTGGTCCAGCTCACTGATGTGTCTCACGTATCAGTTGTGGTCCTTGGTGATGGTGATTAACAGGTTCCTGAGTGAACAAAAAATATGCAAACCATAGCCCAGTAACGTTTGTACAAGTGAATGGCAATCTGAGCAATCCTACTTACAAGATCCAAAGCACCTGCAGGTGCATACACTGCAAACTGGAACCAAACAGTCGCCCAGTAGACTGATCCCTCCAGGTGAAAGCAGATTAACTCTCAGGTGCCAATCAAAGTTTGAGCAGCATGTAAATGATATAAAGATTGTCCAAAAAGCAAGTGTATTTCTGTAAAAATCTTTATTAAAATGCGACGCGTTTCTCAGCTATAACAAGCTGTTTCATCAGGCTAAAAAATTATAAAAACACATTCAGAATACACTTGCTTTATACAAAACTAAACCTACTAATTAGCCAATCAGATGGCTCCAACCTTGATGGTCATTAAGTGTTAGCACCTGTCTGCTAGAAGGTTGGTATGGCAACCAACAGCCCAAACATAATTTAGTACAGATACCAAACTTCAGCAGACCATACTAGTGACCAAATCATCGTTTGTGTGCATCAAAATAAATCATCATTGTGTATTGATGATAATAAAAAACATAAGCAAAACACTGTTAAGAACAGGAACACATTTCCTATAAAATTGTACTTCATGAAATATAAATAAACAAACTAATACATATAATGATATGTTTCCCATACCTATTCAGTCTACATAAATCGTGCTTTTATAATTTCAGCCTTAACTTCCTCTTAAAAAATGTTAAATTAAATATGCGACTTAATAACAAGTTAAGGACAGGCAAAGCAATGCTGTCAAACTTATTGTTAAACTAATGTTGCAAACCCAAGTGTTCGTTAATACGACTCCTGCTTCCTGATGTCAAATAGCACAATAGCTGATTGAAGAATGTGTTCCTGTTCTTAACAGTGTTTTGCTTATGTTTTTTATTATCATCAATACACAATGATGATTTATTTTGATGCACACAAACGATGATTTGGTCACTAGTATGGTCTGCTGAAGTTTGGTATCTGTACTAAATTATGTTTGGGCTGTTGGTTGCCATACCAACCTTCTAGCAGACAGGTGCTAACACTTAATGACCATCAAGGTTGGAGCCATCTGATTGGCTAATTAGTAGGTTTAGTTTTGTATAAAGCAAGTGTATTCTGAATGTGTTTTTATAATTTTTTAGCCTGATGAAACAGCTTGTTATAGCTGAGAAACGCGTCGCATTTTAATAAAGATTTTTACAGAAATACACTTGCTTTTTGGACAATCTTTATATCATTTACATGCTGCTCAAACTTTGATTGGCACCTGAGAGTTAATCTGCTTTCACCTGGAGGGATCAGTCTACTGGGCGACTGTTTGGTTCCAGTTTGCAGTGTATGCACCTGCAGGTGCTTTGGATCTTGTAAGTAGGATTGCTCAGATTGCCATTCACTTGTACAAACGTTACTGGGCTATGGTTTGCATATTTTTTGTTCACTCAGGAACCTGTTAATCACCATCACCAAGGACCACAACTGATACGTGAGACACATCAGTGAGCTGGACCACTGAGAGGCTCCAGTCTGCTTCAATAGCACCATTGGGTGCGTCTCCTTTGTGAGTATCCAATTGCTACCCTGTTAATTGTTATATCTGGTATCTGGCTATACTAGGCCATGTTTGGCGCCTCTGTGTTTTCTTTTTTTCTAGATATAAAAATAACAAGAGTATTGCATTGAGCAATGATACTTTTTTATTGAACTAACTATACATTTATAAGATGACCATTTTATAGTTAGTCCAATAAAAAAGTATCATTGCTCAATGCATTACTCTTTTTATTTTGATATCTAAATCTCTGGACTAACACGGCTACTCCAATCAACGTGTATATATATATACAGACATGTATAAACATATTTACACGTGTATATACATATCTACACATATATGTACACACTGGAGGCCTTCCCAGACAAATACTTTGAAAATTAATATTTATTCAATTTTAGTATATTTATTTTGTTTTTACTGTAAATATTTCACTTTCCAATGTTCTTCACATAGAAGAAAATGTTCTTTGTATTACAAAAATATAATTATATATATATATATATATATATATATATATATATATATATATATATATATATATATATATATATATATAAAGAGCATTTTCTTCTTTGTGAAGAACAACAGGAATGTAAATATTTATAACAACCTTTGGGCTTAGTGTTGTAGGTCTAACGCTGTATTAGGTTAGTGATAAGTTAGTTTTTTTTGTTTTTTTTTTAAAAGCACACTACTTTGAAGTTTAGGAGAAGAAGTTAATGCAGTTGCGATATCCTAAGTCCTGAAGTTAGCGTGCATTGGGTTTCACTCACACACTAACTTTCAACTTATAATATGCGCACTAGTGGTGTTAGTGCGTGTGCAAAAATTTTTTAAAGCGCAACTTGTAATTTGACCCTTATAGTACATGTTGTTTTTATTTTTTATTTCTTGAGTTCTTATATATACAGGGTTATATGCTTACAATTGCATATTTTGTACATACTGTATACTATATTGTCTGTACAATTTTGAATGTAATCCTCAATAAAAATATAAAAAAAGAAAAAAAGCTGATGAAATAGAATACCACTGTAAAGTACTTGTGTGAAGGTACTTGGAAAAGCACATATGAAAAACATATTCCAGAGGGATATCTAATGTATTAAAAGGGTGTGAAATAGCAATTTCACACACATATATCTAATGAATTGGAATATACCACATTAATTGAAACTGAAAAACACATTTTTCAACTTAAATTGAATCTATCATAGGGACATGGATAGGAAAATTAAACTTATTATTCAGACATAGCGTCAAAATTTAAAAACCTTTTCAGTTTATTTCTATTATCAGATTTACCTCACTCTCTTTGTTTCTTTGGTTAAAACATAGCTCCTTTCCATAAGAGCATACTGAGATAGACTCAGGAGGATGAACATGTCTTTAGCTCTACATAGCAGCTCTGTTTGTAACAATATTCGTAGCAATGTTGCACATAAAGCGCTCAAGTCACATTCAAACCTCTGAGCTTACCTCTTTATGCTTTCATGGAAAAGAATTAAGTATTTATAGGAGACCTATCAAACCTGAGGCGTGCAAAAAGTTGAAGTTCAAATATCGTGCGCACGTTAACGTATTCCCCCATAAAACTCAATGGAGAAAAAAAAGTGGGAAAAAAAAATAACACCCTACTCTCACTCAAACCCGATTGCATATATTCAAGAGTGCTATCCCGACATAAAAACATTAATATTTCACATTCCAATGTTCTTCACATAGAAGAATATGTTTTATTTATTCATAAATACATATTTCTACATATATCTGATGTTTTTTTGTTGTTAATATATATATATGTATACCTATATACAGTATATACACGATTATATATAGGTATAGATATATATATAGGAATATATTTAAAAATACTTAGAACATATTCCCTTATGTGAAGAATGTTGCAATATTTACACTAAATACAAAGTATAACACAGGGTTTGCAAATCTTTAAAGGTCTCCCCGTATTTCTCTAAATTCCTTCCATTTAGCGGCAATCCAGATTTTCCAGAAGGGGTAAAATCAGATGTTGTTAGGAGCTGGAAGGGAAAGGGACTAGAATATGTACTACAATTATTTGGGAATAAATGGGATTCAATTAAAACTTTTGAACAAATTAAACAAGAATTTAGTATTGACAACAATAGCTTTTTTGCTTATTTGCAGGCTAGACATTACTGTGCCTCGATTAGATCAAAATCTCTACCAGAACAGTGGAAAGATATTGCAACAGGGATAAATATTTTTAAAGCTGGTAATTCGTATATTTCCTACTGGTATACATTAATACTAAATAAAGAAGGGATAGACAATATTAATAAGTTAACTCATAAATGGAAAAAAGTTGTTCAATCAGTGGGGAATGATTCTCTTAAGAAAAGTATTCAAAGAGTACATAAAGCTACATTAATATCCTTGTGGAGGCCTTCACATTTTAAATTAATTCATTTTGTATATATTACACCAGATAAACTTACAAAATGGAATAAAATTAGGGAGAGGTAAAAGGTGAGTTTAAAATCCTCCACTACGCAGAAAATAACTCATTGTGTAGTTCACTAACAAATCTAGACAGGCCAGAAGGCTTGTTTTTCCCATAGAAAACCTCTGGAATACATTGTTTCCAATGCAACAAAGGATTCTGGTTAAGATATGCAAATGAAGTTCACAATGACACACCTTTTTACTTCAAGTCTGCTTTTCAGCAGATTCCCTTAACGCTAAAGCATCGCTGTTCACACAGCTTATACGCTTAGCTAGGGTTAGTGCAGTGATTCATAACCATCCCAGGACAGACTGTTTCATAGTTGTTGCTACTCATCAGCTGGGTGAAGGTTTGAATCAATGCTGGGTGAAGTTGATTCCGGGCAAAATACAACAACATTCAAAATTAGGGGGAGGTAAAAGGTGTATATATATATATATATATATATATATTTGTTTGGAAAAGAAGGGCACTCTCAGGTTTTATAGAGAAACATAAAATGTTTTTATTTTGAACAACAACGTGTCATCAGGGACAGAGTCGATGTTTCGGCTCACATCAGAGCCTTCTTCAATACAAAGAAAATCTTACATCAGCGTGTAGCCGTGCTCCCAGAACAGGAAATGTGCTTGAACGTCGACTCTGTCCCTGATGACACGTTGTTGTTCAAAATAAAAACATTTTATGTTTCTCTATAAAACCTGAGAGTGCCCTTCTTTTCCAAACAAATGTATACATGATTCTTTGAGGATTGCACCCAGGTGGTTGACACGTTGCCTAGGCTGGAGTGCTGGGACACCTGCTAATTGAATATATATATATATATATATATATATATACACACACACACATACATATTCATATTTAGAAATTAATATGTATGTATCTCAATGTTAAAGCCCTTTGCCTGCCTTTTTTAAAAATATTTTTTATTAGTGTTATTATGAGTGTAACTATATTTTTTAATGTATTTTTTATGTGTTTTGTGAAACAGTTAACCAGAGCTCTGATGATGAGCTATCCCAACGAGCATTAACTTTAATTACGCTCGAATGATCGCATTTAATTTCAACTTCTAATACAAGCGCAATACCCGACCTGCACAAACAGACGCGATAAACCCATTTTCACTCATGTGTAACTGTGCCACTCATAATCTGGCCTGCTTGATTGGATCCTTTCTGCAACACGGAGACCGTCCGTGGGATTCACCGTCTTTGCTCTACTGTTTGTACATTCCCAGTTTGAGCACCAGGTAGCTGGACAGATAAAGTGAGTGCTGTATACCTCTGCGAATTTATATATATATATACATATATATATATACAATCGTATGCAAAAGTTTAGGCACCCCTGACAATTTTCATGATTTTCATTTATAAATAATTGGGTGTTTGGATCAGCAATTTTATTTTAATCTATCAAACAACTGAAGGACACAGTAATATTTCAGTAGTAAAATGAAGTTAATTGGATTAACAGAAAATGTGCAATATGCATCAAAACGAAATTAGACAACGTGCATAAATTTGGGCACCCCAATAGAAATATTGCATTAATATTTAGTAGAGCCTCCTTTAGCAGAAATAACAGCCCCTAGATGCTTCCTATAGCCTGTTATGATTGTCTGGATTCTGGATGAAGGTATTTTGGACCAGTCCTTCTTGCAAAACATCTCCAGTTCAGTTAGGTTTGATGGTTGCTAAACATGGACAGCCCACTTCAAATCACCCCACAGATTTTCAATGATATTCAGGTCTGGGGACTGGGATGGCCATTCCAGAACATTGTATTTGTTCCTCTGCATAAATGCCAGAGTAGATTTTGAGCAGTGTTTTTAGTCGTTGTCTTGTTGAAATATCCAGCCCCGGCGTAACTTCAACTTTGTAACTGATTCCTCAACATTATTCTCAAGTATCTGCTGATATTGAGTGGAATCCATGCGACCCTCAACTTTAACAAGATTCCCAGTACTGGCACTGGCCACACAGCCCCATAGCATGATGGAACATCCACCAAATTTTACTGTGGGTAGCAAGTGTTTGTCTTGGAATGCTGTGTTCTTTTGCCGCCATGCATAACGCCCCTTGTTATGACCAAATAACTCAATCTTTGTTTCATCAGTCCACATCAACTTCTTCCAAAATGAAGCTGGCTTGTCTAAATTTGCGTTTGCATAACTCAAGCGACTCTGTTTGTGGCGTGTGTGCAGAAAAGGCTTCTTCCGCATCACCATCACATAGAGCTTCTCCTTGTGCAAAGTGTGCTGAATTGCTGAACGATGCACAGTGACACCATCTGCAGCAAGATGATGTTGTAGGTCTTTGGAGTTGGTCTGTGTGTTGTTTTTGACCATTCTCACCATCCTTTGCCTCTCCGATATTTTACTTGGCCTGCCACTTCTGGCCTTGACAAGAACTGTGCCGATGGTCTTCCATTTCCTCAGTATGTTCCTCACAGTGGACACTGACTGCTTTAATATCTGCAATAGCTTTTTGTAGCCTTCCCCTAAACCATAATGTTGAACAATCTTTGTTTTCAGGTAATTTGAGAGTTGTTTTGAGGCCCCATGTTGCCACTCTTCAGAGGAGAGTCAAAGAGGAAAAAAAACTTGCAATTGGCCACCTTAAAAAAGGTTTTCTTATGATTGGATGCAACTGTCTATGAAGTTCAAGGCTTAATGGGCTCACCAAACCAATTGTGTGTTCCAATTAATCAGTGCTAGGTAGTTACAGGTATTTTATGCACCTATATAATTTCATTTTGATGCATATTGCACATTTTCTGTTAATCCAATAAACCTCATTTCACTACTGAAATATTACTGTGTACTTCAGTTATTTGATAGATCAAAATGAAATTGCTGATCCAAACACCCAATTATTTATAAATTAAAATGGTGGAAATTTTCAGGGGTGCCTAAACGTCCCTTTCTTGAGTTCCCTGAAACGTCATCTAATAAAGTTGACCTTTCGTTCACAAAATCCTGAGAGCGCACTATTTATTGGAAGTATATATATATATATATATATATATATATATATAAAAATAAACACACACACATTATAGCCTTTTCCAGTCAAATACCTTGCCGTATACCATATGCCTTTTAACCGTTATAATAAATGTGAATATAGGAGTGTAATAGTTTATTCTGATATGTTTATGATGTGCTTTGTGAACTTTTTTTTAACCCTTACACTTTACGCTAGGTCTTCAGCCACGCTAATACTATTATATGTTGAAAGTAAACACAATTTGTGCTCAAGTGAGACTGTTTACTTTCAAATATAATAGTTAGTGCAGTCGCGATATAGCTTATCGTGTTCCGCGCTAACATTAGCGCACCACTTGTATTCTAGTCTTATGAGGGGAGTGAGTTAGAATGTCTGCACTATCTGAACTCCAGATATTAGCACATCTGAGGCTTTTTCTTAAGAGCAACCATTTAAGGTCTTAGAAGCTCCATTCACCTTTGATATACCTTTACATCTGACACTCTCTTTGAATACCACCATTTATCACCCTTGCCATTATGGCGACCTGAAATAATGACGCAACACAGGAGTTTGGCTAAATATGGAAAGGTCACATTTAATAATTTAATTAAATTTCTCATTGGGTAATAACATACCCCAAATTCAACACAACAACTCAAAATGCACCAGCATTTGCACAACCTGAACTTGGATCCCACGTGTCGGGGGAGAGATCACAAACCCCCCCCTGTGGCAGAGCCGAAGGGGAGGAGAGAGAACCTGCAGCATATACCAGCCATTAGCTAGACCACCGAATCACGACTTAGGCTGGGTATGCTACAGGATCCCCTCCGCCCCTTGCATGCCCCGCCTACGTGCCAGATCCCAATTTCACCGCAACATCTATAAAACGTTTCCTTATTTATGGCTGCTTGCTTATCTTAATGCCTTCAGCTAGCTTAGACCTCTCGAGTCACCCACTAGCTTCCAGCTGCAGCTTTCTTGATTCCCTTTATTAGGGTGCACGGGCAGTCTTACTGCGATCCAACTAAGTAGCTTACATCGTGCCCATAACCATGCCAAATTTGCTTCTTCCTCTTGACCTACAGTCTTGTTAAATTCACGCCACCCCCTTCTGAAAAATATCAACATTCACATTATTATTATCACCCTCCTTATGACTGCTATGGCCCCTGGATCTCCGACCAACCCTTGTGCTACTGGAATCTTTCCCGTTTTAAACCAAGGATTCCCCTCTCCTCTCCCCCGTATCCACCATTACATATGTGTTGCCTTCTACATCCCTGATTGTCCTGGGAGATTCTGCCCCAGACTCTTCCTGCCTCACTCTTTTCCTTGGCTGTTCCCCTATTGTCTCCATGCCATAGACCTCAATATAACCAGGAGGCCCCCTGCTAGCCCCCCTTCTTTCCCCCCCTATCTCCCTCTCCCCTCTTATCTGGCTTGCATGGCTTGGCCTGCCGGGTCTACAACCGGGCCCCTTTTCCTTAATTTGTTCCCTCCCTACATTAGCCTTCTCCCCTTTTTCCTTGCTTATTTGCCTGCCAAGTGCTTTACCTACCCGCCCTTTCTTATTTGCAATTTCCCTATTTGGTGCCTTTCCTACATTGATGCCCTTAACCGCCACACTAACTCAGGGCTTCTCCCTTCTGTTACCCGATGTGTCCGACAGGTAAGCTGCGTTCCCCCCCCCCCCCCGCTCCTACCCATACTCCCCAATCGATGCGCCGGGCCTTCTATGGGCACATCTAAATGTGCCTGCGTAGTGACGTCATACGTCCGCCCATGCCCAACTAACGTGCGTGCGCTCGAGGTGTTCCTGCGTAAAGGGGGAGGGCTGGGGGAAGCACTACGGCTCCTGTTCTGACTACCGCGGCTCACAGTAACTTGTCACCCTGCCCTATACCGCTCCTGGCGCGATGTCTGCTGTGCCCTATGGCTGTAACCTTGACCCCTTGAACAGGCCCGGAGTGCACCGGAGCACGACCCTCCCGCCCGGTAAAAATACTGACTGCCCGTGGTGAACCCTGCTCGCAGCTCTCACTGGGACCCCCCTCCTCCCTATCTAACGAGCCATTTCTATCACCCTGCCCCAGGGGAATTCCGGGGCTACTAGACCCATCTGAGTTTGAAAATAATGGCAGCTCCTCCATACTCACATAATAATCGCCAGGCAAGGCCCCCATGTCCTCACTAACCACCCTATTAATACTTACGGCTCCTTCTCCTAGGCTTGCTCTCCCAGGGTTTGTTACCGGTTGACATCCCAATGGAGCCTCAAACTTCTGCTTCTGATTCTCCTTCTGTTTCTTTTCCATCAGCTTCAGCTTCTTCTGCGCCCGCATCGCCCTTGTCCTCCAGAGTGTTTCGTCGTCGGTGAGGAATCGCTTAGGAATCTTCCTACTTCTTGTGGACATCTTCACGCTCCTTCTCTGAAACAAAAAAGGTTAGTAATAATACAACATCCTGCTGCCCTACCTATATATACCCTTTCCACACCCCTTCTTATCTGCTATCCCTTCAATCCCTCCTCTCACTCTTATCTCTTACTTCCCTATTCTTTTCTAACTCCTAACCCCCTTTCCCCCTTTTTACTCCCCCTCACCCTTCCGGCTAGGAGCCCAGCCCTTAGGCCGCTCCAGTCATATTCATTCCCTCTGCTATTTTTACTTGTCAAATATAATTTGAGCAATAAAATAAAAGCAAGAATAAAAGACTTTTCAAGGCTAATTCTGCTACACATTTGTCCCTAATTGGCTGTATCTGATAACAACTTCAAAACAATTAACTTTATACTAACATTATGACAGGAGCTAGCCTTGTAATTAAGAGGTGTTTACTGTCCCATAAGCCCATAAATGTACGTAATAATAAATCAGTAAAAACAAATTATAAAAAATACACATAACTGAATTAATGAACGTGCAAATTTATTTAAAAAAAAAACTACATTATCCATTATCAGAATTTTATTTTGGAATTATTAAAATATGTACATTATATTAACCAAATAAAATCTACCTATCAAAATGTATTCAGTTTTACTATATGAAAGTACCCAATGAGTTGCAGTACTTACTTACCTTTCATTAAACTAAAATAGCAAAATTGCATAAAAAAGTTCAATTTTATCTTCACCATTAGAAAATATGAAAACAAATTAAGATAATTTGTGACTAATATAATGTTTTGTTTTTCTTTTCTAATAAAGATTTAAAAAAAAAAAAAAAAAAAATTCTATAAAAGTATTAAATACTTATCATTGGACACATCCGTAAAAGTAAAATAAGATAGATTCATGATTATACCATTAAAGCAAAAATACGTCCATTTGAGGAAAGATATTCTGCCAGACATTTGTTAAAAAACATTACCATACAGCAGATTAAGAGTAAATTACATCTCACAGTAGCAAGAAAATTTGTCTTTAGAAATAATGATCTGTTGGGCAGACTTAGAAAGTAAAACCTTATTCGTATAATTGTCTCATTACCCAAGACCTGCAGTGTGTTTCTAGTTGGGAGATGGACACATTGTACAACGTCTGGAGTTAATTCAAAGCAAAACATAATGACACAAAATTGCATCTCCATCAGGTAATTTTCATCAAAGCATTTAGAAGAACACACGCCCAATGCAATGAGGTCGAAACAGCTCACATAATGCAGCGTTGACATTTTATCAAACTCAGACATGGATTTGATTGATAACAACTAATATTGCAATAATTACTGAAATTATGTTGTTTCTATTAATTAAGAAATACCAGTTACCAGGTCAGGGTAGTGTGTTCAGTTAGCATAGGGGTAGTTTGCTTTTTGATTGGGACTCAATTTGCTTTCTGTTGTAGAGCAATTTGCAAATATTAAAAATATTTATTTATAATTATAACAAAAATATATGTTCTAGTATATATTCACTTTAGATGGGTAGTGTTCTAGATATACAGCATTGTTTATTCCTGTACATATTCTAGAAATTGAGAAGCATATCCATGCAATATGTTTCAAATTGAGAAGCATATCCTGTACATATGCTACAAATCAAGAAACATATCCATGCAATAGACATGCGTATACATTGGATGGAACATTATTCCCTAAATGTACTCTCCTCTGCACAGGTGAATTGTGTGTGTGCAGGGTACGGGTTGCAGATGCAGAGAGGTAGAGGATAATAGTGGTATCACAGCCAGATGCTTTAGTATACCATTGTGTGACAATATGAAGTTATACCGTGATGAAGTGCGCATAAGCAGGGTATGCTAATATGTTGTCCCAGTGAAGGGGCCACAAAATGGTTATTTAGCTTAGGCACAAACATTTTACAATTTGGACAGAGGGGAGTCAGATAAAAGCAATGTGTAGCCTTGATCCTTATATTTAACAGCACAGCTTAAGATATGTAAAAAAAGATTTATGCCGGCACTCTCAAAGTTAAAAATACTTTTGTTGATTCACTCAGTTAAAAAAATATACAAAGCAGACTGACCATAACACATCTAATGCGTTTCGGCTAGGGCCTTACTAATAGATGCTTAGATTCACAACTTGCAGTGTGCATATTTAAAAAATAAACCAGGTGGTCATTGGATAGTTACAACCCACCTGACCTGCAAAGACACTTTATTACGGTGGACTTACAATAATACATAAACATGGTTGTAAATAATATTATAACAGAAACATTACAAAACCGTTTTAAAAGATGAATATTAATACAGGCCATATATACAATTTATGGAAACCACACACAGTGGTGGGGTAAATAATAATGAAAAAGAATAATTGAATCACACACTTAATTTAAATTAAATATTAGCAATGATAAACACTGTTATGTGATCACTCAACACCAATAAACATCTAGTTGAAATAAACTAACTCTTTAAGCTAAATTCAATACTGCTATATCCCCATATATAATACATGAAAACACTCCATAAAAGGAGATTTTTACTTGTACACTTAATGTCATGCACAGTCAATACTAGGGATATAAATATTCACACTACTACAAAACCATGTAGGGGCAGAGTTTATTCCCAAAAGTTAATGAGGTCATACTCTGAGTTGAAACCTTTAGGAAACTTGGTATATACGGTTAAAATCCAAAATACTTCTAGTTTTGTTCTGTCTCCATCTCTGTTGGGAAAAACAAGCTTTTCAATTGCTTTTCATTTAAAAAGCAATGTCTCACAGTTGTGAATCTCAATGAAGTGTTTAGCCAAAGCTGAACATTTATCTGATATTTTTATACTAGAGAGATGCTCTCTTACTCACTCTCTGACCTCACGAGTCATACAAACCACATACTGAAGATGACTTTGGAAATAACAAATAACGTAAATGACATATTTGGCTCTACAATTCAGACAAGAATTAATTTGATAATTCCTGCTAGTAACAAAATATTAAAAATGAGTACCTTGGAGGAAAGCCTCATTGTCTAATGAGATCAGGGAATCACACACAAAATTATTACACAATACATACATAACACCTAGACTGTTTCACAAGTGGAGTCCTGAAACCTCAGGGCTATGCCCAAAATGTTCGCACCCTAACCCTAACATTACACACATGATATGGCAGTGCCCGCGACTTAAGAAATTCTGGGGAATGACGCAGAGATGGGTGGAGAAACTTACAGGGGAAAAACTTGAATTGACAACGACTAAGTTGATCCTACTGCATTCACAGTCAGGTGCACAGAAGCACGTTAAATTCATCCACAATGTAATACTACTGGCTAGAAAACTTATTCTCGAACAATGGATGACACCCAATTCACCAAATCTAACACAGCTCAAAATAACTGTACAAAGACAAATGACATATGAACAGATAGACACACAAGGGGACGTAACGTTACGGACCAAACACTTTCTAAATAAAGGGGAACCCCTGATTTGCAGCTTAGACCTCCCACACCAGAGACAAATAATATACCCATTTAAAGACTCAGAGTTTGTCCTTGAAGCCCAACTTAGGGGAAGGTGGAATATCTTTAACTAACATGTCCGTATACGACAAAATGACTTAGGTAAGATGGAGAGCCTTGATCCTGGGGGGGCGCCTCGGGGAGAGTAGGAGGAGAGTAGAACTTTGGAAATGGTGGGATAGGGATGTGATGAAAATGCAAATGTTAAACTTTGATGCCAACAACCTGGAACAAAGACTTACCTCTATGGCAGAGACATTGATTGAAAAAAGGATAACCTATTGCCACATTACTAAGACTTTTGAGAAGCATGCAGCAAATCGCAATGTGGCATAGAGCCTTTTGCTCCCTAACTGATGGGTAGCGGAGGACTGAGATAATGTGACAAATAACATGTGAGGTAAAGCGCATATAGGCTTAGAATGGTAACTAATGGTATTTGAGGGGATGGAGAAAGTGGAAGGAGGTTGGAGGAAGTAAACCATTGAAATATATAGAAAAAGCCAGGACGGTTGTAGTGACAAATCTGTATTGAACATTGTAATGATCCAACTGTTTAAAATGTTTGTTATTATGACTAGTGCTGGAAATAAATAAAATATTTAAAAAAAAAAAAAATGAGTACCTTGTTCAAAATGCTTGCATGACTTGTAGGCAAAATTGCTACATCTGTATATGCCTTTAAATCTTAACCAAGAGCTTGACTTACTTTAAACCTTTCTTAACTTACCGGGTGGGCAGAGCATGGACACTGTGCGGGAGGCCGTACGCTGCCCTAGCAGAGTCTCACTGAGAGTGGTGAATGGCAGCTATACGTTTAGGCTTAAACCTTTACTGGGAGACGTCAGAAATAGTAGCGATATTATCCGGAGCCCACGGATTAAGATTTGCTGAGTGCATGATACAAATGGACAATCCTAAAACTGGATGAGACAAAATCATAATCATGCAAAAGTGAGTCTACTATTCTCATTTGTTTTACTTAAAATATCTCCCAGTGATCATTTTAATTTAACATCTGTATACAGCTCTGAGCGCTCCAAATATACTGTTTTTTTTATAGACTATTGATTGGATCCTTGCAGCACAGTTTAAGAGCAACGGTTCCTGCTTCTAAGTGGTTCCAACAGCTAGGAGTACAGATAACTAAGCTAAGGTACATTAAAAACCTATTTCTTTTGTTTAAACATTTGTCTCACACACCATAGAGGGGACAAAAAGCAAAATCTGTAACTTGGGCATTCAAAATGCTGCAAATTGGGGTGGGGGTGGTAAGGTGGTGGCCTTGATTGGCTTAATTACTTAAAGTTGCTTGTAAGCACTTTATAATCAGTCAAAAGACTGCTATAGCTCTATGAGTGGTTTCTGCATTGAAGGATGTAAGTTTGTTACTTTTACCTGCTCTCCAGTCTGGAATGTTGAGACTTTTCAGAGGCCCTGGCTTAGGATAAGTTCCCAATGCCCTCCTGGTTACCCAGTTGTGCCAGTGTGTGTTATAGATTTTATGCTGCAGTCTGTAATTCTGGCATAAAGTTGGATCTTTTGCTAGTTTACAAATGGTGACCACATGAGCTTTCAGTATTTCAGATGGAAAGAGTAGGAGTAACACTTTTTAGGCCTATAAATATTTCAACTTTAAATTAGTTGATTCCTCACACATTTCTTGTATAACAGCAATGTTTATATCTTTGTGTTGATAGTACAAATCTGCTTGTCTTGTAATCAAAATAATTATTTATTTAATTAAGACAAAATAAAGCTTTCTATTAAAGATTCCTATTGGTGGTTACTAGGTATCACCCCCCCCCCCCCCCTCAAGCCTATAGGGAATAGAGTAGGCGCTAGTCCACATCTTCACACAAAATAAAGCTTTGTCAGCTTGAAAATCTAATGCAAATGTATTCTTATATTCTAGAACCCACACTCTGTTTTTTTCTAAACTAGACATTTTAATCAAAATCCCAATTATAAAAATCTTATCATCCTATCATAAACAACATCAGATATAGCTTGATTATTATTCCAGATAAAATTGTTAGGACCGTGTTAAAGTCCGTCCAAAACAGTCAGCAGAATTACCAAATGGAAATCCAACAGTGTAGTCCAGGAGAAAGGTGTAGTTAACCTAGCAGGCAAAAAGTTGAAAAAAATCTGGTAAACAAAGTTAGAGGAAAAACACACCCATGAGATTAACTCAATACATGGTCAACAATACAGGGTGAACCAGAATAATATAAAGGGGAAAAGGTGCCAAAAACATCAACCATGGCTGACAAAAAAATAAAAGGATGGGAATGAAGCAAGATACAGCATCAAGAATGACATGGCATGGCAACTGCATCATAGCAACCAAAAATATTGCATCAAAAAACAATCCACCATAATAACAAAAATAATCATGTAAATATTTTTAAAAGTCTTGGTATTTTAAATATGCTGAGGTAAGTATTCAGAATCTCTAGCAGGGAGATAATTTCCCTAACAATGCAATCAGCACTCATTCAATCCAATGCATACCTCTGATTTCTACCAAGGATTAAATAGTAATTATAATTCTACTAAACAGGTACAAACAGCACCGCATATAATAGAAATCAAATGTATGAAAACAGGATCTAACTAAGGGGTTAATCACAATATCCTGCTTGTTATTGGAAGATTATGATTTTTGAACATTTATTGGTATTGTCAGTTTGCTTTTCCAGTCATCACAGTCCCAAAATGCTTTTGCTCTCAATACCCCTTAAATCTTTTCCTCACAAAAACATTAAAATTATACCTACATTATTTTCCAGGTTTTTATAATCCAAAAACAAATTAAATATAATCCCATTCCCACAGTAGTTATAAATCTGAGTAATTTTGAAGTTTGTCAATGTGGGGGACTTTAAAAATGCCTAGGACAAGCATAAGGCTATCCTACAAACTAGATAAGTTTATACTTTTAGGAAATATCGAGCAGACTTGCTGGGCCTATGGCTCTTATCTGCCGTCAATATCTATGTCAACCTGGCGTAGGAAAGCAGAGTCAGAATAGTGCCACATGAATGATTTATAGTACAAACCACATTGACACAATATTTATTGAAGTCTGTTTCAAGATATGTTTACAAAGACACTGAACAATGTATAAGATAAAAGTACTGCTCCCTGGATTTGGTGAAGCAAGAGGAACAACAATGGAAAAAGAAAATAATTAAAGCATCTAGCATTTTCCACCTAAATAAATTAAAGGGACACTGAACCCAATTTTTTTCTTTCGTGATTCAGATAGAGCATGACATTTTAAGCAACTTTGTAATTTACTCTGATTATCAAATTTTCTTCATTCTCTTGGTATCTTTATTTGAAATGCAAGAATGTAAGTTTAGATGCCGGCCCATTTTTGGTGAACAACCTGGGTTGTTCTTGCTGATTGGTGGATAAATGTATCCACCAATAAAAAAGTGCTGTCCAGAGTACTGAACCAAAAAAAAAAAAAAAAGCTTAGATGCATTATTTTTCAAATAAAGATAGCAAGAGAACAAAGAAAATTTGATAATAGGAGTAAATTAGAAAGTTGCTTAAAATTATGTGCTCTATCTGAATCACAAAAGAAAAAAAAAATCGGGTTCAGTGTCCCTTTAAATATTATTCTGTATTTTTGAGAGGTGTTTAGCCTATTGTATTTCTGTGGTATTGGAGAGCAGTCTTAGTGATATAAAATTAAGACTGGAAGCACATAATAATCTTACACAACCAAGTAACGGTATAATTACTAGTGGCTAGGAAAACCCAGAGGCAGCAGCGTAAACAATTTACGAGAACAGGAAAGTAAGGCATGTACAACGTGTATATACATTTTTGCTTTAAAGATTTTCCAGGGAATAAAATAGATGTGAACATTATTATGAAAAAAAGTTTTAAAAATCAAGATAAAGAAAACGTACTTAAAAAAAGTAATTAAATGCAAGGTTCTGACACTACGGCTTTTTATGTTATCCAAACGTCATTATAATTGAATTATGTTTTTTTGCATTAGCATAAAATATAATTATAAAATGAACGTACATTTTAAAAAATGATAACTGAATTTACTAAACTAACAACAGGAATGCGCTAACCATGGCAAGATCAATCTTACACTTTTCATAATCATTAAACTATTTGTTTCTGTAGCTATGTCTAAAAATGTTTCTATGTCTCTATTCTTTGCAAAGAAAATAAATAATCACGGATTACATTTAAATACTAATCCAATTCTCTTCAAATGTTCCACTTTTGTTGTGATATACATGACAACTATAACAAGCAAATGTCTGCCAAATTAACCTCTTAAGGACATATGACGGAATTTTTCCGTCATAAAACAATTGAGCAAACTGAAAGCTGTGTCCTTAAAGGGTTAATTAAGATGGCACAAGTTATAAGTATTTTAAAAATCAGTTTTAACCTTGAAAGCTCTTTAAGTTTACCACTTAGATGTACAACCATGCAACTATAATTAACTATTCTATTAGACAATAAGGTAGGCACCTGTTAGAGTGCTAGGTGTCATAGGCTAGAGATTAATTATCCAGCTAAGGGGATTACAGACATTTAGCATAAAAAGTATATGATCTTGATCAATAGATTTTCTTAGCTGTATAGGCCATTATACAATTATTCTGCAAGTAAAAGTGTCAGCAATTATATTATATTCAACGTGCACTCATTATGTATATATATTTTAGAGCTGAAGAGAAAACTGTATCTCATTAAGACCAACATCATAATGACAAAAATGCTAACCAATAGTGAAGACAGGCATGTTAAATTTGGTCTGGGAATACTATTCATATGGAATATTGAACATAGCTATATAGCATAACATAAAATGTAAGCAAACTGGAGATCTTAGAAATTCTACTTGGATCATCCTAATTTTTAAAGAACAGACATATTTAAAAAAGAAACTGTTGGCAAACTCAAAGCACCGCTTCTACAAAGATTACTTTCTCTCATAGTAATGAACTCAGACTGTTAATTATAGTCTGGTTACCAGTGTTGAACTTCTTGAGAAAAGAAAATGTTTTTGGGTAATAGCAATCTTTATAGGACAGAGCAAAATAAATCAGAGGTGACATTTATTTTTGCATATTCCTGATATTCTTCAAATCTTTTCTTGTATCTTTCAACACTGTTTGTGCTGGAAGCATACTACATTTCCAGTTTAGCTAAATTAAAAATAATATTCACTGGGATTCTAATCAATGGCCATACAAAACAACTAGTGCTACAAACAGCTTAAACATAAATATATATATATATATATATATATATATATATATATATATATATATATATATATATATATAGGTAGCCCTCAGTTTACGCCGGGGTTAGGTTCCAGAAGGAATAGTTGTAAATCAAAACCGTTGTAAATTGAAACCCAGTTTATAATGTAAGTCAATGGGAAGTGAGGGAGATAGGTTCCAGGCCCCTCTCAAAATTGTCATAAGTAACACCTAATACATTATTTTTAAAGCTTTGAAATGAAGACTTTAAATGCTAAACAGCATCATGAACCTAATAAAATAATCACACAACACAGAATATATAATTAAACTAAGTTAAATGAACAAAACTATTTGCTAAACAGCATTATAAACCTAATAAAATAATCACACACCACATATACAGGTAGCCCTCAGTTTACGCCGGGGTTAGGTTCCAGAAGGAACGGTTGTAAATCGAAATTGTTGTAAATTGAAACCCAGTTTATAATGTGAAGTGAGGGAGTTAGGTTCCAGGCCCCTCTCAAAATTGTCATAAGTAACACCTAATACATTAGTTTTAAAGCTTTGAAATGAAGACTTTAAATGCTAAATAGCATTATAAACCTAATAAAATAATCACACAACACAGAATATATAATTAAACTAAGTTAAATAAACAAAAACATTTGCTAAACAGCATTATAAACCTAATAAAATAATCACACAACACAGACTTTACTTGCATTTTTCTGCAAACAGTTCTTTCTATGCATTCCAATCTGGACTGATTTATAGACAGGAAGATCTTGTTCCTTTGAAATCTGCTCGATAGCTCAGGTCTGGTTAAACTGATTAATTTCAGCTTGCTTGGCTTTGCTGCAACACAAGCGGACAGCTCTACCTACTGGCTATTTTAATAAATGCACTGCTTCTCAATGCTTTTCAATAGCAGTCACATGACTGGAAAAAAGGTTGTTATTCTGAAACGGTGTAAATTGAACCGTTGTAAAACGAGGGCCACCTGTATAGATAGATAGATAGATAGATAGATAGATAGATAGATAGATAGATAGATAGATATTGCTATAACAGGAGGTTTAGAGTCAATTTAAGCCAACTCAAAAGAGCACAAAAAGTTTATCTGAAATTTCTAGGTACATTATATTAATGCAGAAACTTTACTTTAGTACTAAAATTAATGTTTAAGGTTGTTTTTGCTAAAGTGACACGCAAGTCAAAATTAAACTTTCATGATTCAGATAGAGCATACAATTTTAATCAACTTTCCAAATTACTTCTATTAACTAAATATGCACAGTCTTTTTATATTTACACTTTTGAGTCACCAGCTGCTACTGAGCAAGTGCAAGAATTCGGACTATACTTATCACGTCACACAATGCAGTGGGAGTGGAAATTGACACAACTGACATTTTTCAGAAAAATGTCTACTACTTATTTGAAATTCAGACTAAGTGCTATGGCACTGTCTTGTCATTATGTATTTGTTTAGTATGCAAATATACTGTATTTACTGGTCCTTTAAATACTAGTTATTTATTGTCTATTTGTTTTTTAGTAACAGGTGAAATATGTTCCCAGAGAAGCTCCATATGTAAATGATCTTCCCTAATGCTTAATATTCATATTCTTTATAAGATCCCCTATAATAATCCAGGAGTTTAATTGTTAGCCTGACAATATACACTATGCTTATTATTATAGTTGCGGTCTATTTGTTTAACACCTTTGCAAGGGTTCAACACACAGAGTTCCAGGGTGAGTAGTGCAAATTATATACATGCGGGTGGCCTATCTCAACACACATTTTCAATGCAGAACAATATATTATTCTGTCTAAGTAACCCCTGAATGCTTATACAGGTGAAACTCAAAAAATTAGAATATCGTGCAAAAGTTCATTTATTTCCCTAATGCAACTTAAAAAGTGAAACTAATATATGAAATAGACTCATTACGTGCAAAGCAAAATAGTTCAAGCCGTGATTTGTCATAATTGTGATGATTATGGTTTACAGCTCATGAAAACCCCAAATCCACAATCTCAGAAAATTTGAATATTGTGAAAAGGTACAGTATTCTAGGATCAAAGTGTCCAACTCTAATCAGCTAATTAAGCCATAACACCTGCAATGGGTTCCTGAGCCTTTAAATGGTCTCTCAGTCTGGTTCAGTAGGAATCACAATCATAGGAAAGACTGCTGACCTGACAGTTGTGCAGAAAACCATCATTGACACCCTCCATAAGGAGGGAAAGCCTCAAAAGGTAATTGCAAAAGAAGTTGGATGTTCCCAAAGTGCTGTATCAAAGCACATTAATAGAAAGTTATGTGGAAGGGAAAAGTGTGGAAGAAAAAGGTGCACAAGCAGGGATGACCGCAGCCTGGAGAGGATTGTCAGGAAAAGGCAATTCAAAAGTGTTGGGGACTTTCACAAGAGCCACCACACACAGACGGATCCTGGACATGGACTTCAAATGCCGTATTCCTCTTGTCAAGCCACTCCTGAACAACAAACAACATCAGAAGCGTTTTACCTGGGCTAAAGAAAAATAGACCTGGTCTGTTGCTCAGTGGTTCAAAGTCCTCTTTTCTGATGAGAGCAAATTTTGTATCTCATTTGGAAACCAAGGACCAAGAGTATGGAGGATGAATGGAGAGGCACACACTGCAAGATGCTTGAAGTCCAGTGTGAAGTTTCCACAGTCTGTGTTGATTTGGGGATCCATGTCATCTGCTGGTGTTGGTCCACTGTGCTTCATTAAGTCCAGGGTCAACGCAGCTGTCTACCAGGAGATTTTGGAGCACTTCATGCTTCCTTCCGCAGACGAGCTCTATGGGGATGCTGACTTCATTTTCCAGCAGGACTTGGCACCTGCCCACACTGCCAAAAGCACCAAAACCTGGTTCAATGACCGTGGGATTACTGTGCTTGATTGGCCAGCAAACTCGCCTGACCTGAACCCCATAGAGAATCTATGGGGCATTGCCAAGAGAAAGATAAGAGACATGAGATTGAACAATGCAGAAGAGTTGAAGGCCGCTATTGAAGCATCCTGGTCTTCCATAACACTTCAGCAGTGCCACAGGCGGATAGCTTCCATGCCACGCCGCATTGAGGCAGTAATTGCTGCAAAAGGGGCCCAGACCAAGTACTGAGTACATGCTTATACTTTTCAGAGGTTCGATATTGTTCTACAGGTATGTACAATCCTTGTTCCTTGTTTTATTGATTGCATGTAATATTCTAATTTTCTGAGATTGTGGATATGGGGTTTTCATGAGCTGTAAGCCATAATCATCACAATTATGACAAATCACGGCTTGAATTATCTTGCTTTGCATGTAATGAGTCTATCTCATATATTAGTTTCACCTGTTAAGTTGCATTAGTGAAATAAATGAACTTTTGCACGATATTCTAATTTTTCGAGTTTCACCTGTAGGAATGAATAATATTTCTTTGTATGAAATTTGAATGTAATTGGCAATACAATTATTAAACTTGATTGACATTGCTATTTAATGTTTGCCCTATACATGATCGCCTGTGTTCCAATTAAGCATATTTTTAGTTATGAATCATTTTTGTAAGAACATAAATCTATTGGTCATGTCCTTTGAAGCATTTCAAACTTATGAGATGTGTCTGTTTGACCATAATTTTGCTTTGATAAGCCAATTATAATTTAAAATTAAATAATGCTGTAAATCAAATAATGACAGTATATTTTATAGTGACACTAGATAATTCTTCTATTTCAATATTTAATTTGCTGTCTAATAATTAGCATCTTATAAACAATATCACATTCAAACAATTATTTTTGACAACTAGTGCATCATTACATTAGTTTAAAACATTTCCTAAATTCTCAGAAGTCCTTAAAGGGACACTAAACCCAAAAATGTTCTTTCCTGATTAAGATAGAGAATAACATTTAAAACAACATTCCAATTTACATCTATTATTTAATTTGCTTCATTCTTTAGATATCCTTTGCTGAAGAAATGCCAATGTACAGGGGTGAGCCAATCACATGAGGCATCTATGTGCAGCCACCAATCAGCAGCTACTAAGCCTATCTAGATATGCTTTTAAGCAAAGGAAATCAACAGAATAAAGCAACATAGATAACAGAAGTTAATTTTCAAAGTTACTTAAAATTGCATGCTCTCTCTAAATCATGAAAGAAACAATATGGGTGTCGGGTACTTTTAATTTTCCTTAACATTCTATGGGCCAGATTACGAGTGGAGCACAAAATTGCGCTTTTCGCAAGCACGATATTTGCGCTCTACCCGTTATACTAGCACATGCACCTCGCAATTGCATTTTCATGGGCTCCAATGGGAGCCTTGTTCTGATGCTGATAGACATGGCACAGAACCTATCGCAGCGAAGGGGGTAAGTCGCGGGGGTAAGTCGCGCAGCATTGGGCAGCATAGTTTTTAATATAGATGTATATGAATATATATATACACATATTAACACATAAATATATATGTATATAAGCATATACTATATATTAATAGTTTTAACACAGTCCCCATAGACCGCAATGTAAAGGAACTTTTCAGGGCTGTTTTTTTTCACCCCACATCCGCTCACTTTAACCCCTTATAACTGCTTTGTGCAGTTATTTAAAAAAAAATAATAAACATGCTATTTTGTTTTTTAATTAAGGAACATTAAACTTTATTTTGGGGCAAATTGGGGGACATTTTTTTTCATTAATCAGAGATCTGATCTCTGGTTAATGAATGCTAGCTCAAAGTGCTACCAAGAGTTCATGGTAGCATTAACTATTTAACGTGCTCACGTAAACAGGCAAATTTGCCCCTTTATGGTCGCACATTAAATAAGCACCCTATATGTTTTATTTTTTGCAACCAGGAGCCTCAGGAGGCCAAACTTGGTAATTGATAAAAAAGAAAAAAAATTTGCAGGACTAATTAAGAATACACAGGAGTGAACTTCAAATAAAGGGCCAGATTACGAGTAAATCGCAAATTAACACCTTCAGCTCGAGCTAACCCGACATGAAAATATGAATATTTCACATTCCAATGTTCTGCACATAAATAAATATTTCTACATATATCTGATGTTTTTTGGTACATACCTATATAGAGATAATTATATATATATATATATATAATTTTATATATATATATATATATATATATATATATATATATATATATATATATATATATATATAGGAATATCTATTTATAAATACTTAAAAATCCCTACCAGCGCAAACATCTTATCGCTCGGGCTCAAACTTTGTGCTCCACTAGTAATCTGGCCAATAAATAGTAGCATTTTTTAATTACATCCAGAGGCGTAACTAGAAACCACAGGGCCCAGGTGCAAGAATCTAAGAAGGGGCCCCCCCACCACCCCTCCCCCTCCAAAAAAAGGTGAATTTAATACATATTTTTTTTTTTTTACATTTAACACAGAAAAAAAAATGTGAATCAGATTACATGTCTGCAAAAGGAGGTACCCTGTGCCCACAGTCTGTGAGATGGTCTGAACCCCTATTACTGTATATAGTGACACTGTTTAACCCACCAATACTGTATATAGTGAGTTAGTGACACAGTCTGTAATCTGCCGGTGAGATGGCTGGCCTGACCCTACCCGCCCAGTACTTTATAAAGTGACCACAGTAGTCAATGACATGGTCCAGCACCCCTTACTGTATATAGTGGTACTGTATAGTGACACTGTTTACCCCCTGCCCCCCCATGCTGTAGTAACAAGGTCTGTAATTTGCTGGTTCCACAAACATACACAAACACACATACATGCATAGATACACACACACAGTCCCATACATACACACACACACACACACACACACACACCATACACACACACATAAACACACATGGGTAAAACAGAAACACTAACCCCTGTAGTCATGTCACACTCACATGATATCAGTGCAGGCAGTGGTAGGTTAACATTTTTTATTAAAAAAAAAAAAATTATAAATTTTTTTTTTTTTAAGCTGGGCCCCCACCCTCAGGGGCCCAGTCGCACCTGCGACCTCTGCACCCCCTGTAGTTTCGCCCCTGATTACATCTACATTTGTAGATGCCAGACCTCATGGCGCAACAGTAGTGCGTCTGACTCCAAACCAGAAGGCTGCGTGTTAAAATCATGTAAGGGTCATGCTTTCTTTAAAAGGGTTATGATCTCAAGATGAAGGGTGGTAGATTCAGGAGTAATTTGCTGATCACTTCTTTACAGAAACGGTGACTGATTCATGGAATAAACTTCCATAAGAGGTGGTAATGTCAAACACTGTGGATGACTTCAAGAGCACCTGGGATGAACATAAGGCTATCCTACATACAAGTAAATGTATACTTTCATCTGCTGTTAAAGTCTGTTTCTATTTGCCCATGTTGAACATCAGTATGGTTTACAGAAATGTTTTGTTGGGGAATGCTACCTGTATCTGAGTTAATATGTCCATACGGGTCTAACCTTCTACAACATAGTTGCTTCTTTGCTGCTTTATGGCAAAGGACAAGTGTTGTTACAGCTTAAAATTCAAGTACTCTAAAAAGAATTGAAATCAAGAGATTTGACAAGTTGAGTCCTTGATTTTTCCCTGGAAACAAAAGAAGGAAATTAAAATAGAATAACTTTACACACATTAGGGTCACCAAAAGAAGATTGTTGAACTCTGGAAAATTGATCCAAATAGTTCTTCTTAATCCTGTGTTTAGAGAAAAAATAAACCATCAGAAAATGATTGTTTTCAGTCTATATGTACATTCTCCCAGCAATGTTTATCTTGTGTTGATTTGCTGAAAAACGTTAGATACTGAAGAAGCTTAAAGAAAAATTCATGAACTGCAGTAAATACAAATAATTTGACTTCCCCCTTACTGAGTACTCTGGCACAGATCTCACAGCTGTTAACAACAGGAGATGACAGAGTTTGCATTAGAGACCTTTAAATGAGCAAACAATGAGGTCTCTGTTTTTCCTATTCCTTGCCATAAAAAACCTTCACAGTCAGTGAAATATCCAGAGTATCCCCATTTGCCAAAACAACAGAGATCACATATGAGTGTGCAGCAAACATTGATTTAGATTCATTCAGGAGCAGAACCATAGATCGATCATAAAGTTTGTATCCCATTCTCCCTACTGCCAAAATGTGTTGCAAAATTATATTAGTGGGTTAACTGCTGGGAGACCAAGCACTGTCCATGTTTCTTGCTCTTCTCTTTGCTTCATCTGGAAATACATATTATCCTGCAAAGCCCCAAAAATGTTTTAAAGAACAATCAGCAGTAGGAACTCTTAAAAACCAAACCATTGTGATTGGTTTTGTACCACATAAAAAAGCAGATAAAAAGGAGGAAAACCATGTACAGGTGGCCCTCGTTTTACAACGGTTCAATTTACACCGTTTCAGAATAACAACCTTTTCCCCCAGTCATGTGACTGCTATTGAAAAGTATTGAGAAGCAGTGCAATTATTAAAATAGCCAGTAGGTGGAGCTGTCCGCTTGTGTTGCAGCAAAGCCAAGCAAGCTGAAATTAATCAGTTTAACCAGACCTGAGCTATCGAGCAGATTTCAAAGGAACAAGATCTTCCTGTCTATAAATCAGTCCAGATTGGAATGCATTGAAAGAACTGTTTGCAGAAAAATGCAAGTGAAGTCTGTGTTGTGTGATTATTTTATTAGGTTTATAATGCTGTTTAGCAAATGTTTTTGTTCATTTAACTTAGTTTATTTATATATTTTGTGTTGTGTGATTATTTTATTAGGTTTATAATGCTGTTTAGCATTTAAAGTCTTCATTTCAAAGCATTAAAATAATGTATTAGGTGTTACTTATGACAATTTTGAGAGGGGCCTGGAACCTATCTCCCTCACTTCCCATTGACTTACATTATAAACTGGGTTTCAATTTACAACCATTCCTTCTGGAACCTAACCCCGGCGTAAACTGAGGGCTACCTGTACATGTTTGATCTGTCCTTAGATCACCATCACACCTCTAGAATATGTGCATGGATCAGTAACAAAGTTAGAAGAGAATATGCAAAAATTAATATCATTCTTTTCTTAAGACGTAGCCACCCACAACTTTTTCCAGTTTTTATAGATACCAACAATACACAAGAATATAAAGAAAAGAAATAATTTTTTTAAATCAGAATAATACTACAGTCACAAATAAAATAAAGGATCTCCCTTATACGCATGGTTCAAACTGAGTAAAGTCCGCAAAGACCATACAGCAGATGATGTCAGTACAATTAATCTTCCAAAGATATTTGCAATGATGCAAAAATTAACACATTTAGTAATATGATTGTAGTTCAAATGCCAACTTTACTAAAAAATGAAGGAATATTTATGCAGGTATAACATCTATTTATTCTTCTATTAACAACTTATTATATTGTTAAATGTGTTTCCGCCTGTTCACAGCCTTCACCAAGAGCAGTAATACAATCAGAAGTCACTAAAATACCACCTAATATAGGGATATTGTCCATACTCCATCAGATCAACAAAATAAATAGAAGATTCAAAGTATGAGAATACATATTACAACACAACCTGAAATGTTTTATAGTATTATACTACAAATACTTACTTTTTTTTGTAAAATTAAAATATAAATCAGTCTATTTGTAAAAAAATAATTAAAATGTAAACAATCTTAAAAAAAAGAGACATGCAAAAGGAATTGGAGCCTTGGGGCCTTTGGGGCAGGTCTGATCTCTGGTTAATTAATTTTATAAGCGCTAATTGCGGTATCAATAACCAGCCACTTGATATATTATTGCGCGCCCGCAAAGCAATCATTTTGCACTCCACTTGTAATCGATCCCTCAATTTGTCTGATATTTAACAATAGATGTAGTTTAAAATCCCAAAGGAAGAAGAGAATACGTACATTTTTACTGATAAAAAGAATAACTGAAAAAATTGTGAAAGGCAAGATTTCCCTAAGATACATCTCATCAAGGTTATATGTAACCCCCCCAATAAACAAAAACAAAACAAAGCAAAAAAAAACCAGGATGATATTCCAAAGTCTTGCAAAGGGCAAAGGTTTAATTTAAATAAAACAATTGTTATGTAACTAGTAGTGGTGAGTGAGATCACGTTTCATGATAGCACATTGATGTTGGCAATTTAAAAAATGATATCTAGTGCCATCTGCAGTCCATTCCACTTAATAAAATGATACATCCCATAAAGATTTGAAAAAAATAATGATCATAATGGATTGGAATCCTTAATAGTCAAAAGTCTCCTGGCTAGATTTAGAGTTTTGTCGGTAAAGACCCGCGTATCTAACGCTGGCTTTTTTCTGGCCACACCTTTAAAATAACTCTGGTATTGAGAGTCCACAGAATGGCTGCGTTAGGCTCCAAAAAAGGAGCGTAGAGCATATTTAACGCAACTTCAACTCTCGATACCAGAGTTGCTTACGGACGCGGCCAGCCTCAAAAACGTGCTCGTGCACAATTCCCCCATAGGAAACAATGGGGCTGTTTGAGCTGAAAAAAAACCTAACACCTGCAAAAAAGCCGCGTTCAGCTCCTAACGCAGCCCCATTGTTTGCTATGGGGAAACACTTCCTACGTCTGCACCTAACACCCTAACATGTACCCTGAGTCTAAACACCCCTAACCTTACACTTATTAACCCCTATTCTGCCGCCCCCGCTATCGCTGACCCCTGCATATTATTTTTAACCCCTAATCTGCCGCTCCGTAAACCGCCGCTACTTACATTATCCCTATGTACCCCTAATCTGCTGCCCCTAACACCGCCGACCCCTATATTATATTTATTAACCCCTAATCGGCCCCCCACAACGTCGCCTCCACCTGCCTACACTTATTAACCCCTAATCTTCCGACCGGACCGCACCGCTATTATAATAAAGTTATTAACCCCTAAAAGAGCTGAACTTCTTGGGGCATGCCCCGCAAAGGGCCCTGTTCAGGGCTGGTAAGGTAAAAGAGCTTTGAACTTTAGTAATTTAGAATACGGTAGGGCATTTTTTTATTTTGGGGGGCTTTGTTATTTTATTAGGGGGCTTAGAGTAGGTGTAATTAGTTTAAAATTGTTGTAATATATTTCTAATGTTTGTAAATATTTTTTTATTTTTTGTAACTTAGTTCTTTTTTATTTTTTGTACTTTAGTTAGTTTATTTAATTGTATTTATTTGTAGGAATTGTATTTAATTTATTTATTGATAGTGTAGTGTTAGGTTTAATTGTAGATAATTATAGGTATTTAATTTAATTTATTTATTGATAGTGTAGTGTTAGGTTTAAATGTAACTTAGGTTAGGATTTATTTTACAGGTAAATTTGTAATTATTTTAACTATTTTAGCTATTAAATAGTTCTTAACTATTTAATAGCTATTGTACCTGGTTAAAATAAATACAAAGTTACCTGTAAAATAAATGTTAATCCTAAAATAGCTATAATATCATTATAATTTATATTGTAGCTATATTAGGATTTATTTTACAGGTAAGTATTTAGCTTTAAATAGGAATAATTTATTTAAGAACAGTTAATTAATTTCGTTAGATTAAAATTATATTTAATTTAGGGGGGTGTTAGTGTTAGGGTTAGACTTAGCTTTAGGGGTTAATACATTTATTAGAATAGCGGTGAGCTCCAGTCGGCAGATTAGGGGTTAATAATTGAAGTTAGGTGTCGGCGATGTTAGGGAGGGCAGATTAGGGGTTAATACTATTTATTATAGGGTTAGTGAGGTGGATTAGGGGTTAATAACTTTATTATAGTAGCGGTGCGGTCCGCTCGGAAGATTAGGGGTTAATAAGTGTAGGCAGGTGGAGGCGACGTTGTGGGGGGCCGATTAGGGGTTAATAAATATAATATAGGGGTCGGCGGTGTTAGGGGCAGCAGATTAGGGGTATATAGCTATAATGTAGGTGGCGGCTCTTTGCGGTTGGCAGATTAGGGGTTAATTATTGTAGGTAGCTGGCTGCGACATTGTGGGGGGCAGGTTAGGGGTTAATAAATATAATATAGGGGTCGGCGGTGTTAGGGGCAGCAGATTAGGGGTACATAAGTATAACGTAGGTGGCGGTCGGCAGATTAGGGGTTAAAAAAATTTATTCGAGTGTCAGCGATGTGGGGGGGCCTCGGTTTAGGGTACATAGGTAGTTTATGGGTGTTAGTGTACTTTAGAGTACAGTAGTTAAGAGCTTTATGAACCGGCGTTAGCCCAGAAAGCTCTTAACTACTGACTTTTTTCTGCAGCTGGAGTTTTGTTGTTAGATTTCTAACGCTCACTTCAGACACGACTCTAAATACCGGCGTTAGAAAGATCCCATTGAAAAGATAGGATACGCAATTGACGTAAGGGGATCTGCGGTATGGAAAAGTCGCGGCTGAAAAGTGAGCGTTAGACCCTTTTTTGAATGACTCCAAATACCGGCGGTAGCCTAAAACCAGCGTTAGGAGCCTCTAACGCTGGTTTTCACGGCTACCGCCAAACTCCAAATCTAGGCCTCCAAGACTCATAAAGTCTTTGTGTATCACTAGTCTCATAATCAAGAGTATGAAAAATATAAACAAAAGAAATTGCAAACAAAAATGTAATTTGGGTTTATAATGTAAACAGATAGGGCTAGATTACAAGTGGGGCACTAAATTATTGCGCTCCCGCAAACGGGCAAATTTGCCTGTTTGCGGGAGCGCAATACTTAACAAGCTATTAAAAGTGGCTGGTTATTGCTACCGCCAACTCACGGTAGCACTTAGCGCTCCAAAAATTAACTAGAGATCAGATATCTGATTAATTTTGTAAAAGTGCCCCAAATGCCTCAAAATAGAAGGCATTGGAGTTTTTAGTTAAAAAAATAACTTCTTCTTTTTTTAAATTAAAAAAAAAACTGCATTAGGCAGTTTTTGAGGTCTAAAGTTGGTGGGAGTGGGGTGTTAGAAAAAAAACGGCATTGCCGTCTATGGGAAATGTCTTTTTCCATAGACTGCAATGTACATATATATGTATATGAATATATACATATATATTAATGTGTTAATATGTGTATAAGTATGCATAATATAATAGTAATAATGATTACGATGATAATATTAAAATATATCAATTTATGAACATAAATGCGATTTTAATAAAAATCATGAGAACTTGTCTCACATCTTGTCTACATTTAACAGCTAAAAATCTTTTACCAAACAACAAAAACAAAAAACTTTAATTTTTTTTTAGTTCGATCTAATTTTGCGGTAAGATCAATCTTTCCAGAGTATTTATAGGTGTCTACATTTTATATGCTGAGTCATCTATACTATAATCACGTTTGTAACACGTCCGTCCGTGTCGCCAGTTGTGCACGCATCCTCAAAGGAATGTTGGCTGCAAGAGGCAGCCAAAAGAATCAAACCTGGATGCAGCTTACGCTGCATCCCGGTGAATTCCAAGAATGGCAGGGTGGTGAAAGAATCCACCGCAGGTGGATTCTTTTACCACCCTGCCATTTTCAGAATCCACCTGGATGCAGTGTAGGAAAACCAGAAGCCTTAAAAAAAAAAACACACGCAACCGCCCGCACGAAATATTGAAAAAACACATAACCGCCCATAAGAAATAAATAAAAAACACGTAACCGCCCGCACAAAGTATAACAAAAAAAACCTACCCACCAGGCCGAAGTATAACAAAAAAAAACTAACCTCCTGCACGAAGTATTAACAAACACCTAAACCGCAAACCCCCAACATCGCAAAATAATAAAGTAATTAACCCCTAATCCGCAAATAACATAATTAAAATATTAACCCCTTAACCGCCAACCCTTCACATCGCAAAAAACCTAATTAACCTATTAACCCCTAAACCGACAAACCCCCACATTGCAATAAACCTAATTAACCTATTAACTCCTAAATCGCCAACCCCCTCACAACGCAAATAACTAAATTACTAAGCCCCCTAACCTAAAACCCCCTAAATTAACCCCAATACTAAGTTACACTTAAATAAAACCTAACATTAAATTACAAAAAATAATCTAAAATTACAAACAATAAAAAACTCTAAAATTACTGAAAAGATAAACAAAATGATCAAAAATAAAAAAAATGAAACCTAATCCCTATGAAAATAAAAAAGCCCCCCAAAATAAAAACACCCCCTAAACTAAACTACCAATAGCCCTTCAAAAGGGCCTTTTGTAGGGCATTGCCCTAAGTTAAACAGCTCTTTTATATTTAAAAATTACTAAATCCCCCCTAATAGTAAAATCCCCCCAAAATAAAAAAAAACTAATACTAAAAAAACTAAACTACCCATTGCCCCTAAAGGGGCATTTGTATGGACATTGCCCTTAAAAGGGCATTCAGCTCTTTTACTGCCCTTAAAAGGGCAATCAGCTCTTTTCCAGCTCATTAAATCTCTAATCTTAAAAAAAATAAAAAATAAATAATAAAATAAAATCTTAACACTAAGCCCCAAATAGGTACTCACCATTCCTGAAGTCCGGTGGAGAAGGTCTTCTTCCAAGCGGCTCCATCATCTTCTATCTTCATCCGGAGCGAAGGCAGCGCAGAGCGAAGGTGTCTTCCCCAATGCGTGGGCCCTCAGAGGTGTGGAGGCTCCTCTTCATGTGATCGCCCGTCGTACACTGAAGATTGAATGCAAGGCACCCCATATTTTTTGTGGTACCTTGCATTCCTATTGGCTGAAATTTTGAAATCAGCCAATAGGATGAGAGCTACTGAAATCTCATTGGCTGATTTGAACAGTCAATAGGATTTCAGTAGCTCTAATCCTATTGGCTGATTAAAAAATTTCAGCCAATAGGAATGCAAGGTACCCCAAATTGATTGCGGTACCTTGCATTCAATCTTTAGTGTACGATAGACATCTATGCTGCCGAGGACCACCGCTGCTGAGGATCCACGGGTTGGGGAAGACAGCTCCACTGAGGATCCACAGCTCCGCACCTCCTCTCTGCGCCGCCTTCGCTCCGGATGAAGATAGAAGATGATGGAGCCGCCTGGAAGAAGACCTTCTCCGCCGGACTTCAGGAACTGTGAGTACCTATTTGGGGTTTAGTGTTAGGATTTATTTATTTTTTTTATTTTTTTTAAGATTAGGGATTTAATGGGCTGATTGCTCTTTTAAGGGCAGTAAAAGAGCTGAATGCCCTTTTAAAGGCAATGCCCATACACATGCCCCTTTAGGGGCAATGGGTAGTTTAGGTTTTTTAGTGTTAGTTTTTTTTTATTTTGGGGGTTTGGTGGGTGGGGTTTTTTTACTGTTAGGGGGTAATTGGTCATTTGTTTAGGTAAAAGCTAAAGCAATGCCCTACAAAGTTAAGGTTTAATTTTTTTATTTTGGATAGCTTTGTTTATTTTTTTCTGTAAATTTAAATTTTTTATTTTATTTTTACGAGATAAAGGAATCTCTTAATTTTTTTCTTACTATAATTTACATTTACTGAAACAATGAAAACCTTGTCTTTTTGTTTCCATTTTCTTCTTATTACTGATGGCACTAAACAATTAATCTAATAACGTGTTTTAAAAAAAAATATGGGCTCTTCTAGATGAAAACACAAACAACAAAAAAACAAACAGGGTATTATCCCCAAAAAGTACATATCAATTTCTATTAAAGATTTAGGGCCAGATTACAAGTGGAGCAGTATTTAACGCTCTTGCTTGCACGCTCACTCTCAAGCATGCATGCTTTGGGTGTCAGTGCCCATGGCATGGGTAACTTGCACATCTGTAAGGGCACCATTAATGCAGAAAGATATGTATACATTTTGGAACAACATATGCTGCCATCCAGTAGTCGTCTTTTTCAGGGACATCCCTGCATTTTCCAGCAGGACAACGCCAAACCACATTCTGCCTGGATTACAAGCGTGTTGTTGTGTAAGCAGAGAGTGCGGGTGCTAGCATGGTCTGCCTGCATTCCTGACTGTCTCTGATTTGAGAATGTGTGGCACATTATGAAGCGCAAAATAAGGCAACAAAGGCCCTGTACAGTTGGGCAGCTGAAGACATGGATAATGGATGAATGGGGGGAAATTCTGCTAGCTACACTTAACCAACTGATGTCTTCAGTGCCCAAACGCTTAATAAGTGTTATTAAAAGAAAAGGTGATGTTACACAGTGGTAAACAGTCGGCTGTCCCACTTTTTTGTAGAGTGTTGCAGTCATTAGATTTGAAATTAGTGTATATTATCACAAATACATTAATTTCACAAAGCAAAACATCAAATAGTGTGTTAATAATGTGTTTTCAATATACTACAGGGTGCAATTAATGTTCAAATTACTCTTTTATTTGCATTTCCCATATGCTCCCAACTTTTTCGGAATTGGGGTTGTACTTATGTATTAGCTGAACTGAGCTTCTAACAATCTAACAGTTTTCTCCAGCCACATAGTATCTTATGTTCCAATATCTGGTTTCCCATCTCCGTGAATAACCTATTATAATCTGAGTATTCCAGGCTAGCAGTACCCCATGTTCCAATTTCTCTGTTGCTGCATCCAGCTCTAAACACATATTTTTTCCTATTTACCTGTCTCACTACTTTAACTGGTAGAGTTAGATTATACAAGTGCACTGATGTTTATATAGGGCAGCAATAACATATATTTGCAAGAAAATCCAGGGGGGGGGGGCGGCGGTGGAGTAAATGTTTATCAATTTTGGGTATAACCTAAAATGCAGGAATTAATAGATTTTAAATAAAAAAATATGTTTTTTTTTATGTTTCTATTGTTTATATTTTAATAATGGGATGAAATAAACAATGTTCTAATGATATTACTATTTGACAATTTATATTACTCAGTAGTTCTTCAGATTCCTTTAAATAATGTTCTTTGCTCATGATGACATTGTCCCTTTCCTCCTCTACTCCTCTGATAACCAAATTCCCTCTACCAATTACACTTTTTATTACATATTTTATTTTTAATATGTTGAACTGTTAACACTCTGATAAAAAGAGTTGTATTATATGAACTGATTTGAAATAAATATGTAATACTTTTATAGTTAACATTATTTAATCATTTAGATGTTTATCTTTATAAATAACTAATTATATATATATATATATATATATATATATATATATATATATATATATATATATATATATATATTGTATATATATATATATATAATTTTCATTTTTTGTGTTTTATTTATCCTGTTGGGCCCTATCTAATAATGTTAACCCAGTGTTACCTCTATATCAATTGAGATTTATTTTTTAAGTTACTTCACTTCAATATTACTGCCTGAGGAAGTCTTATACAAACCAAAATGTGGCACCACAAAAAAAAGAAACTTCTATACCCAATTTGCAACTTCACCTTCCCTATGTTATTATTATTATCGGGTATTTGTAGAGGGCCAACAGTTTCCGCAGCGCTATAAATAAAGGCGGAGTACAACAAAACATATATAGGGATCAAATGGGTAGAGGGCCCTGCCAAGAGTTTCACTGTTGTAGTCAGCTCTTAAGAAGGGGATCTACAAACAGCTGGACTCTTAGGCTTACATGCTAAGGGGGTTCAGAGGATAGAGATGGAGGAGTAGAACTGGTATAAAGTAAGGTAAGCATAGGTTGTAAGCATCCCTGAACAGTAGAGTCTTTAGGGAGCGCTTGAAGCTTTTAAAACTAGGGGAGAGTCTTGTGGAGCGAGGCAGAGAGTTCCACAAGATGGGAGTCAGTCTGGAGAAGTCCTGTAAACGGAAATGTGATGAGGTAACCAGAGAAGAGGAGAGTAGGAGGTCATGAGCAGAGCGAAGGGGACAGGAGGGAGAGTATCTGGAGACAAGGTCTGATATATAGGGGGGAGCAGTGCATTTGAGGGCTTTGTATGTCAGAGTGAGAATTTTGTGTTTGATCCTAGAGGCAAGAGGAAGCCAGTGAAGGGATTGGCAGATAAGTGCAGCAGATGAAGAGCGACGTGTAAGGAAGATGAGTCTGGCAGAGGCATTTATTATGGATTGTAAAGGAGCTAGGTGGCAGGTGGGGAGACCAGAGTGGACAGAGTTGCAGTAATCGAGGCAGGAAAGAATGAGAGAGTGAATTAAAATCTTAGTTGTGTCTTGTGTAAGGAAGTGTCGAATTTTCGAGATGTTTTTAAGGTGGAAGCAGCAGGCTTTAGCCAAGGACTGAATGTGAGGAGTGAAAGAAAAATCTGAGTCAAATGTGACACCGAGACATCGGGCATGCGGGGTAGGGGTAATGATGGAGTTGTCAACAGTTATAGAGAGATTGGGGGTGGAGATTTTGGAAGAAGGGGGGAAAATGAGGAGCTCAGTTTTGGAGAGATTTAGCTTGAGGTAGTGAGAGGACATCCAGGAAGAGATGTGAGAAAGACAGTTAGTGACACGGGTTAGCAAGGAAGGAGATAGGTCTGGTGCAGAGAAGTAGATTTGGGTGTAGTCGGCATACAAATGATAATGGAAACCGTGGGACTTTATTAGGGAACTAGTGATGACATGTGAACCATTCTGCAATTTTCTTGCAACAAAAGAGATATAGTTAGTAGCGCTACTCAATATAAATAAGGTCTTGTAGGCTTCATTACTTTACCAACCATATACCAATTACTTTCACCTTTAACTTTACCTTAACTTATTTAGCTTATCTAAGGACTAAAATAAAGACACGGACACAGTTGTTATGGTGAAATATGAAAAGGTCACGTATTTAATTGAATGAATTGAATTTTGCCATTCCTGGCTTTTAGATTTGGAGAGCAAAATTCAGCCATATCATAAATCACAAATCCAGTGTTAACAAGAATTTTGGGATCCATGTACTGGGTGGTGGACCACAAATACCCCCCGTGGCAGAGCAGGATGGGGGAAGGAGAACCCAAGGCATAGTCCATCCAATAGATAGACAACCAGATCACCCCTCAGAGCTGAGTATGCCGTGGGATCCTCCCACCCCGCACTGCCCCGCCCATGTGCCAGACCCGAACTTCACCTCCACCAAAGAGCCCCTCTTTCTGCCATATAGCAAACCATTTTGTTACCTTTCCTTACCTTTACCAATTCCTGTAACATCCTCCTGATGTCCATCAGCAATTGTTCATTCCCTTTGTCTATTAAGTGTACCCCATTGCGTCGGAATAGATCCTCCCTTTTCGCTGCAATAAGTGGATGCTCTATCACTCTGCCCCCTATTTCCCTCATAGCCTTTGCTGCTACCTGGTTTACTTTCCTCCTCGATCTATACCCTGCTTTGTGAGTGTCCGAGTTTCTCCAATATATCTTTGATATTATGTTAGACCAGACTATTTGGACCGATGGCCATGCTACCTTTAACCATTTCATTCCCTCCGTCACTTTCTCCTCTAACTCTCTTAGCAGGTATGCCCCTATGTTGTTCCCCCCAAGATGGATAATAAGGGCATCAGGACAGCCCCATCTTAGTCTTGCCTGCTATATTGTTGTCCCATTTCATGCCTCTTTTTCCTATCCACCTAATACTAACTTCCTTGTGTGAAAAACCTAAATGCACTCCTTGTGATGATGCAGCCACCCTGGCTTGTGCCCAAAAAACGTAGGAATGTCCTATGATCCACACCCTTAAAACTCTGCCTGCAATTAATTTTTTTTTAACAACCATTAATCACTAGTTAACACTGCAAACCCTTTTTTTAAAAAAAATCCCCTTTTTGTAACCTAATATACGATTTGTAAGCTGCTGACTTCCCAGCTTCTTAATTTGCTCGCTTGAACACCCTCTATTCGAGACAGAGGTTGCCACCCCTATTCTAAATTAATGCGGCGCAAAGTATGACTTCCCCCAGCCCAACTTCTCAACTACCTTCTGTAACACGCTTCTGAATTGAAAAATTGTCAATTTGGCTCCATCTGTCTGCCTCAAAAATGTGCGACCCCCACCCCTATAAGCCCCTAAATACTATTTTACGCATGCCACTGGACATATTACCCCCCCCAGATGCCCTCATATTTATCAATGCTCCTTTCCCCTCTGTGTCTGTTTTGGATCTCCTAACGAAAATCAGCACTGCCTCCTTTCCACATCTGACATCTCCTACTTCCAACCCGCCCTTTCCTTCTTTCCTATTTTTGGGTAACAATTCACCTATCCTCATAGCCCTGTGGCACACCATAATAAAAGCAGTCTTAAAAATCAATGCCGGGGGCGGAGCCTATAGCAGTTACGGAAGGACGTTTGTGTTGAAAGCTCCTGATTCTTACTAGGTTTTAACTATATATTTATCTTTAAAAAAAAATATTTTGTGCCTGGTATCTTAGTTAAAGAGCCCTGAAGTTACCCTAGATGAGTCGGTGAGAGAGTATCGCATAAATAGATCTTCCTATGCTAGACCGCATGGAAGCTGACCGCATGGCAAGCAGGCCTACTTTGTGTCTCAGTTCCTCTATGCTGGCGAGGCTGCCGCACATCTACCCCCCCGGGATTCTACTGATTGTGGGTTACTAGCAACATAAAATTGTTGCCCTCATCCTATCTTCAAAAACCACCTGAGCATCTTCAAACAGAAGCCTGAAAACAGTACTAGCATAGGAAATGGCGATAGCAGACGCAATCATACTGGAACTCAGCAGCTCCTCGCATTTCATCAGGCAGCCTTCACAGAAACGCTACACGAAGCATGTGGCTCTGTCCGGGAAACCATATACAAGGGGTGTAACAGAGTCGCTTCAGATGGGGAGCTTTACATGAGTGGTGATGTCTTGAGGCCCCTGCACTTCCCACCTACTGCCCCTCATTATCATTGCAATGCGAAAGCAGACCGACAAGCCTCTTGTGAGTATTTACAGATAGTGGGTGCTCTTCTGACCTCCTGTGCTCTGCCTGAGCAGACCGGGTGCGGATCGGATCAAGCAGCCCTGATTATAGAGGCAAAGTACAGCCATATCACTCTACGCCCTGCTAAAGCCACACCACATCCTATAACAGGTAATGTGGATAAGCACCTCCAGACCTTACAGAGTGCTGCAAAATTAACACACCACTCCGACATTGGCACTGCAGGAACCTCAAGAGCTCAGCATGTAATGTTGCACGGAGCAGCCATTTTCACATTGGGACGCACTGACTATCTATGGGATCTATATCGGCGAGATGTCACTGGTAAGCTTACCTCCTCTAAGCAAGGTATAGACACAACCTACCTACTTAAAGCACGACCAAGACTCTTACTCTCACAAAGATGGTTCTCAAGCTTTAACGACTTTCATCCCCACACTGAACTCAATGCTCTGCTAATCCCCACTCAGCAACGCAGCAAAGCCGACTCCTGGAGATATGCCACGAACGGTCTTCCAAGCATTTCTGAAAAGGAGTTGGTTAAATTACACACAGCCTATTACTTGAAATAGGATGAGTCCCTATGAACTATACAGCTTATTTTGTTGTTATTGTATTTGCTATGCACAAACGAGTGGTTTGGTTAAAATGTTTTCAATATTGAGTTGCAATCCAAAAATATGTTACTTCATATAATTCAGAGTGCTTCTTTCCTTATGTAGATATCATTAGAGACCCGCTCCGTTTCAGTTTATGGGTTAAGAGGGTGTTGGCACTACTCTAATAGGAGTAGAATAGTAAGCTTGCTTATATAATTATACTACAGATATAACACCTTACACCAAATAAGACATTAAAGGGTCATAAAAGCCAAAATATTGCTTTCATGATTCAGATAGAGAATACAATTTTAAACAACATTCCAATTTGCTTCTATTATCTAATTTGCTTCATTCTTTAGATATCCCTTGTTGAAGAAATAGCAATGCACATGGGTGAGCCAATAACAAGAGGCATCTATGTGCAGTCACAAATCAGCAGATACTGAGCATATCTAGATATGCTTTTCAACCAAGTTTATCACGAGAATGAAGCAAATTAGATTACAGAAGTAAATTAGAAAACTGTTTAAAATAGCATGCTCTTTCTAAAGCATGAAATAAAGTTTTGGGCTAGAATGTCCCTTTAAGTCTAACTTCAACCTGTCCTATGTCTTAGCCTAGATTGCATTTCCTCATGTTTTAGTATATTTTTACTTACTATATTTATTTATATACAGTGTTCATCATTACAGGAGAGTGCAATCCTAGATGCTAAACTACATCACTACCTCTTATAAGGTCACCATACTTGCACATACACCTAATCCAGCAACCTCGACTATTATATCACCCTATAAAGATATTATGCACCTTCCTAGGGGTCATCGTCCAGGCACCTTCATATAGTGTATTAGCCCCGCTCTGTCTGCGGCTGGGACAGAGTGATATTTCACTACCCTTGCCTCACGAGATATGTAAATATATTTTTGTAAATATGACCCTTCCAGATTGTGATTTACAACTAGTATCCCCTGCTTGGTATACCATAGAGGACTTGTATGTGCTAAGGGGCATAATAAAATATTTCAACTACACACATGGGTGACTTGTCAATTGGCCCAGGCCCGGCATTTGCCTAAGGCAGGGCAGACAGCCGTCTTAGGGTGCGCCAGCAGGGGAGGCGCAAAGTTATTATGCAAATAATCATGAATATTTAGGGGGGTTTTTTTGTTTTTGTTTTTTTAAAGGTAACATTTTGTTTTTAGTTGCTGCAGAGCAGTACAGCGCAAACTGCAGAGCGATAGGAGGCACGTCAGTCTAAGTCTGTAGGAAGTTACTTAGACCGAGTAGTAAGCAGCACTCTGCAGCAGCTAGATTCAGTGCAGTTACAGGACCTGTTAAACTCAGACAGTAGCCACGCCCACATCACGTGACCACAGTTGGTTCTCAGCTGGACTGGATCTAGCAGCTACCAGGTAATAAATGTGCTTAAAGGGACGCTAAACCCAAAATTTTTATTTCATGATTCAGATAGAGAATACAAATCGAAACAACATTACAATTTACTTCTATTATTTATTTTGCTTCATTTTTTAGATATCTATAGTTGAAGACAAAAACAATGCACATGGCTGAGCCAATCACACAAGGCTTCTATGTGCAGCAACCAATCAGCAGCTACTGAGCCTATCTAGATATGTGTTTTAGCCAAGAATATCAAGAGAATAAAACAAATTACATAATAGAAATAAATTAGAAAGTTGTTTAAAATTGCATGCTCTTTTTAAATCATGGAAGAAAACATGTGGGTTTCATGTCCCTTTAAGTTAGCATTAGCACTGTGTGACTGCGACTGTGTGACACAGAACATAAGGCAAGCAGGTGACAGGCAGCTATGGCTTGATAATGAGGAAGGATCATGATGAGGGATGGGAGCTGTGGGTGCAGAGAGAGGGGTTAAGATTAAGAGGGTGAAGGCAGAGGGGGCTATGGCCCTTATTTATCAATGGTCTTGCGGACCTGATCCGACACTGCGGATCAGGTCCGCAAGACCTCGCTAAATGCGGAGAGCAATACGCTCTCCACATGTATCATTGCACCAGCAGCTCACAAGAGCTGCTGGTGCAACGCCGCCCCCTGCTAACTTGCGGAGGTGTCAATCAACCCGATCGTATTCGATCGGGTTGATTTCCGGCGATTCCTGTCCACCTGCTCACAGCAGACGGACAGGGTTATTGAGCAGCGGTCTTTAGACCGCTGCTTCATAACTTGTGTTTCTGGCGAGTCTGAAGACTCGCCAGAAACACGGCGCTTCAAGCTCCGTACAGAGCTTGATAAATATGGGCCTATGTGTGAGGCACTGAGGCAAAGGGGAGTGAGATTTTGCATAGGTGCTGTCTGATAACAACTGATAACAAAATAATGCTGCTTTTTTTTTTGCATCATGTATACAATTACCTAATTTTTAATGTGCCATTTATACACAATGGACTTGAGCTAACAAGGCTTTTGAATTTTATACTGTTATGTAATATAAGCCAAGATAAAGTGATGCATGGTTCAGTGTTAGCGTGCAGGCATAGACATTAAGAAATCACATAATTAATGTTGTTAGAATCCAGCAGATAACCAAATATGTATCTACTGTTTAATGGATCTTATATAAAAAAAAAATCCTCTTTTATGGGGCCATTCATAATAGGGAATACAATTTAAAGCATATCTACATGTCACATGTCAGGAGATAACATTCCTCAAAAAAATATTTAGTATACAATGATTTTACTACAGTTGTGCATTATAGTAAATTACATTGATAATACAGGGAGTGCAGAATTATTAGGCAAATGAGTATTTTGACCACATCATCCTCTTTATGCATGTTGTCTTACTCCAAGCTGTATAGGCTTGAAAGCCTACTACCAATTAAGCATATTAGGTGATGTGCATCTCTGTAATGAGAAGGGGTGTGGTCTAATGACATCAACACCCTATATCAGGTGCGCATAATTATTAGGCAACTTCCTTTTCTTTGGCAAAATGGGTCAAAAGAAGGACTTGACAGGCTCAGAAAAGTCAAAAATAGTGAGATATCTTGCAGAGGGATGCAGCACTCTTAAAATTGCAAAGCTTCTGAAGCGTGATCATCGAACAATCAAGCGTTTCATTCAAAATAGTCAACAGGGTCGCAAGAAGCGTGTGGAAAAACCAAGGCGCAAAATAACTGCCCATGAACTGAGAAAAGTCAAGCGTGCAGCTGCCAAGATGCCACTTGCCACCAGTTTGGCCATATTTCAGAGCTGCAACATCACTGGAGTGCCCAAAAGCACAAGGTGTGCAATACTCAGAGACATGGCCAAGGTAAGAAAGGCTGAAAGACGACCACCACTGAACAAGACACACAAGCTGAAACGTCAAGACTGGGCCAAGAAATATCTCAAGACTGATTTGTCTAAGGTTTTATGGACTGATGAAATGAGAGTGAGTCTTGATGGGCCAGATGGATGGGCCCGTGGCTGGATTGGTAAAGGGCAGAGAGCTCCAGTCCGACTCAGACGCCAGCAAGGTGGAGGTGGAGTACTGGTTTGGGCTGGTATCATCAAAGATGAGCTTGTGGGGCCTTTTCGGGTTGAGGATGGAGTCAAGCTCAACTCCCAGTCCTACTGCCAGTTTCTGGAAGACACCTTCTTCGAGCAGTGGAACAGGAAGAAGTCTGCATCCTTCAAGAAAAACATGATTTTCATGCAGGACAATGCTCCATCACACGCGTCCAAGTACTCCACAGCGTGGCTGGCAAGAAAGGGTATAAAAGAAGAAAATCTAATGACATGGCCTCCTTGTTCACTTGATCTGAACCCCATTGAGAACCTGTGGTCCATCATCAAATGTGAGATTTACAAGGAGGGAAAACAGTACACCTCTCTGAACAGTGTCTGGGAGGCTGTGGTTGCTGCTGCACGCAATGTTGATGGTGAACAGATCAAAACACTGACAGAATCCATGGATGGCAGGCTTTTGAGTGTCCTTGCAAAGAAAGGTGGCTATATTGGTCACTGATTTGTTTTTGTTTTGTTTTTGAATGTCAGAAATGTATATTTGTGAATGTTGAGATGTTATATTGGTTTCACTGGTAAAAATAAGTAATTGAAATGGGTATATATTTGTTTTTTGTTAAGTTGCCTAATAATTATGCACAGTAATAGTCACCTGCACACACAGATATCCCCCTAAAATAGCTATAACTAAAAACAAACTAAAAACTACTTCCAAAACTATTCAGCTTTGATATTAATTAGTTTTTTGGGTTCATTGAGAACATGGTTGTTGTTCAATAATAAAATTAATCCTCAAAAATACAACTTGCCTAATAATTCTGCACTCCCTGTAGATAGCTTAGTAGAAATATTTTTTTTTTTTTTTTATAATTTTATTTATAACCAACACAAGGGTACAATAATAGACAATGCATCATCAAAACACCGCGCAGGGTGAGTTTACAAAAGGTATATGTAAGAAGACATTGAAATATAGCAATACACAGTTTCAAGTATGTGAAAATTCAAAAATCGCAGTGAAGTAGACAACTTTAAAGATCTTCAATAGGCTGGTGAGCATTCCAGCATTATATGCCCTTGTACCACAAGGTTGGGGTTTTATGTTTTTAAACTAGACTAAGGGAACAAAAAAAAACAAACAAAAACAAAAACAAAAAAACAAAAACACAAAAGCAAAAAACAAAAACCCAAACATTAAATTAACTTTAGGGGAGCCTTATAACAATATGGTGGCTCAAAGCAAATTAGGGGTTTTACTCGTAAGCAAAAAGCTACTAATGGACCTCAGTGTTCTTGGCGATATTTGTTATTGCTTATCTAACATATAAAAATCATCAAAGTGAGAGCCTTTGCCCGCCTTTCCCACGTTCATTGCTAGGTCAATAATTAAGACTAACTACAGAGATAAGCTTAGGAGCCTGGTAGGGCCTCCAAGCAGAGTATACTATAATAGTGGGGAGTAACAGCTACCAGTATGAGACAGCATATTTTGCTTAACTGTGATATCTGACATTGGATTATGTGGAGTTGTGGGCTTGTTCAACCATAGTAGGAGGCAGTTTCAACGTTTAGCAGAGATGAGACCCTTCAATGCTGTCAGTGATAATATTTTAAGTTACACTGACCAAGAAGATTCCTCTGTTTAAAAGAATACTGAGACACATTGCTATCATATAACGGAGAATAAATATGACAGAAGGAAAATAAGCCATGTAATATTAGCAGTTTTAAAAATGCCTGTATTCCTGACACTCACACCAGTGAACAATTTAAATATATAATTGTATGATTACATTTTGTATTAATAAACCTGATCCTGTTAACTGTGCAGTATATAATCTTCAACGTTAAGTTGCAGCAGTTCAAATACATGTTTATACTACTATAAGACTAAAAATGTATGAATTTTTACTGATCAGAGATATAGACTATGGTATAGATAAACAGTTTGAAATGAGTATACTAGTTCCATCATGCACAAAATATAATTGTAGACACATTGACCCTGCCAACATCCTGTGTTCAAACTTTTAACAGAGTGCAAGGATTCCAAATGAGTTTATTACTGGGAATATCCAGCCTGTAGGCTACACTATAAGAGGAACATACCAATACATATCACAAAGTAGAACATATGAGTTTACATTAGAACAGAAAGGCAAAAATTGAAATAGCCACCATTTAACGCATAACAATAAAGACTAGGCATATTCAGCATTATAGAAAATACTAATCAGGGGTACCCATTATACCAACAAACTGAGAAATAAGCTGGACATAAGTATCAAGACCTCCTCTGAAAGTATCAGTGATTGAACATAGAAGCAGACATCTCTTATTGCCTAAAATAATTCAAGGCGTGATTCTTTTAGTTGCTGCCTGTGAGAGGTGCTCAGGAATATTAACAGCGTCAATAACAAACAGTGTAAATTACATAGTGAGCTCAGAAGCGGAGAGCCATCAAGGCTGACAGAATATAATAAAGTCAGAAATTTGTACCCCGGTTGAGCAGATAAAACACTCTTAGGCTAGTAAAAATGTGGGGGATACCTGTAGCGGGGGAATTGAAATAAAGTGGTCCGGTTTAGATAAGTCCAAATAATTTGATGAAATAAAGTAAAGTAACCAACTAACCAGATCAGCACACATCATCAGTCCTAGATTGTAATACACATTTTTCCTTCCACTGTAGTCAGTTTTGGAAGGGGATCAGGCCCGGCGATGTATGAGGTACTCCAGTAGAGAGGCATCAGCCGATGCCTCTTGCTTGGCGTGTAAGTCCGGGTATTCCCGAGGAGCAGCAGTTAGGCAGCCAGTTCGCTCGATAGGTAGAACAGCATAGAAGAGGTAATCCACCTAGATCTGCAGCCGAAACAGCAGTCGGATGAGCCCCATAGGAGGGCGGCAAGCCGCGCTTCAGACAAACAGCTGATTCCATGACACAGTCCGGCCAGGACGCCCGGACTCCGGGCTCGGGAGCAGAGATCAACAGCTGGTGGGTTAATAGAGGTGCCGGCATGCTCTCCTCCGGTCCGGTTCTTGAGTCTTTAATGGATCCCACCAGGTGCATAGCAGGAGAGGTCGTGCCATTTGCCAACACTGGTGGAGCCCTGTGGGTGTCAGAAAGAAGCAAAGATGTGACAGAACTTGTGGTAGGTTCGACGGCTGGTCTCACCCGGGGTCCAGGCTGTGTCTCGTTTGACAACATTGCGCACAAATCAGCGCATGAGTGCAGGAGCCTTTCTAGCTTGGGCAAGAATACAGTTTGCAGTCCCGCTAGAATGAGGGAGTCAGCAGAGTCTACTTTGGTGGTAAAGATAACCATCTTTAATAAACAGGAGCCTTGTTAGTGGTTAGAAACTCGGTTATATGTATATACAATGTGGAGGTGATATTCCCGCCACGGTGTCCAACAACTTTATTCTTTAAAATGACGTTCCGGGGTAGAAGAGCTGTTATTCCTTCTGTCTGCCAAATATTCCCGGACAGCTTGCCTGTCAAGGGAGGTGCAGATGGCGTGGGCAAGTGGCAGCAAAATTAGAGTTTGATGTAGTTGTCCTCAGAGCTGTTGAAGCTTGCAGCCATCTTGTAGAGCCGCCCACCGGAAGTCTCTCAGAAATATTTTTTTTACACTATGCACAATGCCTTTAGAAATGTTCTAGGGAAAATTATTGTAGCATAAAACAGTTTGAATATTTTGTAATAAGAAATCTGGATATTTGTATACAATCTAGCTATATAAAAAAAAACCAATATTACTCTGATAAGAAAATGATGTCATATTGATTTCTTGGCCCTAAGTAACAGTTGTCCATTTATAGAAAATTATTGTAAATTCTTTCTCCTTGCTTCATGGGAAACAAACAGAATAAGTCAATGTATTTATAGCTGATGGGGTGACTGACAGTGGCAATCCTAAATGACATTGCAGATTCCAGCGCTGGTAAACTCCCAGTATGAGCTTACTTGTGATGTTTGTTTGTTTTCTATAAATTCAAAACAGTAAAAAAGTTAACTATAATAAAGGAGACCAAAACAATAGACTAATGCATGGATAGGGGGTTGGTAAAGTCTGTTCATTTTTTTTTTAAATAAATAATCTTTTGATTATTTATTAGGGGGAAAAAATGAACAGACTTTACCAACACCCTGAATTAGTCTATTGATTTGGTCTCCTCCATAGCTATCTTGTTCACTGTTTGGGAAGAATAGAAAAAAAACACATCACAAGTAGAGCACATACTGGAGAGTACTCCAGAGCTGGAATCTGCAACCCTATAACCAGCCCCTATATTACTGTGCAGATGACTTTGCCCCCTCATTCACTGTCACTGGCAGTACAGCCCTCCCCCAATCTTTTTTTTTAAATTTGTGTCAGTGTTAGTGCTTCTGTGTCTTCTGTGTGCTAGTGTCTGTGATAGTGGGTGTCTATGTCAGTGTCTCTCTGTTCCTGTGTTGGTGTCTGTGTGTCTCTGTGTTAGTGTGTGTCCATGTTAGTGTCTCTCTGTTTCTGTGTTGGTGTCTGTGTGTCTGTGTGTCTCTGTGTCTCTGTGTTAGTGTGGGTCTGAGTGTATGTGTTAGTGCATGTCTGTGTTATTGTCTGTGTGTGTTAGGTTTTGGTGCAATTTTAAATTTATCTGTATGTATGTGTATATATATATATATATATATATATATAATTATGCAGCACTACCACAATTTGCTTAAAATTGCATGCTATTGGGCCTATTTATCAAAGGTCTTGTGGACCTGATCCGACAGTGCGGATCAGGTCTGCAAGACCTCGCTGAATGCGGAGAGCAATACGCTCTCCGTATTCAGCATTGCACCAGCAGCTCACAAGAGCTGCTGGTGCAACGCCGCCCCTGCTGACTCGCAGCCAATCGGCTGCTAGCAGGGAGGTGTCAATCAACCCGATTGTATTTGATCAGGTTGAATTGCGGCGATTCCTGTCCGCCTCCTCAGGGCAGGCGGACAGGGTTATGGAGCAGCGGTCCCTTTAACTAGCAACGGGGATGGTATGTAATCAGGTGTGTGGGGGGGGGGGGGCAAAATGTATCCTCGTCTGTGTGGCCAAAAATCCTAGCACCGGCCCTGAATTGGCCCCTGTGTTCTCAGAAAAATAACTTCAATATCTCCTATAAAGTAGTCAGAGGCAAACAAAATATTCTTTAGTCTCTATTACACAACAACATCAGTTTTGTATAGACCTATTGTTTCTTGCTCTACCAAGCCCAAGAGTGGCTATAGATTTAACTAACTAACCTCCATTGAGCATTGTTATTTTATACGAGTCCAAGAGTGGCCTATTAGTACCTGAGGAGGTTTTTATAATCATAAAAAGGTGGTTTCAGTTATATTTGCAATATATTTAATATTGAATCTGTATGTATTTGAGAATGTACACCATTTTACTAATGTGAAATTTGTTTCAACATCTGTATCTCTTAAGTTAAGGTAATGTCACTTGTTTTGTAAATGCTTCTAAAAACCTCAATAAAAATATTATTAAAAAAAATAATCAACAACAATGTACCTACCCTCTATTCTAGCCTGTCCTCCGTTATGGGTTCCCTTTTGTCCGCTTGTTTCGCCTCCTCTCTGCCCCATGCCTTCTCAATCTTTCTCACTATAAATTTTTTTGACCAATCTATTTTTCCATATAATTGCGAAAAATAAGATATTCCAGCTAAAACTGTACCCAACTGCCCTTTTTAATGCCTCCTTTTTTCAGTCTCAACAACCATTCCAAAAATTTCCCTTCTTCTCCAACATCTATTTCCTTTTTGAAATTGCACCACTGCCCCCAATATTTCTTGTAAACTACCCATGTACGTGGTGTCAAAGATTTCTTGACCAGTTCTCTGATTCCTTCTATCAGTTGCCAATCTACCAAAGAAGGCTAGGGCAGGATTCACCTTCCTGTCTAGCATTGGGGGCTAAAGCCCTAAACCTTTCCCATTTAAACGGGACAACGCATCAGCAACCACATTTCTATAACCTGGTATATGTTTAGCCTTGAGACAGATGTTATATTTTAAACACTTCAGCATGAAATATCTTAAATATCTAACCACAGGCAGCAATGATGCTGATAACTGATTGATCACGTCCATCACTCCTTTTTTATCCGACCAGCAAATTATTCTTTTATTAGACAATAGTTTGCCTAATAGTTCGATTGCCACCAATATTAGGAATAGTTCTAATAGCACTAAGTTCTTAACCCAATCCCTTTCTTTCCAATTCTATGGCCATTCTCCAGCACACCATCTACCCTGGAAATAGGCCTTGAACCCTAAACTGCCCACCGCATCAGTGTACAGTTCCAACTCCTCCATTGAGGACATACTCTCCCATATCCTGACCCCATTAAACTCCTGTAAAAATTGGTCCCAGACTTTCAAATCCTCCCTCAACTCCCCTGACACCCTAATCATGTGCTCTGGTCTTTTTGCCCCTTTGGTACTTAGCTCCAAGCGCCTTTTAAAAATCCCTACCGGTATGACTTTACATGCAAAGTTAAATACACCCAACATCTTCTGCATTTCCCTTAACGTTACCTTTCTCCTCTTAACCATTCCTGCTATTAGCATTCTCGCTTTTTCCACCTTGTCAGCCGGCAGTTCACATTGCCCTTTCACCGAGTCTATGATGATACCTAAAAAAGCCAACCTTGTGCACGGCCCTCTTTCTTTTCTTTTGCCACTGGTACCCCTAGCTCCTCCAACATTTCTGTTAATCCCACCTTCATTTGCTCACAAATCTCAGACACTGCCCTTCCTACCACCATGAAGTCATCCAATTAATGGACTACAGACTCCCTTTTATGCCTTGCCACCAGCAGCCAATGCAGAAATGAGCTAAACTTCTCAAATATTGAACAGGAGATGGAACAGCCCATTGGCAGGCATTTGTCCACATAAAACAGGCCCTCAAATTTACATCCCATAAGCTTGAAGCTAGATGGGTTCAATGGTAACAATCTGAATTCCGACTCAATGTCAATCTTTGCCATCATGGCCCCCACACCTGCCTCCCTTACCATATTCACCGCGCTGTTGAATGATTGATATTGTACTGTGGCTTCCAATTTATCGATTGCATCATTTACCGACCTACCTTTTGGGAACCACCCCCAGCGGGGAAATGACTAGGTCAGCAAATGGCTTCTCCGCAAATGGGCCTGCCATCCTCCCCCATGCTATCTCTTTTTCTAATTTTTCCTTCAAAATTCCTGGAAATTCCCCTGCAGATTTTAAATTCCTGGCTTTAACTGACCCAACTACCTCCGCCCTTACCGGTACTGTGAAACCCCTGTTTAGCCCCTCAATCAGTAAGTTTCTATCCTCTGCATAAAGGATAGGCCTGCAATTAGCTTGTCAGTTTATCTATTTTCAGGGGGGTTGCCACTAGCTCCCATAGCCTGTCCTCCCCCTGTGTTTCCCTGATTACGAAAAGGACTGCCTCCCATAACTATTACTACCATTATTCTTTCTGCAATTCACCCCTGTGTGACCTCCATTACAGTATCTGCACACGTACTTAAATTTACATGCACCCCCTCTATCGCACCTTTTCTCGTTATAGGCCCAACATTCCTTCGTTTCTGACTTAATGCCCTTATTAAAAAATAATTTGCGCTTCTGCCACAATGTGTATCCTGCACCTTCATTAACCTTGTGTACATGTCTAGGATTTTAACCCCAAACTCCTTCCTCCCCTTGTCTTCCAACTTTAGGTTACCCCTTCTGAACTCTGCATCGAAATCCTTCCATGCGAACCCACCGTATGTTGTGTAACACTCAGTAATTAAGTGAATGTATCTTAACATACCCTTTACCTTCCCCGGGTTAGCTGAAATAAAGCATTCTGCGTATATCAATATCCCTTTTATCCATTCTGTAAAAGACTGTTTAATCTTTTCCCTTTACCCTCGTCCCCTCTGGATTTTAATGCCACAGCTTCTCTCGTGATATCAAATACGTTCACATACTTTCCTTTCTGCACCCTAATGATTATTTTTGCCTTCAAGTGCGTTGTCAGTGGCAACAATAAGGTACCCAAGTCTCTCTAAGTGTGATGCGGGAGTCCAGGCGTGGACCCGTTACTCAGTGTGCCTAGAGGGATATGGCTGCACCTCACTGACGAGGCCCACACTAGGCCAAAATGTATGTCTGGGGTTTTGCTGTTTCTCTCGTTCAGAGAGGGATTGCCTGGTATTTCGGGCTGGACTGTACTGTTAAGTCAGGATCAGACTGATATGCTTCAGGAAAGTTCTCTGTGAAAGGCACATTTTGAGCAAAAAGAGGCTGCGTCTTGGGTGGTAACTAGCCATAGAGCAAGCTATTATACTATTGTTTGTTCCCAGGTTGAGTGCTTCTCTCTTTTTATTTAAACAACAAAGTTCCCGTCACCTTGTCGTCCCCGTTAAAAACCTCCCCTGTCTCGGCCTCCCCCTCCAAAATTACCTCCTTAACTATCTTCAATATCCTCTTATTCCCATCCCCTTTAACATTCTCATCCTCTGAATCCATTTCAGATGAGCTATCAGACAAATTACTCTTCATACACAATATTCTCTTACCTTGTTTTGCACTTTGTGTCTCCCCCACCCTTAGCGATGCTTCGAACTGCTTTGCCGGTGCTAACTCCTCCGTCCCTGTCCTCAGAGATATAGCCCCTGCTGATGTTCTGACCCCTCCTGCAGAGCTGCTGGCCAGTGCTGTCTCCTCTGTTTGCTGCGGCTGCTCCAAAGATAACGATTCTCTCTGCTTTTTCTGTAGAGGCAACAATCTGTTATTAATATTTGCCCCTTTACCATTTCCAGCTGATCCCTGTATTTAACCCCCCTGTGCCCTCCCTTTTCCCACTTCCTGTACCTCTCTCCCTTCTCTGTCAATATAATTTACCTTGTTTATTTCCTCTCCCTCATCTTCTATAAGCCTGTACCTATACCCCTCCGTATCCCTAATCACTCTATTATTGCCCTTGCCTCCCTCTGCTGCCCTTGCTCGTTTTTTGCGGCCTGCTGTCCTTTAATACTCCCCTCTCGAAATACGTCCACTCTAACTAGCTCCCTATAACCCCTGTCCCTGTATCCTATATATCCCTCCCCCAGATGTTCCCTCCTGTTGCTCTGCCTTCCCCCCAACCAAGCGCTATCCCCCAGCTGGTCTGCTGGGACCATAGTTCCAATTGCCGCCCAGCCCACCAGGACCACGGTGCTCCCTGTCCATCCACCTCCCTTCCCAACCATACCTTCGCTGTTCGTTGCCCTGCTGCTGCGCCTCCCTATCCCACCCACTAGCATTGAAACCCTGCTGCTGTTCGAAATTGTCCTCTCCCAAAATGGCCGGCCCCATGCCGGCGCACCCTCCCTAACATCACAAGACGCGCGCGTGTGCACAGATCTCACAGGGCTGCCCCTCTCCCTTACGTCGCCTTTGCGCCAAGGTGACATCATAATTGCTCCTATCCGCTGCAGCAATCCTGCTGTGAACCCTCACGACGGGACTACTGGGCTCCGGAATAAGGTGGACTACAGGGGACTGAGGACCCACTACTACCTCTTGCCCGGACTAACCGCAAATATGTCGGGGCCCCTACGCTGCCCTCCGGAGAGTTTGTTGCCCGATCTTCCCGCTTCTCACCTCCCACTATCAGAATCATACCTGCAGGCCTGGATGCTTGCACTGGGGAACCTCGTGGAGGTGTGCTTACCTGCTGCACCGCAACCGGACCCACCTCTGCTGGAAGCGCATTGGATACCCCTACTCCCTGAACCGCCTGCTGATCCTTCCGTGATTTCTCCAGCCGCTTGATCTTCCTCTGAGCCTGGATTGTCATCGTCCTCCATACCGTTTCTCCGTCGTCAAGATAGCACCTTGGAATTCTTTTGTTCTTAGATGTCATTCTCGAGCAGCTACCACCTTCTTACCTGCAAAAAAGAAAAAAGGTTAGTGACCACTTCCTGCTGGCACCTTCTATAAAATACCCACTGCTTAGGCCCCTCCCCGCCATTATCATGTCCAATAGGCACTTGCTGACCCAGCCCTTCCTTATCAGCCTTATCTTATTTTGTAGCTACCCCCCTCACACTACTTAACCCCTTGGTTCCCAAAAGCCCATCCCTTATGACCTTACGCTCACAAGTGTTCCCTGCACTTGTTTAATGACCAACAATTGTAAATATCAGATACAAATGACACCAATCACCCAAAAAGGGTAGAGGTAGTTACCTCAAACCCGCACTTAAGTGCTCCTATGGGCATAAAAAGTGCACCTCTACTGTTAGAGTGAAAAGTCTCTACAGAGTTCACACTGTGATAGTGATAATAATAAAAATTATTCAAAGCATCAGTCCTTCTCTCTCTAGACACTGTTAAGATCCAGAGTGGAGGCAGACACTCACAAGATAAAAAAGTGTTCACAGCGTGTAAAGCATAAGTTCAGGATAAACATCCTAGGTACTGTATTTGTCCTGGGGATTCCAGATGACAAGGCAATGCGACCTCCAGCAGTGTTACCCCTGAAGTAATGTAGGTTCTTAGGTAATCAGTGCCGCTACCTAGTATTGGAAATCCGGCGTCTCATAAACTTTACAGGCTCGATCAGTACAATGATTCAACACGGCTCGCAAGCAGGTGTGCCTACGGAAGTTGAGCGGAAGTCCACCGCTACGTGTTTCTTCCCATCACGACAGTGCTTTCTCAAGAGGATACATGAAAATAAAATACTAAGATTTTCCATGTTAAAAAAGGCAAAGTTTTGTAATGTGAAAGAGACAAAATTGTTTTTTAAATGGTCAGGGCTACTTTAAAAAATCTTGTGAATATATGTGCCTAAAGTGTTTCTGATTGATTGGAAAACTGTTGGGGAGTTCTCAATATATGAGTTTTCACACTACAAAGTAAAACAAAAATAGATTCCTAGAAAACTATTAGCTATGTGTTTAAATGGTTTGGAATGGCCCTTGGTTAGAAAACCTGCAATACCTTGTGTAAAATACATTCGGCTATATTACGAGTTTTGCGTTAAGCTTAATAAGCAGCGTTAAAAGGAATTAAGGTTGAAAAAATCCTATTGGCTGATCCAATCAGCCAATAGGATTGAGCTTGCATTCTATTGGCTGATTGGAACAGTCAATAGAATACAAGCTCAATCCTATTGGCTGATTGGATCAGCCAATAGGATTTTTTTCAACCTTAATTCCGATTGGCTGATAGAATTCTATCAGCCAATCGGAATCTAAGGGACGCCATCTTGGATGACGTCATTTAAAGGTACCTTCATTCAGCAAGAAGACTTCGATTGAAGAGTATGCTCGATAGATGAAGATAGAAAATGCCGTCTGGGTGAAGACTTCTGCCCGTCTGGAGGACCACTTCTGCCCGTCTGGAGGACCACTTCTGCCCGTCTGGAGGACCACTTCTGCCGGCTTCCTTGAGGACATCTTGCCGCTTGGATGAAGTGAGTGAATCTTCGGGGGTTAGTGTTAGGATTTTTTAAGGGTGTATTGGGTGGGTTTTATTTTTAGGTTAGGGCTTTGGGCAGCAATAGAGGTAAATGCCCTTTTAAGGGCAATGCCCATCCAAATGCCCTTTTCAGGGCAATGGGGAGCTTAGGTTTTTTTAGTTAGGGTTTTATTTGGGGGGGTTGGTTGTGTGGGTGGTGGGTTTTACTGTTGTTGGGGATGTTTGTATTTCTTTTTCAGGTAAAAGAGCTGATTTCTTTGGGGCAATGCCACGCAAAAGGCCCTTTTAAGGGCTATTGATAGTTTAGTTTAGGCTAGGATTTTTTTTATTTTGGTGTGGCTTTTTATTTTGATAGGGCTCTTAGATTAGGTGTAATTAGTTTAAAGATCTTGTCATTTGTTTTTTATTTTCTGTAATTTAGTGTGTTTTTTTGTAATTTATTTAATTGTATTTGATTTATTTAATTGTATTTAATTTAGGTAATTTATTTAATTGTAGTGTAGTGTTAGGTGTTAGTGTAACTTAGGTTAGGTTTTATTTTATAGGTAAATTTTATTTATTTTAGCTAGGTAGTTAGTAAATAGTTAATAACTATTTAGTAACTATTCTACCTAGTTAAAATAAATATAAACGTGTCTGTAAAATAAAAATAAAACCTAAGCTAGATACAATGTAACTATTAGTTATATTGTAGCTAGCTTAGGGTTTATTTTACAGGTAAGTATTTAGTTTTAAATAGGAATAATTTAGTTAATGATAGTAATTTTATTTAGATTATATTTAAGTTAGGGGGTGTTAGGGTTAGACTTAGGTTTAGGGGTTAATAAATTTAGAATAGTGGCGGCGACGTTGGGGACGGCAGATTAGGGGTTAATAAATGTAGGTAGGTGGCGGCGATGTTAGGGGTAGCAGATTAGGGGATAATAAATATAATGTAGGTGTCGGCAATGTTGGGGGCAGCAGATTAGGGGTTCATAAGTATAATGTAGGTGGCGGCGATGTCCGGAGCGGCAGATTAGGGGTTAATAAGCATAATGCAGGTGTCGGTGATGTTGGGGGCAGCAGATTAGGGGTTAATAAGTGTAAGATTAGGGGTGTTTAGACTCGGGGTTCATGCTAGGGTGAACAAAAGTAAGGAAAAAGTTTGTCAGGAGAGTAACCTCTAACACGGCGTGCTTCACAGGGCAATTAAACGCACTGTAGTAATATTTTTCATGCAGCTCGTGTACACTCAGTATAAACAACGAGTACTGGCTTAGAGGAGTAAAGTCCCATAAGTTTTCCTTCCCAGACAGGACAAAAAGTTGCTACTGTCCCACCGCTTCTATTAGGTAAATCCCCAAAAGGTATAAAGCAGTTATTTGAACTGAACAATGTTCAGGGCAAACGGACACGTACCTCCTATTAGGTTCTTCGTGAGACTCCACCTGGAGCAGTCTTGTGTATACCACTCTCCACCGTGTGGCTAATGTCTCCGTCCGTGACAAGGTTAGTGTGGTTCCCAAACAGCCTCCACTATCGGTGCGGAATGTAGCTCCTCCTCTCCTTAGCGTCCCTAGCATAGAGCAAGCTTAGCAGTCAGGAACTTGTAGACACCCGACTCCTGTGCTCACTCGAAAGCTGGCCTCTGAAAGCAGATATTGAAAGGAATACGAGGAGCACAGGCGAGGGTGTATTTGCAAATAAAAATATTTATTAGAATAACAAGTCACGCCTAGGTGCGAATGAGTGAAAAAGCACACAAAAACAAATACAGTGTGATGGGGGAATACAACCACCCCGGGGTTAGAACTATACAAGAAATCTACTACCTTGGCAGACTGTGGACAAACAGGTATACGCGTTTCAGAGGATTGCCTTACTCATTACCTGATTAAAACATCTGTGAGTGCTCTTTAAAAAGCTAACAGTCTGCATTCCCATAGGTTTAAAGGGACCCACCCCTCTGAAAAACCACCAATGGGGTACAATGCATAAACAAACCAGCAATTTCAATGATATTCCAGTTTGAAATGTTATCTCCTAATGCACATGTGGTATAACGTTAACAATAAAACATTAACAATACAATTTTCCTTATCTACATAATGGAACAGTGGACAGGTTGTAATGTTGCTAGCAAAAATTAATGACAGGCTTTCTATAGCGGAATGTTTTATGAAGAATGCTCAATTCACCGGACCCACTGCGGCTAAAGTAAGGCATCTGCTTCCACACTCTCTGAAACACAACATGATATGACATTCTGTGAGAGTAATAATGCAAGTGGAGCAAGCCAAAATTTACAAAATATGTTGATTAAATAAAATAAAATAAAAATTGCGCAGCGTGTGTCTTTTTACATCTATACTAACATGTTAGTTCATTTTCAGGCTGTGGAATAGAGAGCAGACTGACACATGCTAGCGTAAGAGGAGTGCGATTTTGTAAATTTTGGCTTGCTCCACTTGCATTATTACTCTGTTTGTCCACAGTCTGCCAAGGTAGTAGATTTCTTGTATAGTTCTAACCCCGGGGTGGTTGTATTCCCCCCTGACACTGTATTTGTTTTTGTGTGCTTTTTCACTCATTCGCGCCTAGGCGCGACTTGTTATTCTAATAAATATTTTTATTTGCAAATACACCCTCGCCTGTGCTCCTTGTACTCCTTTCAAATTCATGCTAGGGTGTTAGGTGTAAACATAAAATGTGTTTCCCCATAAGCATCAATAGGGCTGCGTTACTGAGATTTATGCTGCTTTTTGGCAGGTGTTAGACTTTTTCTCAGCCGGCTCTCCCCATTGATGTCTATGGGGAAATCGTGCACAAGCACGTACAACCAGCTCACCGCTGACTTAAGCAGCGCTGGTATTGGAGTGCTGTGTGGAGCTCCATTTTGCTCTACGCTCACATCTTGCCTTTTAATGCTGGGTTTATAAAAACCCGTAAAACCAGCGCTGCAGGTAAGTGAGCGGTGAGAATAAATTGCAAGTTAGCAACGCACCCCTCTTACCGCAAAACTCGTAGGCCTCCATTACATATGAAGCGTCGCCCACAAAATCCTCCACCGCTAGATTTTACGCGATTTTGGTATTACATATACAGCGTAGCATACAAGTTACGCGCGTATATTTCACCCTTCGGACGTATTTTTTTTTACCCATAGACTAACATAGAACAGCAGCGCAATTTGGTATCCAATATACAGCGTTAGGACTTACGCGCGCAGAATTCAGAAAATATACTCCATTCTCATCTTGCCACATATTGCAGGCGCAGCAAACCTTGCACGGACTAAAAAAACAACGTAACTCCCTGGAAACGTTAACAAACACATACATTTAAGCAGCATCTCAAGGTTAAATGGACAGTATACTATGATATTGTTTTTTTAAGGTTTATTTGTGTATTTGAAATAGTTTGAAGCCACAACATAATCAAATGGATTGAGCTTGTAGGTACTTTATCACATTGTGGACATATACTTTCTTATTTACTTTAAATTTCTTCTCAAAACAATCAATAATACTTGGAGGAGAGAACAATTGGAAATCATAATTGTATTACCTTCATCTCTTTATATATGGGTTTATATATGAATTTTGAATATCATAATTACGTGTCACATTTTTCTATGAAATCGCAGTTAATTTTTATGAGTGTTAGCCTAATTTGCATAAAACTACTCTTTATTGACACTTTCCGTGGATAAAATACTGGTGTAAGTTACTTGCGACAACTAAAATGTGTATTTGCGCACATTTCAGAAGATCGCCAGTTTGTCCTACTTACGCCAGTTTAGCATCTAACGGCGCAGTTTATGTAATACCCCGATGTGCGAGGTGAAATTACGGGCGGCGCAGGTTGCCACGTTTGCGCCGAAACCTGCGCCGTATATGTGATCACGCCCCTTATCTAGGCGTTGGAATGGCTCTAAAAATGGATTGGAAAATAATCCTATGTTTGACAGAGTGTTTCATATTGTAATATATACCTGATAGATCTGTAATAACTATGGTTGAGCCTAGAGCCTGGCTACAGGAAGCATAAATCAGAGACGTCTTTAAAAAACAGTTTTAATTAAGCTCTGGAGTAACCATCTGGCTGAAAATATTTGGATATATTCATTTTAACTAAATGTTCTTTATTATATTTTTGTTTATGTTTTTTCTTTTTCTTTTTTTCATATCTCAGACTTATCCACTTTGTGACTGAAACAGTGTTACAGTAAAAAAAATCATAATTTATTAACAGTTCAAATTTATAATAGAGTTATTAACATGGCGTTGTATTATCACATTTATTATTATTATAATTATTATGCTTATATATTTTGCACTTTATTTAGCACATTTAGTTACGCCTGATAGATCTTTAAGAATGGGAGATCTCTATAACTTTTCATTGCATTTTATATTTCTTTTAATTTGATGATATTATGATGCAATATAAGAATCCTATATAATAAATGGCCAAGTATGTTTGTCAGATGCAGTTATGCGCAGTAAAGACTGCACGTGACAAACATACCTGGCCGTTTGGATCCTGACACTCAGCACTCAGCACAGAGCAAGGCTGAAGCAGAGTGTCAGGGAGCATGGCCAACGGGAGCGTCGGGATGGGGGCGTGGTCGGGCGTCACAAGGGGCGTGGCCGGGCGGGTGTTGCCGCAATGGGGCGTGGTCGGGTGGGGTGACGCGATGGGGGCGTGGCCAGAGAGGCAAAGGCTTTCAATCAAGACAGAGCCAGAGAGGGAGCAGGAGGGGGGGGGGGGGGGGGGAGAAGGGCCAAAGAGGGGGGGGGGGGGAGAAGGGCCAAAGAGGGGGGGAGAGAGCCAAAGTGGGGGAGAGAGCCAAAGGGTGGGGGGTAGAGAGCCAAAGAGGAAAGAGAGCCAAAGAGGAGAGAGAGCCAAAGAGGGGGCAGAGAGAGCCAAAGAGGGGGGGAGAGAGCCAAAGGGGGGGGGGAGAGCCAAAGAGGGAGGAGAGAGAGAGCCAAAGAGGAAAGAGAGCCAAAGAGGAGAGAGAACCATAGAGGAGAGAGAGCAAAAGAAGGGAGAGAGCAAAAGAGGGGAGAGAGCCAAAGAGGGGGGAGAGAGAGCCAAAGAGGGGGGAGAGAGAGCCAAAGGGATGGGGGGAGAGAGCCAAAGAGGAGGGGGAGAGCCAAAGGAAGGGGAGCCAAAGGGGGGGGGAGCCAAAGGGGGGGGAGAGCCAAAGAGGGGGGAGAGAGAGAGCCAAAAAGGAAAGAGAGCCAAAGAGGAGAGAGAGCAAAAGAAGGGAGAGAGCAAAAGAAGGGAGAGAGCAAAAGAGCGGAGAGAGCCAAAGAGGGGGGGAGAGAGAGACAAAGAGGGGGGAGAGAGAGCCAAAGAGGTGGGGGGAGAGAGCCAAAGAGGGGGGGGGGGGAGCCAAAGGGGGGGGAAGAGAGCCAAAGGGGGGGGGGGAGAACAAAAGAGAGGGGAGAGAACAAAAGAGGGGGGAGAGAGAGCAAAAGAAAGGGGGGAGAGAGCCAAAGAGGGGAGAGAGAGAGCAAAAGAGGGGGAGAGAGAGAGAGAGCAAAAGAGAGGAGAGAGAGCGCAAAGGAGAGGGGGGAGAGAAAGCAAAAGAGAGGGGGGAGAGAAAGCAAAAGACAGGGGGGAAGAGAGAGCAAAAGAGAGGGGGGAGAGAGCAAGGGGTGGGACCGCTGTACTGCAAAAAATGGCCCGTGTACACGGGCTTTAGTACTAGTTAACTATAAAACACAAGTATTCTGTTTTGATAGAATTAAAAGGACATTGTACACTATTTTTGATTGTTTGCTAACAGATCCTTTGCCTTTCTTTTTTTATTTGAAATATTATAGTGTTATTGGAATATTTTTTTCTCCAGTGTAAAACACAGTATAATCTATACTGCTACATATGTTTAATAGCACTCTATCTCTCAGGATGCTACAGCTTACACTTCTGTGCTGTTTAAACTTTAATTACAATTTCATAAAAACAAGTTTTTTACACACTTCCATGCTGAACGTCACAATATTCAATATCTCTGTTTAGCATCATGATATTTAAATCTACATTAAAGGGATAGTAAACCCAAATATTTTCTTTCATGATTCAGATAGAGCAGGCAATTTTAAGCAATTTTCTAATTTACTCCTATTATCAATTTTTCTTTGCTCTTTTGCTATCTTTATTTGAAAAAGCAGAAATAAAAGCTCTGGAGCCGGCCCATTTTAGGTTGAGAACCTGGGTTGCGCTTGCTGATTGAATGGCTAAATGTAGCCACCAATCAGCAAGCCCTATCCAGGGTACTAAACAAAAAATAACCAAGCTCCAAAGCTTTCATTCCTGCTTTTTCAGATAAAGATACCAAGAGAGCGAAGAAAAATTGATAATAGGAGTAAATTAGAAAGTTGATTAAAATTGCATGCTCTATCCAAATCATGAAAGAAAATATTTGGCTTTAGTATCCCTTTAAGGGCCAGATCAGGTCCAGACTGGGACATTTTAGGGCAAAAAGAACCACTCCCCCCCACCATTTCTTATTTACATACATGCCGCCACACAACACACAAATACTACACAGCATTCCCATACATGCAGGCACACAACACACACAGCATTCACATACATGCAGGCACACAACATTCCCATACATGCAGGCACAAAACACACACAGCATTCCCATACATACAGGCACACAACACACACATCATTCCCATATATGCAGGCACACAACACACACAGCTTTTACATACATGTAGGCACACAACACACACACACTACACAGCATTCTTATACTTGCAGGCACACAAGACACAAATAATTCACATACAGGTAGGCACACAGCACACACACTACACAGCATTCACATACATGCAGGCAAACCACACACAAAGCATTCACATACATGCAGGCACACAACACGCACACACACACTACACAGCATTCACATACATGCAGGCACACAACATACACAGCATTCACATACATGCAGGCACACAACACACACACACTACACAGTATTCACATACATGCAGGCACACAACACACACAGCATTCACATACATGCAGGCACACAACACACACAGCATTCACATACATGCAGGCACACAACACACACACACTACACAGTATTCACATACATGCAGGCACACAACACACACAGCATTCACATACATGCAGGCACACAACACACACAGCATTCACATACATGCAGGCACACAACACACAAAGCATTCACATACATGCAGGCACACAACACACACAGCATTCACATACATGCAGGCACACAACACACACACACTACACAGTATTCACATACATGCAGGCACACAACACACACAGCATTCACATACATGCAGGCACACAACACACACAGCATTCACATACATGCAGGCACACAACACACACACACTACACAGTATTCACATACATGCAGGCACACAACACACACAGCATTCACATACATGCAGGCACACAACACACACAGCATTCACATACATGCAGGCACACAACACACACAGCATTCACATACATGCAGGCACACAACACACACAGCATTCACATACATGCAGGCACACAACACACAAAGCATTCACATACATGCAGGCACACAAACATGCACATTCAACTTGGAATTTGCTTTCCACCCCACGTAACTATGCACAGCTATTGCCGTTAGGCTAGTGTAGTGAGGGAAAAGTAGTTGATGGATGGAGCATACTGAGAGTGGGCAGATAACAAAGGAGACATAATCTGTGTGATGCAAGGGAAAAGGTGATCTTGGTGGGGATGGCAACTGTGCTAATACTAGACCTGCTCAACATGGATCTCTACCTTTACAGCCTGCTCAGGTGCTCCAAAATGTCAGAGCTTTCTAACGCCCTACATCTACCATAAATATCATCTTTGCTTTGGTGGAGAGATGGGTATGTAATGTCCCCTGTGCCTACCTGTGGTGGGGTAATTACTAGACTAACAGTTGGGGGTCTGCACTGCATATTAAGCTCCCATTCAATCTTGAATTCAGATTATTACAAGTTAAGAGTGTGTTACTCACTATTTTATAAAGCTCTTGCTTTCAGCACTCCTTTACACAGACTCCTCCACGATGCTGCCACTGTGCTTGCCGGCTCTACCACAATCGCGCACTGTGCCACTGACAGACTTTTGGGGCGCTGAGGTCTCCAGGATGATCAACGCCCCTTGTGATGTGCAGGACCAATTAAATCAATGCATGCTGCGCTTGTTAGAGGGGGCATCAACAAAGTAGAGTGTGTCAGGGTGGGTTATAATTAAGAGGTGGGCAGGGCTGTGGGGACCAGGGGCCCACCGAGCAGTTGACCGTTATGCCCGATGGCCAGTCCAGGCCTGGGCCAGTTTACAAGTTAAGCGCAAGTGAAAAGGAGTTTATCTCAGCTCGTATTACATGTTTAAAGTAAACATGATAGCGCAATTGAAGTTAATGCACGTTGGTATAGCACTTCCTCAGAGCTCTGGTTAACTGTTTCGTGAAATGAAAAAGTGTCACAAAACACATTAAAAAATACATTTAAAAGTACAGTTACACTCATAATAACACTACCTAATAAAAGTTATTTTTAAAAAATTGCAATAAAAAGTTGTAAAGGCTCAAAGATATGAGCTCTCAGGTAAATGGCTTTAACATTGCGATACATACATATACATGTCTAAATATGTATATGTCTGTGTGTGTGTGTGTATATATATATATATAATATATATATATATATATATATATATATATGTTTTAACGTGTGTACAAATGTATTTACAGACAAATATACACATATAAACACATAAATACATATACATATATATATATATATATATATACATATATATAAGTGCAAGTGTTATATTGTGTATTTACTGTAAATATTTCACATTCCAATGTTCTGTCCATAGGGGAATATGTTCTATGTATTTTTAAATATATATATATATAATCCAGAAAGGTAGGCACTCACTGGCGTTTTAACAAAACAGTTTTTTACTGAATAACTGTTTTGTTAAAACGCCAGTGCGTGCCTACCTTTGTGGATTATTGTGTACTAATTTTGGCTGGCACCCTGGGGGTTGGATCAGTGAGTGATTGATGGGATCCTCTGAAGATATATATATATACAGTGGATATAAAAAGTCTACACACCCCTGTTAAAATGTCAGGTTTCTGTGATGTAAAAAAATGAGACAAAGATAAATCATTTCAGAACTTTTTCCACCTTTAATGTGAACTATAAACTGTACAACTCAATTGAAAAACAAACTGAAATCTTTTAGGTGGAGGGAAGAAAACAAAAAAAAACTAAAATAATGTGGTTGCATAACTGGGGATGTAGCTGTGTTCAGAATTAAGCAATCACATTCAAAATCATGTTAAATAGGAGTCAGCATACACCAGAGCCCAGACCTGAATCCGATTGAAAATCTGTGGGGTGATCTGAAGAGGGCTGTGCACAGGAGATGCCCTCGCAATCTGACAGATTTGGAGTGTTTTTGCAAAGAAGAGTGGGCAAATCTTGCCAAGTCAAAATGTGCCATGCTGATAGACTCATACCCAAAAAGACTGAGTGCTGTAATAAAATCAAAAGGTGCTTCAACAAAGTATTAGCACACTTATGCAACCATAATATTTTATTTTTATATTTTTTCTTCCCTCTACCTAAAACATTTCAGTTTGTTTTTCAATTGAGTTGTACAGTTTAGAGGTCACATTAAAGGTGGAAAAAGTTCTGAAATGATTTATCTTTGTCTCATTTTTTTTACATCACAGAAACCTGACATTTTAACAGGGGTGTGTAGACTTTTTATATCCACTGTATATATAGATAGATATATATAGATAGATATTGTACCAAAATACCATCAGATATATGTAGAAATATGTATTTATGAATAAATATAACATATTCTTCTATATGGAGCACATTGGAATGTGAAATATTATTCATATTTCTACGTTGGGTTAGTGCACTTGAGAATATGTAATTGGGTTTGCGTGCGCATAGGGTGTTTTTTTACCACTTTTTTGGCTCCATCAACTAATATGGGGGAATATGTTAATGTGTCCTAAATGTCATATTATATAGCTGTAAACCAATTTACATTTGCCATTTAACTTTTTTTTCCCTATTCTCCATAACAAAACAATGTATTAGTTTTTATTCAGTATTCATACAGTTGTGCTCATAAGTTTACATACCCTGGCAGAATTTCTGATTTCTTGGCCATTTTTCAGAGAATATGAATGATAACACAAAAACGTTTCTTTCACTCATGGTTCGTGTTTAGCTGAAGCCATTTATTATCAACTAGTCCTAAAGCCCGTTCACACGGGCCATTTTTTGCAGGGTACAGCGGTCCCACCCATTGCGCTCTCTCCCTCCCCCTCTCTTTTGCTCTCTCTCTCCCCCCTCTCTTTTGCGCTTTCTCTCCTCCTCTCTTTTGAGCTCTCTCTCTCCCCCCTCTCTTTTGCGCTCTCTCTCCCCCTCTTTTGAGCTCTCTCTCTTAACCTCTCTTTTGAGCTCTCTCTCTCCCCCTCTCTTTTGTGCTCTCTCTCTCTCTCCCCCCTCTCTTTTGCGCTTTCTTTCCCCTCTCTTTTGAGCTCTCTCTCTCCACCTCTCTTTTGAGCTCTCTCTCTCCCCCTCTCTTTTGAGCTCTCTCTCTCCCGCCTCTCTTTTGCGCTCTCTCTCCCCCCTCTTTTGTGCTCTCTCTCTCCCCCCCTCTTTTGCGCTCGCTCTCTCCCCCCCTCGTTTGCACTCTCTCTCTCTCTCCCCCCCTCTTTTGCGCTCTCTCTATCCCCCCTCTTTTGCACTCTCTCCCCCCCCTCTTTTGTGCTCTCTCCCCCCATCTTTTGCGCTCTCTCTCCCCCTCTCTTTTGCGCTCTCTCTCCCCCTCTCTTTTGTGCTCTCTCTCCCCCTCTCTTTTGTGCTCTCTCTCTCACCCCTCTCTTATGTGCTCTCTCTCACCCCTCTCTTATGCGCTCTCTCTCCCCCCTCTCTTTTGCGCTCTCTCTCTCCCCGTCTCTCTCCCTCTCCCCTCTATCTCTCTCCTCTATCTCTCTCTCTCCCTCTCTCTCCCCCCCCCTATCTCTCCCCCCCCCCTCTCTCTCCCCTCTCTCTCCCCCCCCCCCCTCTCTCTCCCCTCTCTCTCTCTCTCTCTCTTCCCCTCTCTCTCTCTCTCCCCCCTCTCTCTCTCCCCCCTCTCTCTCTCTTTCTCTCTCTCCCCTCTCTCACCCTCTCTCTCTCTCCCCTCTCTCTCCCTCCCTCCCCTCTCTCTCTCCCTCCCCTCTCTCTCTCCCTCCCTCCCCTCTCTCTCTCCCTCCCCTCTCTCTCTCCCTCCCCCCTCCCCTCTCTCTCCCCCCTCTCTCTCTCCCGCCCCCTCCCCTCTCCCTCCCCTCTCTCCCCCTCCCCTCTCTCTCTCTCCCTCCCCCTCCCCTCTCTCTCTCACTCCCCCTCCCCTCTCTCTCTCTCCCTCCCCCCCTCTCTCTCTCTCCCTCCCCTCTCTCTCTCCCCCCTCTCTCTCTCTCCCTCCCCTCTCTCTCTCCCCTATCTCTCTCCCTCCCCCCCCTCTTTCTCTCCCTCCCCCCTCTTTCTCTCCCCCTCCCCTCCTCTCTCTCCCTCCCTCCCCCCTCTCTCTCCCTCCCTCCCCATATTTCTCTCTCTCGCTCCTCCCCTCTCTCTCTCCCCCTTCTCTCTCTTTCTCTCTCTCTCCCCCCCCCCTCTCTTTTGATCTCTCTCTCCCCTTTCTTTTGCTCTCCCTCCCCCTCTCTTTTGCTGTCTCTCTCCCTCTCTTTTGCTCCCTCTCTTGTGCTCTCTTTATCTCCCCTCTTGATCTCTCTCTCCCCTCTTGATCTCTCTCTCACCTTTCTTATCTTTTCCCTGCCCCCTCTCTCCTCTCTTTTGAGCTGTTTTGAGCTCTCAGACTGCGCAGCCTTTCACAGCCCGCCTGGCCCCGCTCGGTCATGCCCACTTCTGCTCGCACTGCAGAGACTTAGGGACTGTAAGGCCAGGTGTGTTTGTCCTTGTGCTGTCTCTACTGCGCATGACAGCTTCGGACAAACACACTTGGACTTTTATAGTATAGGATGACTGTGTTTACTCTTTTTAAATCATAATGACAACAGAAACTACCCAAATGACCCTGATCAAAAGTTTACATACCCTGGTGATTTTGGCCTGAGAACATGCACACAAGTTGACACAAAGGGGTTTGAATGGCTATAAAAGGTAACCATCCTCACCTGTGATCTGTTTGCTTGTAATTAGTGTGTGTGTATAAAAGGTCAATTAGTTTATGGACTGCTGACAGACCCTTGCATCTTTCATCCAGTGCTGCACTGACGTTTCTGGATACTGAGTCATGGGGAAAGAAAAAGAATTGTCAAAGGATCTGTCGGAAAAAGGTAGTTGAACTGTATAAAAACAGGAAAGGGATATAAAAAGATATCCAAGGGGGGGCGTGTCCGAATGGCGTACCTAACCAGTCGCATTTACTGTCAGCTCTGTAAGATCTCTCTTCAATCCGCCGATTTAGAGTTTCTAACAGCAAACCTTGACACAAGCTATTGTTGCCTAACATAAGGAGAACATAACCCAACTTTCCTTTGCTGTATTGATGAAAACAGAGACACAGTTCGGAAGCTTAATACCTAAGGCGGCGGCCTACACACAGGTAGCAACCCCCCCTGGCTCCTCCGGGTTACCAGTGCTGGCAGCGGGAGACTGCCTTACTGACCTTCTAAGCAACATTGCATAAACTAACATATCATTACAAAGCTCGCAACATGAATGATCTTTATTCTGCAAGCTACCAGGTGACGGACAATTCTAAAATGGCGACCGCTTGGGAGTTGGAACTGGAAAAGGAACTTAATCTGCGTTTCGCTAGGCTGGATAGTCTGCTTGACAAGATATGCCAAAACTCGTCTTATCTAGTCGTTACAGAGAACGCTGGCCATAAGCATTTACACGCTGACACACCAGACCCGTACTTTGCAGCGCCCGGAACAAAAAATGGAGCCCAGAGGGGAGCAATAATAGAGGTGAGACCTTTACTCCTATCTACCCTACCAAAGCAACGGGAAGACCAAGTAATTACTAATGTCCCCCGAGAGACCGATCACCTTATCTATAACAGAGGGGAAGCCTTAGCTGGCTTGCGGGCTGTGAAGGACATCGGAGCAGCTGGAAGAAATTTATACAGCACATGGCTTGACAAAGACCCTGAGCTGCGCCACGGCAATACCCGATCAATGCCGGTTACATCGGGGCTACTTGCATGGCTGGAAAGTATCAACGGTATATCAGATGCCGCCTCACGATTCCTCCCGCACAGCAGGCCAGGTGAGGAGAGAGGCTCTGAATTGGGGATAGTCGTTATCGTTTTAGGACTGTGTCCCCGCAAAGTGCACTTACCACCAGCACCATACGAGATCAAGGCAGCATATAACATTATAAACGGCATACCAGCCGCAACCTCACGGAGCATACAACTTGACACAGGCTGAAGAGATTTCTGGACTAAAGTACCAATACTAGGCATCCTCTTAAAAGCATAGCATTCCCACATGTAAATTTGGCACATTACACATCTCACTCAGCTAAATCTGTTCATGTTAAGATTATTTTGTATAAGCGTACCCCAAAAGCTTTTTCTTTATGGCTGCCTTCCTCAGACCCTGTAAAATGATTGTTTGCCTCCCTCAAACCCTGTAAAGTGCATGAACAACGGTGGTGCTTGTAAACAGTTGACCCTGAGTTATTATATTTGGTAGCAACCCCCCTATAATAACTATGACTGTATTATATTTATAAGTTGCAAGAAAAACATAGCATATACATATGATAGGTTAGCTCAATACATGTCTCACGCAGTTAATACAGTTTTATTATGCTAAATGTATTTCGCATAATGGCCCCAAAAAGTTCCCCCTCCTGTAGTCGCACCCCTCAAATCCTGGAAAATACATGAGCAAAGTTAATGTTGGTAAAAGTTTGACCCTGAATCTCCATATTTGTCTGCAACCCCCACTTTAATAATAATTATGTTTGCACTTTCATATTTATATTTTGCCAGAAATTAATTTATTCTTAGTATTGGCCCCTACATCTCCATAACAGTAACCGGTAGCTATGTAAATAAAATGTTGTCCTTTCTTCAAGACGTTGTTGTTGCTAATGGACAAGGATGTGATGTGGATAACTGATAGCTTATCATCTACTCTGCAATGTGTTTACATTGCATTCTTTCAATATATGTAATTTGTATATATGTTTATATTTGGTTCATAAGTTTATAGGGCTGCACTATTTTGATAACCAATGGACCCGATCACATGGACTCTGAGAAATACTATTTATCACCCACCATATGTTTACTGGTTATATGACATATTTGTAGTACTATCAAAGATCAGATGCTTGCTGATACCATGTAATGTGAACTGATAGCCTATCATTTACTTTTATACTTGGTTCATAAGTTTACAGGGCTTGCAGGGCTGCACTATTTTGATAACCAATGGACCTGATCACATGGACTTTGAGAAATATTATTTATCACTCACCATATGTTTACTGGTTATATGACATATTTGTATTACTGTCAATGGTTCGTTGCTTACAGATATCATGTAATGTGCACTTTGACTCCTTACAATAAAGCTCTTTTTGAAAACTTAAAAAAAAAAAAAAAAAAGATATCCAAGGAATTGAGAATGCAAATCAGCAGTGTTCAAACTCTAATCAAGAAGTGGAAAATGAGGCGTTCTGTTTGATAACATACTGCATTCATCTTGCCATCAATTCTGACCAAATTTCCTGTGCCTTTGTAGCTCACACATCCCCAAAACATCAGCGATCCACCTCCGTCTTTCACAGTAGGAATGGTGTACATTTCATCATAGGCCTTGTTGACTCCTCTCCAAATGTAGCGTTTATAGTTGTGGCCAAAAAGCTCAATTTTGTTCTCATCACTCCAAATGACTTTGTGCCAGAAGGTTTGAGGCTTGTCTCTGTGCTGTTTGGCGTATTGTAAGTGGGATACTTTATGGCATTTGCGTAGTAATGGCTTTCTTCTGGCGACTCGACCATGCAGCCCATCTTTCTTAAAGTGCCTCCTTATTGTGCATCTTGAAACAGCCACACAACATGTCCTGTATTTCCCCTGAAGTTATTTATGGGTTTGTCTTTGCATCCCGAACAATTTTCCTGGCAGTTGTGGCTGAAATTTTAGTTGGTCTACCTGACCGTGGTTTGGTATTAACAGAACCCCTCATTTTCCACTTCTTTATTAGAGTTTGAACACTGCTGATTTGCATTCTCAATTCATTGGATATCTTTTTATATCCCTTTCCTTTTTTATACAGTTCAACTACCTTTTCCCACAGATCCTTTGACAATTTTTTGCTTTCCCCATGACTCAGAATCCAGAAACATCAGTGCAGCACTGGATGAAAGATGCAAGGGTCTGTCAGGAATCCAGAAACTCATTGACCTTTTATACACACACACTAATTACAAGCAAACAGATCACAGGTGAGGATGGTAACCTTTAATAGCCATTCAAACCCCTTTGGCATCTATTTATCAAGCCGTCAACCGCAAATACGCTGGAATTCCACAGCGTATTTGTGGCGAGCCTGATTCCCCTTAATTATCAAACCCTACAGACCGGCAAAAGTAGAATTTTGTGGCGTAACATACGATCCGCCGGACTCAGCCCGACACAGATCGATGCTTACGTCATTACAGATGTTCCGAATGCAAATTCGGCACAATCTGACTACTTTTGCTAGTTATCAATTTTCTACCAGGTATTCCGGCCCAGCGTACCTGGTTTTCAATCCCCCGCCCTGGAGGCGGCGGATGCCATAGGAATCAATGGGAGTCTGAAAGCAACGAAAGCTCATGTTTGCTGCTGCCCGATATCCCATTGATTCCTATGGGAACGTTTACACCTAACACCCTAACATGTACCCTGAGTCTAAACACCCCTAATCTGCCGCCCCTACACCGCCACCACCTACAATATACTTATTAACCTCTAATCTGCCCCCCCCTACATTATACTTATTAACCCCCAATCTGCCCCCCTATACCGCCACCTATATTATACTTATTAACCCCTAATCTGCCCCCCCTACACCGCCGCCACCTACATTATACTTATTAACCCCTAATCTGCCCCCCCACCTACATTTAATTTTATTAACCCCTAATATGCCCCCCCTACACCGCCACCTACATTTATTAACCCCTAATCTGCCGCCCCCAACGTCGCCACCACTATATTAAATTTATTAACCCCTAAACCTAAGTCTAACCCTAACACCCCCTAACTTAAATATAATTTAAATAAATCTAAATAAATATTCCTAGCATTAAATAAATTAGTCCTATTTAAAACTAAACACTTACCTGTAAAATAAACCCTAAGATAGCTACAATATAACTAATAGTTACATTGTAGCTATCTTAGGGTTTATTTTTATTTTACAGGCAAGTTTGTATTTATTTTAACTAGGTACAATAGTTATTAAATAGTTATTAACTATTTAATAACTTCCTAATTAAAATAAATACAAATATACCTGTAAAATAAAACCTAACCTACATTACAATTACACCTAACACTACACTATAATTAAATTAATTCCCTAAACTAAATACAATTAAATACAAATAAATAAAATTATCTAAAGTACAAAAAAACAACAACACTAAATTACAGAAAATAATAAACAAATTACAAGATTTTTAAACTAATTACACCTAATCTAATCCCCCCCCCCCAAAAAAAAAACCCTACCCTACACTAAATTACAAATAGCCCTTAAAAGGCCTTTTGCGGGGCATTGCCCCAAAGTAATCAGCTCTTTTACCTGTAAAAAAAAATTACAACATTAAAACCCACCACCCACACAACCAACCCTATTCTAAAACCCACCCAATCCCCCCTTAAAAAAACCTAATACTAACCCCTTGAAGATCACCCTACCATGAGAAGTCTTCACCCAACCGGGCCGAAGTCCTCAACGAAGCCGGGAGGAGTCTTCATTCAAGCCGGGCGAAGTGGTCCTCTAGACGGCCAGAAGTCTTCATCCAGACGGCATCTTCTATCTTCATCCATCCGGCGCGGAGCGGCTCCATCTTCAAGACATCCGACGCGGAGCATCCTCTTCATCCAACGTCTTCTTCAACAATGACGGTTCCTTTAAGTGACGTCATCCAAAATGGAGTCCCTTCAATTCTGATCAGCCAATCGGAATTAAGGTAGGAAAAATCCTATTGGCTGATGAAATCAGCCAATAGGATTGAAGTTCAATCCTATTGGCTGATCCAATCAGCCAATAGGATTGAGCTTGCATTCTATTGGCTGATTGGAACAGGGGGGCAGATTAGGGGTTAATAAATATAATGTAGGTGGCGGCGGTGTAGGGGGGGGCAGATTAGGGGTTAATAAGTATAATGTAGGTGGCGGCGGTGTAGGGGGGGCAGATTAGGGGTTAATAAGTATAATGTAGGTGGCGGCGGTGTAGGAGGCGGCAGATTAGGGGTTAATAAGTATAATGTAGGTGGCGGTGGGCTCTGGGAGTGGCGGTTTAGGGGTTAAACACTTTATTTAGTTGCGGTGGGGTCCGTGAGCAGTGGTTTAGGGGTTAATACATTTATTAGAGTTGCGGCGGGGTCCGAGAGCGGCGGTATAGGGGGTAAAACAGTATAGTGTGGGTGTTTAGTGACAGGGTACCAATAAAGCTGTGAAAAAGCCGAAGCGAGATCGATGACTGTTAGTTAACAACAGTCCGCTGCTCATCGCCCCGTACTTGGTGTGCGGCTTTTTGACAGCTTTTTTGATAATTTTGGAGAACATATTCAGGTCCGCGGCAGCGATGTTAGGCAATCTTAGGCGAGCGTTTTGGTGCCGTTGAATGCAAGTAAGTTGGCGGCTTGATAAATAGATGCCTTTGTGTCAACTTGTGTGCATGTTATCAGGCCAAAATCACCAGGGTATGTAAACTTTTGATCAGGGTCATTTGTGTAGTTTCTGTTGTCATTATGATTTAAAAAGAGTAAACACAGTTGATTGATAATAAATGGCTTCAGTCAAACACTAACCATGAGTGAAAGAAAAGTTTTTGTGTTATCATTCATATTCTCTGAAAAATGGCCAAGAAATCATAAATTCTGCCAGGGTATGTAAACTTATGAGCACAACTGTATTTGCTGTACAGAACCCAAATCTAGCCCATATTGTACCTAAAAATATAAAATGATTAATAATGAATAGATATCAAGATATATAACAAAAAAATAACAACAGTATAAAAAACGTCTTTTAGATGTGGCAAGATTTTTAAGTAAATGCAAATTGATTTTAAATTCCAGAAAAAAACAATACCTTTAATGCTTAAAGGGACATAATACTCATATGCTAAATCACTTGAAACTGATGCAGTATAACTGTAAAAAGCTGACAGGAAACTATCACCTGAGCATCTCTATGTAAAAAAAAGATATTTTACCTCACAATTTCCTCAGCTCAGCAGAGTAAGTACTGTGTAAAAATTTATACTTCAGCTGTTGCTCAGCTGCAGGTAAATTTTTTTTTAAAAAAATGAAGAAATGAGCAGCAGCCAATCAGCATCAGCAGTGCTGAAGTCATGAACTCTTTTACTGTGATCTCATGAGATTTCCCTTAACTCTCAAGAGATTTCATAGTAAACTTCCTTTACCTGATTGGTGAAATAAGATGAGTGTGCACGAAAGCTCGCTCCTTCCGCTGTCCTGGGACAGACATACTGATTTGCTGCTTAGAAGTCCTTTACAATGGGATATGGCTACTGAGGAATTTTTGAGGTAAAATATCTTTCTTTTTTACATAGAGATGTTCAGGTGATATTTTCTAGTCAGCTTTTTACAGCTATGCTGCAGCACTTTCAAGTGTTTCAACATTTGGGTAATAGAAATATTATTTATCACTCACCATATGTTTACTGGTTATATGACATATTTGTATTACTGTCAATGGTTCGTTGCTTACAGATATCATGTAATGTGCACTTTGACTCCTTACAATAAAGCTCTTTTTGAAAACTTAAAAAAAAAAAAAAAAAAGATATCCAAGGAATTGAGAATGCAAATCAGCAGTGTTCAAACTCTAATCAAGAAGTGGAAAATGAGGCGTTCTGTTTGATAACATACTGCATTCATCTTGCCATCAATTCTGACCAAATTTCCTGTGCCTTTGTAGCTCACACATCCCCAAAACATCAGCGATCCACCTCCGTCTTTCACAGTAGGAATGGTGTACATTTCATCATAGGCCTTGTTGACTCCTCTCCAAATGTAGCGTTTATAGTTGTGGCCAAAAAGCTCAATTTTGTTCTCATCACTCCAAATGACTTTGTGCCAGAAGGTTTGAGGCTTGTCTCTGTGCTGTTTGGCGTATTGTAAGTGGGATACTTTATGGCATTTGCGTAGTAATGGCTTTCTTCTGGCGACTCGACCATGCAGCCCATCTTTCTTAAAGTGCCTCCTTATTGTGCATCTTGAAACAGCCACACAACATGTCCTGTATTTCCCCTGAAGTTATTTATGGGTTTGTCTTTGCATCCCGAACAATTTTCCTGGCAGTTGTGGCTGAAATTTTAGTTGGTCTACCTGACCGTGGTTTGGTATTAACAGAACCCCTCATTTTCCACTTCTTTATTAGAGTTTGAACACTGCTGATTTGCATTCTCAATTCATTGGATATCTTTTTATATCCCTTTCCTTTTTTATACAGTTCAACTACCTTTTCCCACAGATCCTTTGACAATTTTTTGCTTTCCCCATGACTCAGAATCCAGAAACATCAGTGCAGCACTGGATGAAAGATGCAAGGGTCTGTCAGGAATCCAGAAACTCATTGACCTTTTATACACACACACTAATTACAAGCAAACAGATCACAGGTGAGGATGGTAACCTTTAATAGCCATTCAAACCCCTTTGGCATCTATTTATCAAGCCGTCAACCGCAAATACGCTGGAATTCCACAGCGTATTTGTGGCGAGCCTGATTCCCCTTAATTATCAAACCCTACAGACCGGCAAAAGTAGAATTTTGTGGCGTAACATACGATCCGCCGGACTCAGCCCGACACAGATCGATGCTTACGTCATTACAGATGTTCCGAATGCAAATTCGGCACAATCTGACTACTTTTGCTAGTTATCAATTTTCTACCAGGTATTCCGGCCCAGCGTACCTGGTTTTCAATCCCCCGCCCTGGAGGCGGCGGATGCCATAGGAATCAATGGGAGTCTGAAAGCAACGAAAGCTCATGTTTGCTGCTGCCCGATATCCCATTGATTCCTATGGGAACGTTTACACCTAACACCCTAACATGTACCCTGAGTCTAAACACCCCTAATCTGCCGCCCCTACACCGCCACCACCTACAATATACTTATTAACCTCTAATCTGCCCCCCCTACATTATACTTATTAACCCCCAATCTGCCCCCCTATACCGCCACCTATATTATACTTATTAACCCCTAATCTGCCCCCCCTACACCGCCGCCACCTACATTATACTTATTAACCCCTAATCTGCCCCCCCACCTACATTTAATTTTATTAACCCCTAATATGCCCCCCCTACACCGCCACCTACATTTATTAACCCCTAATCTGCCGCCCCCAACGTCGCCACCACTATATTAAATTTATTAACCCCTAAACCTAAGTCTAACCCTAACACCCCCTAACTTAAATATAATTTAAATAAATCTAAATAAATATTCCTAGCATTAAATAAATTAGTCCTATTTAAAACTAAACACTTACCTGTAAAATAAACCCTAAGATAGCTACAATATAACTAATAGTTACATTGTAGCTATCTTAGGGTTTATTTTTATTTTACAGGCAAGTTTGTATTTATTTTAACTAGGTACAATAGTTATTAAATAGTTATTAACTATTTAATAACTTCCTAATTAAAATAAATACAAATATACCTGTAAAATAAAACCTAACCTACATTACAATTACACCTAACACTACACTATAATTAAATTAATTCCCTAAACTAAATACAATTAAATACAAATAAATAAAATTATCTAAAGTACAAAAAAACAACAACACTAAATTACAGAAAATAATAAACAAATTACAAGATTTTTAAACTAATTACACCTAATCTAATCCCCCCCCCCAAAAAAAAAACCCTACCCTACACTAAATTACAAATAGCCCTTAAAAGGCCTTTTGCGGGGCATTGCCCCAAAGTAATCAGCTCTTTTACCTGTAAAAAAAAATTACAACATTAAAACCCACCACCCACACAACCAACCCTATTCTAAAACCCACCCAATCCCCCCTTAAAAAAACCTAATACTAACCCCTTGAAGATCACCCTACCATGAGAAGTCTTCACCCAACCGGGCCGAAGTCCTCAACGAAGCCGGGAGGAGTCTTCATTCAAGCCGGGCGAAGTGGTCCTCTAGACGGCCAGAAGTCTTCATCCAGACGGCATCTTCTATCTTCATCCATCCGGCGCGGAGCGGCTCCATCTTCAAGACATCCGACGCGGAGCATCCTCTTCATCCAACGTCTTCTTCAACAATGACGGTTCCTTTAAGTGACGTCATCCAAAATGGCGTCCCTTCAATTCTGATCAGCCAATCGGAATTAAGGTAGGAAAAATCCTATTGGCTGATGAAATCAGCCAATAGGATTGAAGTTCAATCCTATTGGCTGATCCAATCAGCCAATAGGATTGAGCTTGCATTCTATTGGCTGATTGGAACAGGGGGGCAGATTAGGGGTTAATAAATATAATGTAGGTGGCGGCGGTGTAGGGGGGGCAGATTAGGGGTTAATAAGTATAATGTAGGTGGCGGCGGTGTAGGGGGGGCAGATTAGGGGTTAATAAGTATAATGTAGGTGGCGGCGGTGTAGGAGGCGGCAGATTAGGGGTTAATAAGTATAATGTAGGTGGCGGTGGGCTCTGGGAGTGGCGGTTTAGGGGTTAAACACTTTATTTAGTTGCGGTGGGGTCCGTGAGCAGTGGTTTAGGGGTTAATACATTTATTAGAGTTGCGGCGGGGTCCGAGAGCGGCGGTATAGGGGGTAAAACAGTATAGTGTGGGTGTTTAGTGACAGGGTACCAATAAAGCTGTGAAAAAGCCGAAGCGAGATCGATGACTGTTAGTTAACAACAGTCCGCTGCTCATCGCCCCGTACTTGGTGTGCGGCTTTTTGACAGCTTTTTTGATAATTTTGGAGAACATATTCAGGTCCGCGGCAGCGATGTTAGGCAATCTTAGGCGAGCGTTTTGGTGCCGTTGAATGCAAGTAAGTTGGCGGCTTGATAAATAGATGCCTTTGTGTCAACTTGTGTGCATGTTATCAGGCCAAAATCACCAGGGTATGTAAACTTTTGATCAGGGTCATTTGTGTAGTTTCTGTTGTCATTATGATTTAAAAAGAGTAAACACAGTTGATTGATAATAAATGGCTTCAGTCAAACACTAACCATGAGTGAAAGAAAAGTTTTTGTGTTATCATTCATATTCTCTGAAAAATGGCCAAGAAATCATAAATTCTGCCAGGGTATGTAAACTTATGAGCACAACTGTATTTGCTGTACAGAACCCAAATCTAGCCCATATTGTACCTAAAAATATAAAATGATTAATAATGAATAGATATCAAGATATATAACAAAAAAATAACAACAGTATAAAAAACGTCTTTTAGATGTGGCAAGATTTTTAAGTAAATGCAAATTGATTTTAAATTCCAGAAAAAAACAATACCTTTAATGCTTAAAGGGACATAATACTCATATGCTAAATCACTTGAAACTGATGCAGTATAACTGTAAAAAGCTGACAGGAAACTATCACCTGAGCATCTCTATGTAAAAAAAAGATATTTTACCTCACAATTTCCTCAGCTCAGCAGAGTAAGTACTGTGTAAAAATTTATACTTCAGCTGTTGCTCAGCTGCAGGTAAATTTTTTTTTAAAAAAATGAAGAAATGAGCAGCAGCCAATCAGCATCAGCAGTGCTGAAGTCATGAACTCTTTTACTGTGATCTCATGAGATTTCCCTTAACTCTCAAGAGATTTCATAGTAAACTTCCTTTACCTGATTGGTGAAATAAGATGAGTGTGCACGAAAGCTCGCTCCTTCCGCTGTCCTGGGACAGACATACTGATTTGCTGCTTAGAAGTCCTTTACAATGGGATATGGCTACTGAGGAATTTTTGAGGTAAAATATCTTTCTTTTTTACATAGAGATGTTCAGGTGATATTTTCTAGTCAGCTTTTTACAGCTATGCTGCAGCACTTTCAAGTGTTTCAACATTTGGGTATCATGGCCCTTTAATACCTGGAGTTAGTGAAAACATCCAGTATCCAATATCAATTGATTTAAATGTCCAATGTTTATTTGTGTGCTCCTGGAGTAGTGCAGGAACCTTTTACGTGTTGTCTGGAATAATTAGGATCATGTCCATCTATAGTAAGGCAGATACCTCCAATGTAAAGATGATGATGCTGCTCCTCAGAAACAGTGTTCTATATACACTCAGGTACGCTATAAAACAAAAGAGAAGAAGAGCATAGGACTGCATCAAGTGAAGTATAAAGTGAACTTTATTGTAGCCCCTTTCATAGTCAGCTACTTACAATACTTAAAACATAGCAGTGCATATCTACGGTATTGTGGCTTAGTGACATCCCACAGCAAACCTCCCCCAAGCATCTGATGTGCTGCTCCTCATACAAGTCGTCCGTTTGGGCTTGATTCCTGATACAGGGGTCCACTGTTTCATCCACACACGCTTGTTTATAGAAGGTGTAAGGATTTAGTATAATAAAAACAATAATGTCCCTCAGCTTGGCATCCCTTAGCACAAAATAGAGCAAACATACTGCACAGCTGCCCAACCCCCACAATGATTTTCTTCTTTTTAGACTGATAGGGCAGTAGGTTAATTAGAAGCGAACTCCCCTATTGAGTTTAGCTTGTGAGCATGCTCGGAACGCTGGTTTATACCATGTGCATTATCCTTCTGACTGGTCTTACCACCTTATCAGTCAAATAAATATAGTTTCCGTGGCTTAGCAGGATGTTTAGAGTCCTACTTTAAATTTTTTTAAAAAAGGAAATCGATTCTGCATTGGAGTATCTGTTAAAGCTTAGTATTGTAGTAAATATAGTTGTCTGTTTAAGAACTAAAACCTGCTTTCAGGCATATTAGGCAGTCATTAATACTGAGATAATTACCCTTCACATCTGTGTATCTGAAACTCCTTCAGAGAACTTACATGAAAACATGTGATAGCCCTGTTTCTTATAGATTAGTTATAATGCATTGTGTTTACGTCCTTTTTTTTTTAAGTTTGTTATTTTTAATAATTTTTTCATAGAAAAATAAACACTGCAAATATATGACGTATATTAAATAAGACAATAAGACGTACAAAATTGACTTTGAAAGTAGACGTGACATAAAATGTTACAATTTGGTTCATGAATACATTATTTGCGTTAGGCTAATATTACATAATAAAGCTTTCCTTTTGAAGTATACATTATAATACAGGTGTTAACATTGGAGAGTTCAATTTTATTTAAATCAGGGAGAAGTGGTTTATGGTCTAAACTGAAATGACCAGGTAAGATCGTCACCTCCGAAACCATGATGTTTTTAGGGAGTTTCTTTCCAATAGAATTCAACATTGAGAAAGAAGTTTAGTTTTCTCGTTTTAATATAGTGTGTTTTTTTAATTGTAAGATTTTTGTGACTAGTTGTTTCCATTCACGGATAGCGGGAATTTGAGTTGTTTCACAATATCTTGGAATGAGGCGTTTGGCACTATTTAACATTATCTTTAAGAGAGATAATTGATATTGGCATGAAATTTTGGGTGGGTAATTGAGTAGGACAACCAGAGGGGATATGTTGATGGGGTCGTGTAGGATTGTATTTATATGGAGTATTATTTGTGACCAAAAAGGTTTAAATACTTATTGTCCCAATGTCACCGCATTCTCTCCAACAATTATTTGATGTTGAGGGATATATGGACTTTAATCGTGTTGGTGTTGTGTTTACCTTCCTAGCATTGGAACTACGGACATTATAATACTGTAAGTAACTCAGGTGCTTTTTCATATTGACTTGGCAGTTTCACTGATCGCTTGAAATAGCGTTTAAATCAATTTAAAAAAACACCTGACCAGCTTTCCAATATTTCTGGTGTTCATCTAAATGGTTGGAATCCAGGCCAAACTGCTTTATACGTGGTGTGAGTGTTTAGCTCAGCCACTTCTAACTACATACACATCTGCTGATTCAAACCAGTGATGCATTTCAATCTTATAACCTTTTCAAACCTCCACACGTCTATATTTTGAAACCCTTCATTTCTGATTTCTTTCCTCCTGAGTGGAACTATTGTTCTGAGAATGAACTGTTTCTGCTAAACCAAACAGGCTGTATTCTGGTTCTTAGCTGGATATCCTTTGCCCTTATACACTGCCAAACTGGGAAGAGTAGAAATTCTAATTACCCCTTAATTACAAAGTAGATATCTATTTTATTTTAGTAAAAAGAACATTCTGTTGCAAGCTAACTATAGAGTAAGACGGCATTAGTGGAAATGCTCTGCAGGTTTCTTGCAACTTTTAAAATGAGCATGTAGCTGAGAAATGAAGCTCAGATCAGAACACTTGCTGCTCAGTGTAAGATGTACATTTGGTTTAGCTGCACATTAATAGTATTTTCACCAAAGCCATGTCATTATGCTCATAAATTGTCGCTGAACCTTTATTGTTTTTTTTTTTATTCTTTTATTTATAATTTTCCAACATATAAACTACAATCCATCCCATCATATTCCATCAAAATGATCAAATTCCATCAAAGTAAACAATATGTTCTTACATTAATCAATTTTTATTTCCATCGTTACTAAATGTTATTTTCTTCCCTTTGAGGGAATAATAAATATATACTGTGTGTGTGTGTATATATATATATATATATATATATATATATATATATATATATTTATATATATAAATTAATTTATTTCATGGTGGCAAGAGTCCACGAGCTAGTTACTGATGGGATATACATTCCTACCAGGAGTGGGCAAAGTTTCCCAAACGCCTATAAATACACCTCCCACCTCACTAATACCTCAGTTTAACATATAGCCAAGTTAGTGAGGTGTATAAGGAGTAAAAGCATAAAAAAGAGGAACAGGATAAATAATGTGCTTTATACAAAAAAATCATAACCCCCAAAAAATGGGTGGGTATCGTGGACTCTTGCCACCATGAAAGAACTTAATTTATTAGGTAAATTCTTACATAAATTATGTTTTCTTTCATTAAAGTGGCGAGAGTTCATGAGCTAGTTACTGATGGGATATAATACTAAAGATGTGGAAGTCCACGGGTAACTATAGAGGGAGGGATAAAATAAAAACAGCTATTTCCGCTGAGAAATTAAATCCAAAAAAATAATTTTTCTTAAAAATTAAAAAAAAATTAAATCATAGGCACTAGAATCAAACTGAGACAGCTGCCTGAATAATCTTTCTACCAAAAGCTGCTTCCAATGAAGAAAAAACATCAAAATTGTAAAATTTTGTAAATGTATGCAAAGAAGACCAAGTGGCTGCTTTGCAGATTTGATTAACTGAAGCTTCATTCTTGAAAGCCCAAGATATGGCAACTGATCCTTTAAAATGAGTTTTTATTTTTAGAGGCGGAGACTGCCCCACCTCCAAATAAGCTTTGTGAATCAGAAGTTTCAAACAAGATGCCAAAGAAATGGCAGAGGCTTTCTGACCTTTTCTGGGTCTAGAAGTCTTTCTGAAAACTTTAGTAGCCTCAACATAATATTTCAAAGCATTTACCACATCCAAAGAATGTAAAGACCTTTCTTATTCTTATGTATTCTTAGGATTAGGACACAAGGAAGGAACACTAATTTCCCTATTGATGTTGTTAGAATTCACAACTTTAGGCAAAAATTTAAACGAAGTCCGCCAAAATGCTTTATCTTGATGGAAAATCAGATAAGGAGACTCGCAAGAGAGAGCAGACAATTCAGAAACTCTTCTAGCAGAAGAGATAGCCAAGAGAAATAACACTTTCCAAGAAAGTAGTTTAATGTTCAAATAATGCATAGGCTCAAAAGGAGGAGCCTGCAAAGTTGTAAATACCAACCAAAATCAGGAAGATTTGTCCTTTCAAAGTATTGGTAGACAAACCTTTATCCAAACCATCTTGAAAAAAACTGAAGAATCCTAGGAATTCTAAAAGAATGCCAAGAATAATCATGAGTGAAACACCTTGAAATACAGGTAGCCCTCAGTTTACGCCGGGGTTAGGTTCCAGAAGGAATGGTTGTAAATTGAAACCGTTGTAAATTGAAACCCAGTTTATAATGGAAGTCAATGGTAAGTGAGGGAGTTAGGTTCCAGGCCCCTCTCAAAATTGTCATAAGTAACACCTAATACATTATTTTTTAAGCTTTGAAATGAAGACTTTAAATGTGAAACAGCATTACAAACCTAATAATATAGATTGTATTATCATCAAACTAAGTTTAATAAACAAAAACATTTGCTAAACCACACCTAATAAAATTATCACACAAACACAGACTGTATCATCATCAATCTAAGTTTAATGAACAAAAACAAAATAATCACACAGCAGACTGTATCATCATCAAACTAATTTTAATGAACAAAAACGTTTTTTTACTTGCATTTTTCTGCAGCTAAGGGAAGTAGCTGCTAGATCTTGTTCCTTTAAAAACGGCTCCATTGCTCAGGTCTGGTTATACACTGAATAATTTCAGCCTGCCTGTGTTTAATCACACAACAGACTGTATCATCATCAAACTAAGTTTAATGAACAAAAACGTTTTTTACTTGCCTTTTTCTGCAAACAGTTCTCTGCATTGAGTCTGCAGCTAAGGGAAGTGGCTGCTAGATCTTGTTCCTTTGAAATCTGATCAATTAATCATGTCTGGCTTGCTTTTCTTTGCATGTGTTTGCTGCAACCCAATCGGACAGCTCCACCTACTGGCTATTTTAATGTATGCATGTGCTAAAGCTTTCAATAGCAGTCAATGCTTTTCAATAGCAAAAAAAAGGGCGTTATTCTGAAATGGCGCAAATTGAACCGTCGTAAACCGAGGGCCACCTGTATAGGTTTTCCAAACCTTGTGATATATTTTCCTTGAAACAGGCTTACGAGCCTGTATCATAGTGTTAGTCGTAGAGGTTTCTCTGACTCTGTGATTAAGGGGCCTATTTATGAAATGTCTGTCCGACATGATTCGATCAGCTGATCATGTCCGACAGACATAGCTGAAGGCTCGCCAGAAAAACAGCCCTTCAAGCCCCATACGGAGCTTGATAAATGGGCCCCTAAGCGTTCAATTTCCATGCCTTCAAATTTAGAGATTTGAGATCCAGATGGAAAAAAAGGGCCTTGAGACAGAAGGTCTGGTCTTAGAGGAAGTGACCAAAGTTGGCAACTGGACAAGGTCCACATAACAGGAACTGTGAAGCCATGCTGGTGCTATCAGAAACACATAAGATTGTTCCATTATGATCTTTGAGATCACTCTTGGAAAAAGAACCAGATGCGGAAAAATATAAGCAGGTTGGTGAAACCATGGAACTGCTAGAGCATCCATCAATTCTGCCTGAGGATCACTGGACCTGGAGAGGTATCTGGGAAGTTTCTTGTTTAGATGAGAGGCCATCAGATCTATGTCTGGAAGACCACACATCTGCATCTGCGCAATCTTTAGAACACATCTGGATGGAAAGACTACTCCCCCAGATATTGATTGATCCTCTCGAGGATTACAAACTCCTTGTGCTGTCAGAGACCCCCAAACAGCTCCCCAACCTGTGAGATTTGCATCTGTTGTGATCACAGTTCAGGTAGGATGAACAAAGGAGGCCCCTTGAACAATAAGATGATGGTTTAACCACCAAGTCAGAGAGAGTTGAGTGTTGGGATTTAAGTATATCAGTTGTGATATCTGAGTATAATCCCTGCACCATTGGTGCAACATGCAAAGCTGTAGAGGTCTCATATGAAGCAAAAGGGATCGCGTCCGATGCTGCAATCATTAGATTGAAAACTTTCATGCACATACTGTAGCCACTGAAGTGAATGATAGAGACTGAAGGTTTAGACAAGCTGAAACCAATCTCAAACGTCTCTTTTCTGTTAGGGATAGAGTCACGGACACTGAATCTATCTGGAAACCTAAAAAGGTGACCTTTGTCTGAGGAATCAAGAAACTCTTTGGAAAATTGATCCTCCAACCATGTCTTTGAAGAATAGTCCTTATAAAATTTTTAGATCCAAAATTGGTCTGAAAGAATTTTCCGTCTTTGGTACAATGAATAGATTTGAATAAAGACCCAATCCTTGTTCCTGCTCTGGAACTGGGACAATTACCCCTGAAAGTTCAAGATCTGAAAAACATTTCAGACTTAAGCTTTTACTGGGTTTTTTGGTACATGGGTAAGAAAGAATCTTCCCAAGGGAGGTCTTATTCTGAATCCTATTTGATACCACTGAGAAATTATATTCTGAATCCACTGATTTTGGACAGAGTCTGCCACCTACCAGAAGAACTGGCTTGAGGGCCACACCTTCATGTAGGTTTAGGGGCAGGATTTGTTTTTTTATAAGGCTTGGATTTATTCCAATTCGGAGATGGTCTCCAATTAGAGCCAGAGGCCTTAGGGGAAGGAGGTTTTCTGTTCTCTATTCTGATGAAAGGAACAAAAATGACTGGGAGCTTTAAATTTACCCTTAGAATTCTTGTCTTGGGGCAGAAAAACTCCCTTACCCCCAGTAACAGTGGAGATAATAGAATCCAATTGTGAACCAAAAATATTTTTACCTTGAAAAGAGAGAGATAATTATCTAGTTTTAGACAACATGTCTGCATTCCAAGATTTAAGCCATAAAGCTCTTCTAGTTAGAATGGCTAAAGACATGGATTTGACATTGATTTTCATAACATAAAATATAGCATCATAAATAAAATGATTGCATGTTGAAGTAAAACAATAATGTTAGATAATTCAGAATCTGAAGACAACTGCTGTGCTAAACTGTCCAACCAAAAAGTAGAAGCAGCAGCATCATCAGCCATAGATATAACAGGTCTAAGAATATAGCCAGTATGTAAATATGCCCTTCTTAGATAAGATTTAAGCTTCCTATCTAAAGGATCCTTAAAAGAAGTACTGTTTTCCATAGGAATAGTAGTACATTTGGCAAGAGTGGAATTTTTTGTCTGGTCTGCAGACCAGACAAAAAGAGAGGCGTTTCTACACTGTGTAAGAGACCTCTCCCACATGGGAGTGATAGTTCCTGTTCCGAATCAGGAACGGGGTCTGGGATTTTATTCCATCTTTTCGTGTTTCCCCAAAAAAGAGGGAACCTTCAGACCTATTTTAGATCTCAAGAGTCTAAACAAATTCCTCACATTACGTCCTTCAAGATGGAAACTATTAGTTCCATTCTCCCTTTGGTCCAGGAGGGTCAACTTATGACAACTGTGGATTTAAAGGATGCGTACCTGCAGGTTCTCATTCTCTGGGACCATCACAGGTTTCTAACGTTTGCCTTTCTGGACAAACACTTTCAATTCATGACTCTGCCCTTTGGTCTTGCCACAGCTCCCAGAAATTTCTCAAAGATTTTGGGATCTCTGTTGGCGGTGCTTCAGTTACGGGGCATTGCAGTGGCACCCTATCTGGACAACATCCTAGTCCAGGCGCCATCCTTACAACAAGCAAGATCCCACACAGAATTGCTATTATCCTTCCTGAGATCTCTCGGATGGAAGGTGAATTTGGGAAAGAGTTCCTTAGTCCCAAGAACAAGGGTGATTTTCTTGGGAACCATAATAGATTTCTTATCAATAAGAGTATTTTGACAAAAGTCAGGAAATCAAAGTTATTCGATACTTGTCTACTTCTTCAGTCCACTCCTCGGCCATCAGTGGCTCAGTCATGGAGGTAATTGGGCTGAAGGTAGCGGCAATGGACATCATCCCGTTTGCTCGGTTCTACCTTAGACCTCTGCCGTTAACCACGCTCAGGCAATGGAATGGAGATTATGTGGACTTGTCTCCTCGGATACTACAGGAGCAGGAGACAAGAGATTCTCTTCAATGGGGGTTGTCTCTGGATCATCTCTCCTAGGGAACCTGCTTTCGCAGACTATCTTGGGTGATTGTGACAACTGACGCCAGCCTTCTAGTATGGGGAACAGTCTGGGGCTCCCTAAAGGCTCAGGGAGTTTGGACTCAGTCAGAGTCTGTTCTTCCTATAAACATTATGGAGCTGAGAGCGATTTTCAATGCTCTTCTGACCTGGCTCCAGTTAGCTACGGTCCAGTTTATCAGATTCCAATCGGATAACATAACTTCAATAGCTTACATCATTCATCGGGAAGGAACAAGGAGTTCCTTAGCGATGACAGTGGTATTCAAAATAATTCAGTGGGCGGATACCCAATCTTGCTGTCTGTTGGCGATCCACATCCCAGGGGTGGACAGCTGGGAGGCGAACTTCTTGAGCAGGCAGACCTTTCATCCGGGGGAGTGAGAGCTCCATCCGGAAGTGGTTTCCCAGCCTGATTCTCAGATGGGGGACAGAATGCCAAGCTTCCATAGTACGGGTCGAGGTCCAGGGACCCTCATGCTTTACTGAACAAATTCCCTGGTGGAACTTTGGACCTTCAGGCTAGCATACCTATTTTCTCTGTTTGTTTTGCTCCGGCTTGGCTTCGCAGGATTTGGTATGCAGCTTTGGTGGACATGTCATCTCTGTCACTTTGGAGACTTCTGTTGAGGAAGGACCTTCCAATTCAAGGGCTCTTCCTTCACCCAATTCTAGTTTCTCTGAAGCTGACTGCTTGGAGATTGAACGCTTAAATTTATCCAAGTGGGGCTTTTCGGAATCGGTCATAGAGACCATGATTCAGGCTTGTAAACCTGTAACTAGAAGGATTTACCATTAGATATGGCATAAATATCTACTATTTTTGTGAATCCAAGGGCTACTCTTGGAGTAGAGTTATGATTTCTAGAATTTTGTCTTTTCTCCAAGAGGGTTTGGAGAAAGGATTATCAACAAATTTCTGCTTTATTTATTTTGTTACACAAGCATCTGGCAGATGTTCCAGATGAACAATCTTTTTGTCAGGCCTTGGTCAGTATCAGGCCTGTGTTCAAGCCAGTTACTCCTCCGTGGAGTCTTAATTTGGTTCTCAAAGTTCAAGCTCTATTTGAGCCTATGAATTCCATAGATATCAAGTTGTTATCTCGGAAAGTTATATTTTTTGTTACCTTTTTCTCTGTAGTTTTTCCTGCAGGCGACTAAGCAATTTGTCAATCTTCTGCCTTGTTTGTGGTTTTCTCTTCTCTTTCTTTTTGGTTGAAGAGTATCATATGTTTTGTATATGAGACTGCTGAACAGCAGCCTCCAGAGAGAGTTACGGCTCGTTCCTCGAGGGCTGTTGCCTCTTCATGGACATTCAAGAATGAGGCTTCTGTGGGACAGATTTGCAAGGCTGCTACTTAGTCCTTTCTTCACACTTTTTCAAGTTCTACAAGTTTGGCACTTTTGCCTCGGCTGATGCCGCTTTTGGGAGAAAGGTTTTTCAAGCAGTGGTGCCTTCTGTTTAGGTTGCCTGTCTTGTCCCTCCCGTATCATCTGTCTACTCTAACTTGGGTATTGATTCCAAATAGTAATTAAGATGATCTGTGGACTCATTGTGTCATTAAAAAGAAAAGAAAATGTATGCTTACCTGATAAATTTATTTCTTTTTTGACGGCCTGTCCTGTTTATGATAGACAGGTTGTTGGCTTTTATAAACTTCAGACACCTCTGCACCTTACTTCCATTCTCTCCTTTACTTCGGTCGAATGACTGGGTTGGGAGGGAAGGGAGGTGATATTTAACAGCTTTGCTGTGGTGCTCTTTGCCGCCTCTTGCTGACCAGGAGGTGAATATCCCAATAGTAATTAAGATGATCCGTGGACTCATTGTGTCAAAAAAGAAATATATTTATCAGGTAAGCATAAATTATTATTTTTTTGTTCAAACCCATTCACCAGGACACTGGCAACAGAATCCATATTACATTACACATTTTATATCTTAATTATTATTTTTTTAAAGGTGTGTTTAAATGGTCCCAAAGATTGTTATCAAATGCTTTTTCTGTGTCTAGTGTTATAATAGCTCCATTCTAATTTTCCTTAATTAAATCTAGTTTCCTGTTATGTATTTCTAGAATTAACAATCATTCTCTTATATTTATCTGTTTGACTAGGATGCATTAGGGTCTTCATAATACTTTGTATACACATTGCCATTATCCTGTTGAATATCTTATAATCTACATTTAATGCTGTCATTGGTCTATATGCTTCCAGTTTTTCTGGTCTCTTTCCAGTTTTAATAAAAGGCAGATAGATGAACTGGTTGTAGTTTCACATCCCCCCCCCAAAAAAAAAATATTATAAATATGAATTAAATATGGTACAATATCATCATATAGTATTGGGTAATATTCTAAAGGAAGAGTATCTGGTCCTGGTGCTTTTTGATTTGCTAAGCTTTTTATAGTTTTACTCATTTCTTTTCAGTTATACTTTTATTGACCTCAAGTCTTTGTTGTAACTATTGGTAAATTAATATATCCCAAAATGTTTTCATGTTCTCAATGTATTGCGCTTACACAGTAAAAATATAATAGTAATGTGTCTGCTTACACAGTTAAAAAAAAATCCTGCTGTTTCCTCTGTCTTTCAAGAGTCTTGCCAGTTTTCTGTGCATATCTATTGTTATTATTATTGTACTTTATTTATGAAGCGCCAACATATTCTGCAGCGCTGTCCATGGGTACAATTCATTAAGATAAAACAATGATATAAAACTTGTAAGAGACAGGACAAAATTTGACGAACACATACAGGAGGAATTGAGGGCCCTATTCCCGTGGGAACTTACAATCTAGAAGATGTACATCTCATTTTAATGTCCCTTATTGCTGCTTTCTGTTTTAAAAATATTTATCTATCTTGTTTATTCTTCATATAAGATTTCCAGTTCTCAATTGTAGGTTCAGGCAAAGGTACATGAAACCCACACTTTTTCTTTCATTATTCAGATAGAGAATACAATTTTAAAAAGTCTTCATTTTATTCTATTATCAAATATGTTTCATACTAGGTAGGTAGCGTGCACATGCCTGAAGCGCTTCATGACAGGAAATAGCGCCGCCATCTAGTGCTCTTGCTAATGTATAACATTGTTGCAAAACTGCTGCCATATTGTGCTGTGGACACGTGCACCTTCCTGAGCTTACAACCCTGCTTTTCAACAAAGGAAAACAAGAAAACAAAGAAAATGTTATAATGCAGATACAAATCTCCAACTCTGGAATTCCAAAATCCAAATTTATTCTGAAATCCAAACTTTTTAATGAATATTTTTTTTTTAAATAAAAGTATCAATAAAGACTATTCTGCCTGTGACTTTGGTTTGGCTTTAGTGTTCTAAAATGCTAATAATATTCTATATCTATTTAAAACAACTATTACCTTTCTTATTGCAGTACTGCACTATCTTTCTGAGGGTACTATGTAACCAAAAGTATTACAAATGATATATACAGACATACCTCGTTTTATTGTGCGTCACTTTATTTCGATTCGCAGATATTGCTCTTTTTACAAATTGAAGGTTTATGGCAACCCTATTGGTGCCATTTTGCAACATATATATATGTGTGTGTGTGTATACACATCACTAGCACAAATATTATTACTCAGTGAAGGCTCAGATGATAGCATTTTTTTAGCAATAAATAACTTTTTAATTAAGGTATTTACATTGTTTTTTTAGACAAAATACTATTGCACACTTAATAGACTGCAGTATAGTGTAAATATAACTTTTATATGCACTGGGAAACATAACAATTAGCTATAATGCTATATTTGCTTTATTGCGGTGGTGTGGAATCGAACACACAATATCTCCAAGGCTAAGCCTGTAAATACCTTTAGCTTACAGAAGTTGCATTATGATAGGTAAACATGGCCTAAATTACATGATATTGCTGCTCTCCAAAAGGTTCCCTTTTAAAGATGCAAATATTCCAAAATCCAAACTATTCCAAAATCCAAACCTTTTCCCATCCCAAGCAGTTTGGATAAAAGCTGTAGAAGTAAATTGGAAAGTTGTTTTAAAATGTATGCTCTATCTGAAACACGATACATTTAGCCACCATTCAGCAAGTGCTACCCAGGTGTTGAACCAAAAATGGGCTGGCTCCTAAGCGTAGATTTCTGTTTTTCAAATAAAGATATCAAGAGAACAAAGAAAAAATTATAATAGGAGTAAATGATAAAGTTGCTTAAAATTGCATGTTCTATCTGAATCATGAAAGAAATAATGGGGTTTAGTATCCCTTTAAGTATTTATCGTATGAATTAACATTCTGTTTAATTAGTTGATCATTACTGGCTATCAATGTTTTCTTATTTCTTAACATATAAACTAAATGTCACCTCTGATCGCCGCTTTTGAAGCTTCCCAAAAAAAGTCTGGTCTATCTAGATGTGATGCATTTTTAAAGTGATATTCTTATTTAGTTTTTAAGAATTATATAAAATTTATTGTTCGTTGTTAAATAATCTGGGAAGAATAATCTGTTAGTTCTATACTTAGAATCTTCTTGTCTGTAAATTAAGACTAATGGAGCGTGATCTGATAAAATTACTTGGAATATTTTTATTTTATCTGCCACTTTTACTATTAAATTATTATTATTATTATTTTTTCTCAATGTTTTTATTGAGGTTTAAAAAAAAAAAAACAGAACAAAAACAAATTGTTACAGACAATTATAGGTGAGACATATGGAAAAGAGAACGCACTAGTCAAAACAATATCACCTATTCTAGTACATAAGATAACGTCTACGAAGTGCATATACAATTATAAAATCAACCTCAGTTTTACTTTTTATATATATTCCCCATAGAATAAGAGGCCACTCAAGGACCTTTACAAACTCTGCTAACTTATTAGGGGGAAGCTAATGAAAGTTAAACGGCCGCTCGTGTGCCATGATTATAGGGGAATGGGTAAAAATTTAAGATTACACTAGAAAGAAGCATACAATAATTCCCGCTGGAAGGTAACAGGTGCTATAAAAATGCCTGGTAAACTAGATTTAGCTGAATAGTGTCATATGATTCACAACATTTTTCTCTCTTTTTTTTCTTCCCTTTTCCTGATCTAATATATTCAATAGGGGGCAAAAGCTATGACATTTTAGTAAACTAACAAAAAAAAAAAATGCACCATAGTAATTGTGTCTATTATCAGCTTTAAATCGTTTCTCTATGCACCTTTCCAAATTCTTATACCAAATGAATTACTATATGTATCTACTTCTTAAATTAGAATCACATAATTGGAATTTAGGGAAAAGTTTCTTAAAATCTATGTTCTCCTGTTTAAGCAGTAAACAGATATATATGGGGGAGCATATCTAATGATGTTACTAACATTTTCGAGAGGTGGCCTTGATACTATAGGATCCTTAATTATATAACAATAGCATAAACATACTTGCACCTCCCTCATGGAAAAGAAAACTGAGTCTAGGGCCCCTATTTATCAACCCGTCAACTTACTTGCAATCGACAGCACCAATACGCTCGCCTAACATCGCTGCCGCTCTCCAAAGTTACCAAAAAAGCTGTCAAAAAGCCGCACACCAAGTATGGGGTGATGAGCAGCGGACTGTTGCTGCTCTTCGGCTTTTTCCCAGCTTTATTGGTACCCTGTCACTAAACACCGCAACTATACTAAACTGTTTTACCCCTATACCGCCGCTCCCGGACCCCGCCGTAACTAAATAAAGTTATTAACCCTTAAACCACCGCTCCCAGAGCCCACCGTCACCTACATTATACTTATTAACCCCCTAATCTGCCGCCACCTACATTATGTTATTAACCCCTAATCAGCTGCCCCTACACGGCCGCCACCCACATTATACTTATTAACCTCTAATCTGCTTGCTGCCCCTACACCGCCGCCACCTACATTATACTTATTAACCCCCAATCTGCCCCCCCAACACCGCTGCCACCTACATTATACTTATTAACCCCCAATCTGCCCCCCAACACCGCTGCCACCTACATTATGTTATTAACCCCTAATCTGTCCCCCCTACACCGCCGCCACCTACATTATGTTATTAACCCCTAATCTGCCGTCCCCAACATCGCTGCCACTATATTAAATTTATTAACCCCTAAACCTAAGTCTAACCCTAACACCCCCTAACTTAAATTTAATTTAAATAAATAAAATTACTATCATTAACTACATTATTCCTATTAAAAACTAAATACTTACCTAATCTGTCCCCTCTACACCGCCGCCACCTACATTATGTTATTAACCCCTAATCTGCCGTCCCCAACATTGCTGCCACTATATTAAATTTATTAACCCCTAAACCTAAGTCTAACCCTAACACCCCCTAACTTAAATTTAATTTAAATAAATAAAATTACTATCATTAACTACATTATTCCTATTAAAAACTAAATACTTACCTATAAAATAAACCCTAAAATAGCTACAATATAACTAATAGTTACATTGTAGCCATCTTAGGGTTTATTTTTATTTTACAGGCACGTTTGTATTTATTTTAACTAGGTAGAATAGTTATTAAATAGTTATTAACTATTTAATAACTACCTAGCTAAAATAAATACAAAAGTACCTGTAAAATAAAAGCTAACCTAAGTTACATCTTAGGTTAGGTAACACCTAACACTACACTACAATTAAATAAATTACATAAATTAAATACAATTAACTAAATTAAATACAATAACCTAAATTAAATTAAATTAGCTAAAGTACAAATAAAAACCAAACACTAAATTACAGAAAATAATAAACAAATTACAGAAATTTAAACTAATTACACTTAATCTAATAGCCCTATCAAAATAAAAAAATCCCCCCCAAAATAAAAAAAAATCCTAGCCTAAACTAAACTACCAATAGCCCTTAAAAGGGCCTTTTGAAAGGCATTGCCCCAAACTAATCAGCTCTTTTACATGTAAATTTTTTTTACAAACAACCCCTCCAACAGTATAATCCACCACCCACACAACCAACACCCCCAAAAAAATACTAACTAAAAAAACCTAAGCTCCCCATTGCCCTGGAAAGGGCATTTGGAAGGGCATTGCCCTTAAAAGGGCAGTTAGCTCTTTTGCAGCCCAAAGCCCTAACCTAAAAATAAAACCCACCCAATACACCCTTAAAAAAACTAACACGAACCCACTGAAGATCGACTTACCGTGAGACGTCTTCATCCAAGCCGGGCAAAGTGGTCCTCCAGACGGGCAGAAGTCTTCATCCAAGCCAGGGCGAAGTGGTCCTCCAGAAGGCAAAAGTCTTCATCCAGACGGCATCTTCTATCTTCATCCATCCGGCGCGGAGCTGGTCCATCTTCAAGACATCCTACGTGGAGCATCCTACCGTCTGGAGGACCACTTCGCCCCGGCTTGGATGAAGACTTCTGCACGTCTGGAGGACCACTTCGCCCGGCTTGGATGAAGACGTCTCCCGGTAAGTCGATCTTCAGGGGGTTAGTGTTAGGTTTTTTTAAGGGTGCATTGAGTGGGTTTTATTTTTAGGTTAGGGCTTTGGGCTGCAAAAGAGCTAACTGCCCTTTTAAGGGTAATGCCCATTCAAATGCCCTTTTCAGGGCAATAGGGAGCTTAGGTTTTTTTTAGTTAGTATTTTTTTGGGGGTTGGTTTTACTGTTGGGGGGGTTGTTTGTATTTTTTTTTTACAGGTAAGAGAGCTGATTACTTTGGGGCAATGCCCCGCAAAAGGTTATTTTAAGGGCTATTGGTAGTTTAGTTTAGGCTAAGGGTTTTTATATTTTGGGGGATTTTTTTTATTTTGATAGGGCTATTAGATTAGGTGTAATTAGTTAACATTTCTGTAATTTGTTTATTATTTTCTGTAATTTAGTGTATTTTTTTTGTACTTTAGCTAATTTAATTTAAGTTATTGTATTTAATTTAGTTAATTTATTTAATTATAGTGTAGTGTTAGGTGTAATTGTAACTTAGGTTAGGTTTTATTTTACAGGTAAATTTGTATTTATTTTAGCTAGGTAGTTATTAAATAGTTAATAACTATTTAATAACTAGTCTACCTAGTTAAAATAAATACAAACTTTCCTGTAAAATAAAAATAAACCCTAAGCTAGCTACAATGTAACTATTAGTTATATTGTAGCTATCTTAGGGTTTATTTTATAGGTAAGTATTAGTTTTTAATAGGAATAATGTAGTTAATGATAGTTATTTTTATTTATATTTATTTAAATTAGATTGGTGTTAGGGTTAGACTTAGGTTTAGGGGTTAATAAATTTAATATAGTGGCGGCAACGTTTGGGACGGCAGATTAGGGGTCAATAACATAATGTAGGTGGCGGTGGTGTGGGGGGGCAGATTAGGGGTTAATAAGTATAACGTAGGTGGCGGCAGTGTAGGGGCAGCAGATTAGGCGTTAATAAGTATAATGTAGGTGGCGGAGGTGTCGTGGGGCAGATTAGGGGTAATAAGTATAATGTAGGTGGCGGCGGTGTAGGGGGCGGCAGATTAGGAGTGAATAAGTATAATGTAGGTGACGGCGGTGTAGGGGCGCGGCAGATTAGGGGTGTTTAGACTCGGGGTATATGTTAGGGTGTTAGGTGTAAACGTAACTTTATTCTCCCATAGGAATCAATGGGATATCGGGCAGCAGCGAACATGAGCTTTCGTTGCTTTCAGACTCCCATTGACTCCTATGGCATCTGCCGCCTTCAGGGCAGCGGATTGAAAACCAGGTACGCTGGGCCGGAATAGTGACAAGCGTACCTGGTAGAATTTTGATAAGTAGCAAAAGTAGTCAGATAGTGCCGAACTTGCATTCGGAACATCTGTAGTGACGTAAGCATCGATCTGTGTTGGACTTTGACCAGCGGATCGTATGTTACGTCACAAAATTCTACTTTTGCCGGTCTGTAGGCTTTGATAAATAAGGGGAATCAGGCTCACCACAATTACGTTGCTGAATTCCAGCGTACTTGCGGTTGACGGCTTGATAAATAGGCCCCTAGACCTATAACATATTAGAAGTAGGAACAACATCTATATTAACCTGTTCATAGCATACTTAGTTAAACAGAAGACTAAAACCCTAGATCAACCCATATTGTTGGGTAGCAACCCCTCACCCTGAAATCCTGTACAACATCCATAATACCTGGACCTCTAGGATCAGGAAGAGAATATAGTGTTCTTTCTGAAGGGTACTCTAGCCATTTACTAGTGTCTATTTTAAGTGCCTAATCCCTACTCTAATGAATGCGCCCTCATCTTAATAAGGACCCACTTCAATTATACATCTGAAATGATAGTTTTACTACAACCTAGTGGATAAATCTGGTACATACGTATAGTCACAAAATATAAATTAAACAAATACCTGAACAGAAATATATGGACAATTGACAATCTGCCTAAATACATAGATTCTAAAATTTCAGACTAGAAAATCTAAATAGTTATATATATCAGAATCTGATATAGTTAAATATATTTCTAAATGAGAAATCATAAACTTGTACTTGAATATACATGTATGACCCATCGCGAGCATAGCAAACAAGTATATTGAATGATATATAAAGGCTACAAGTTGTTGATAAGCTTTAGACTAGACAGTGGGTCTTCTAGATATTCTAAGGACTGGACTTCCGCTCATAACAGAAGCAAAACGTCCAACTAGAAACAAATAAATGTACCTCCTAGGATAAAATTAAATTAACAAGGGCACATCACACCAGGTTGGGACTACAAACATAGAAATCTTTAACTTATAGCTAGCAAACCACATAAGGTCTCATTTTTTTTTTTTAGCTCCACTAGTCCTTCAAACAGCTTTCCATGGTCTGCTACATAAAACAGGCCCAAATCTAAAAGTAAAATGGAGCCGAGTTGTAAAACCTATGTAATTTATTAAAGCATAACCATAACTATTACAAGTGGGTGCCCCTATGTATAATAACTGTAAAGTAGAAGGGCTATATAAGTATTACATAAGGTCAGAAGCATAAAATCGTCCTCCATTCTCACATTCAGCATCATATTGTATATAGTGTTGGAGCAAACTAATATATGATAGAAAGATAAGAACACTATAGTGCAATTATTATAAACATCATGCTTATATAGGACAGTGTAACCTTAGAAATAACCTGCAGGGATACATCCAACACTAGCTACTAGCTGCAATCAAATATAGAGTTCCAGTTCGACCTAGCCAAACCTCATGTATTGTAGAAGTACCATACAGACCAAACATAGGGGTACTAAGAGGTGGCCGGAGCTTATAGGGCCTTAGCCTATGCCAAGTCTGTGCTGTACCTCCACAGCAATTGGTAGTTGCTGGGCATCCTTAACATAAAAATGTCTCCATGTATCTTCGATTAAAGTGTCTCGCCTCATCAAATTTTCTAGCACCAGACAGTTGTACAAAAGAGTTACCAGGGTCTGAGCCTAATGCACTTGCAGTAACAGGCTGTTGCGGTTCTCTACATATGTCGCCTAGCACCATCGCTGCCAGCTTCTGCTCGACAGTTTGCACGTTCAGGATCACAGAGAGTCGATCGCCATCCTCCCAGCCAGATTCCCCATCCGTCATTAGTAAACTCCTATACTGTAGAACTTGCTTTCTCCACCGGGGTTCGGCCGCAACTCCCAGTGAAGGAGTAGGTGAGGTAGGTGGGAGGGCTCCAATAACAAAGCGGTTGGCTGGAAAGCTTGACTGTGACAAGGTAGTCTTCTGGCTCTGGATCAGCTTCTCAGCTTTTGCCAACAGTTGCATAGCGGCTTTCCCAGGTCAGGCCACCTGTAGTGCAGTATTCACTTTCTGCTGCAACAAAATCTCAAAATCCACAAATAGAGTAAGAATAGTTGTATATATATCCTCCATGCTAGACATTCGAAGGAGACGCGTAGACATAGCCTATAACACCATCAACATGTTTCTTTAGTCAGGTCTGGAAAAATTTCTTAGCCTTAGGTCTCATAAGTTATAGGGAACTCCCACGTGGCTTTATCTAAGGCGCTTATGTAGCCAAATACTCAACGGAAAGTCGAATCCACTTCAGGGTCTAGTTCTGTACCAGTGTCCAGTAAGTTCCCATTAAATTTGGTCCATAGTTTGTAGAATCTGGATATTATTCAGCCCAAAATGTTAGCTATGAGCAGTAGCTCTCAGAATATGTGACTTGTTGCTGCCGCGGCTAGCTCCTCCCCCTACTATTAAATTATTTGATATTAAAAATGGTCTATCCATTAGCATGTTTCATGTGTTTTAGAGCTACATGTGTATTCTTTAGCTACCAGATTTATATTCTCCAAATATCAAATAATTTCAAAGAAAATTAAAATGCCCTGCTAATAACAGGTTAGAACAATCAAAAGTTATCAGTTTGGCTGAGATGTCTCTCCAGAATAATGGATCTGGCCTATTGGGGCCACAAACATTGCAAATTAATTTCTTTTAATTTTGGCCTCTAATATGATGAATCTCCCATCTGGATCCGTTTCTTGGGCTCAAATCTCCAAGTCAATTTCCTTTCTATATCTTCCTTTTTTAAATATGTCTCTTGTAAAATAGGGGGGGGGGGGGGAGTCCCCAGTGCATTTAGCTTGTGAGATGCACAGAGCAGATTGTCTGTTGTTGCTGCTGGGATGTGGTGCTTGCCACTGTTTATCAGATAGTAGCAGAAGTAGTGCCCTTGGAACTGATGTTATTGTGAATTGGTTCACATGGAACTGTTACAAGGGTTCCTTATAAACCAATTCACAATAACAACCATTCTGACCATGGCTGTTGGCTGTTGGCTGTTGGGGCAGTTCCCCTGGCTTTAACTTTTTAAATAAAATGGATGGCGGTGGCGGCGGCGGCGGCAGCAGCAGCGTTTTGAGTAGTGCTTCACAGTAGTGATTGAATCCAAAGTGATATTTTATTCGGCTCTGGACTGAACTCCGGCGGCTACTTCCTCAACCATGAGTAACTTCCTGCAAGGCAGGCTGTATTTACATTCCGGACACATCATTGATGAAGCGTGTACTGCTGATGTGCACATGTTCTTTTACAGATGATGTCAGTAGTGATGGAAGGGCTTGGCACACGGGTAGCCCTCTGTGATAGGACATGCATAATGAGTATTATGGGGGACTTGGAACTCATTGACTATTCAATATAAGTATTAAAACAAAAGCAGAAAAATGTATTGCATGTATATTAATGAATTGTCTGGGCTTACTGTCCCTTTAATAAGCAAGGATGAAAATAAAGAGGAAAAAAACAGAATTTATGCTTACCTGATAAATTACTTTCTCTTGCGGTGTATCCAGTCCACGGATTCATCCTTGTGGGATATTCTGATTCCCTACAGGAAGTGGCAAAGAGAGCACACAGCAAAGCTGTCCATATAGCTCCCCCTCTAGCTCCACCCCCCAGTCATTCGACCAAAGGTTAGGAAGAAAAAGGAGAAACCATAGGGTGCAGTGGTGACTGTAGTTTAAACAAAAATTTTTTGACCTGACTTAAATGCCAGGGCGGGCCGTGGACTGGATACACCGCAAGAGAAAGTAATTTATCAGGTAAGCATAAATTCTGTTTTCTCTTGCAAGGTGTATCCAGTCCACGGATTCATCCTTTACTTGTGGGATACCAATACCAAAGCTTTAGGACACGGATGAAGGGAGGGAACAAGACAGGTACCTTAAACGGAAGGCACCACTGCTTGCAAAACCTTTCTCCCAAAAATAGCCTCCGAAGAAGCAAAAGTATCGAATTTGTAAAATTTGGCAAAAGTATGCAGTGAAGACCAAGTCGCTGCCTTACAAATCTGTTCAACAGAAGCCTCATTTTTGAAAGCCCATGTGGAAGCCACTGCTCTGGTAGAATGAGCAGTAATTCTTTCAGGAGGCTGCTGACCAGCAGTCTCATAGGCCAAATGGATGATGCTTTTCAGCCAAAAGGAAAGAGAGGTAGCAGTTGCCTTCTGACCTCTCCTCTTACCAGAATAGATAACAAACAAAGAAGATGTTTGTCTGAAATCCTTAGTTGCTTGTAAATAGAACTTTAAAGCACGAACTACATCAAGATTGTGTAATAGACGTTCCTTCTTCGAAGATGGATTAGGACACAGAGAAGGAACAACTATTTCCTGGTTAATATTCTTGTTAGAAACAACTTTAGGAAGAAAACCAGGCTTGGTACGCAAAACTACCTTATCTGCGTGGAACACCAGGTAAGGTGAATCACACTGTAAGGCAGATAATTCTGAAACTCTTCTAGCAGAAGAGATAGCTATCAAAAACAAAACTTTCCAAGATAACAACTTAATGTCTATGGAATGTAAAGGCTCAAACGGAACCCTTTGAAGAACTGAAAGAACTAGATTCAAACTCCATGGCGGAGACACAGGTTTATAGACAGGCTTGATTCTGACTAAAGCCTGAGCAAATGCTTGAACGTCTGGTACCTCTGCCAGACGCTTGTGTAACAGGATAGACAAAGCAGATATTTGTCCTTTTAAGGAACTAGCTGAGAATCCTTTCTCCAATCCTTCTTGGAGAAAAGACAATATCCTGGGAATCCTAATCTTACTCCATGAGTAACCCCTGGATTCACACCAACAAAGATATTTCCGCCATATCTTATGGTAGATTTTCCTGGTGACAGGCTTTCTAGCCTGAATCAGAGTATCTATAACTGACTCAGAGAACCCACGCTTTGATAGAATTAAGCGTTCAATCTCCAAGCAGTCAGACGTAGAGAAACTAAATTTGGATGCTTGAACGGACCCTGTATCAGAAGATCCTGCCTCATTGGCAATGTCCATGGTGGGACAGATGACATGTCCACTAGGTCTGCATACCAAGTCCTGCGTGGCCACGCAGGCGCTATCAGAATCACCGAAGCCTTCTCCTGCTTGATTCTGGCAACCAGACGCGGGAGGAGAGGAAAAGGTGGAAAAACATAAGCCAGATTGAAGGACCAAGGTGCTGCTAGAGCATCTATCAATACCACCTTGGGATCCCGGGACCTGGACCCGTAGAGAGGAAGTTTGGTGTTCTGACAGGACGCTATCAGATCCAACTCTGGAGTGCCCCAAAGCTGAGTCAGCTGGGCAAATGCCTCCGGGTGGAGTTCCCACTCCCCCGGGTGAAAAGTCTGACGACTTAAAAAATCTGCCTCCCAGTTGTCTACTCCTGGGATGTGAATTGCTGAGAGATGGCAGGAGTGATCCTCCGCCCACCTGATTATTTTGGTTACTTCCGTCATTGCTAGGGAACTCTTTGTTCCCCCCGATGATTGACGTAAGCTACAGTCGTGATGTTGTCCGACTGAAATCTGATGAATTTGGCAGCAGCTAGTTGAGGCCATGCCTGAAGAGCGTTGAATATCGCCCTCAGTTCCAGAATGTTTATCGGAAGAGTTTCTTCCCGAGACCATAAGCCCTGAGCTTTCAGGGAGTCCCAGACCGCACCCCAGCCTAACAGACTGGCGTCGGTCCTTACAATGATCCACTCCATATTACAAGAGCAGCACGGCAGTATTATTGAAACGAAATACCTTTATTTCACATGTAAGACATACATGCATGCAAGAATGGACAAAGCGTCTGACATGTTTCGCGCCCTCTAGTGGCGCTTCATCATAGACTGAGGATAATACTCTGAAGCCTACATTATATAACCGCCCAGGTAATTATAAACAAAACACCTGGCACTTATACAAAACAGTCAAAAACAAAATGTACTTCATGTTATTATACAAGTTCTCAATATCAAACCTGAGGCAAAGGATATGTCAAAAATTATAATATTAATAGCAACACCATGATATTATTTTATGCAAAAACGATTGTTTGCAAAGAAAAATATAAAAAATAAATAAACAGCTATTCATAGTGTTACTTAAATCCATATGTCTATATAAATCATAATTTACAATTTCCAAACATTCTGAATTAGTAAATTTATATACTTCATGCATCATAGAAGATGGATTTGTAAAGATTATGAGATCTAAGCTTTATTAGCAAGAAATTTGGACTTGTGTTATTTGGCCAGGTATTTAAAGTGACAGTGCCACACACAAATCCATTATAAAAAATGGAAATTAAGTGTAATATACAGCTTTTAATATTCAACAAGTTTTTTCTTATATTAATGTGATTTCCATACACTTATATTAGATCATGAAATAACCAACTCAGCAGGACAATAAATGGGGGTATGTTTGTATCTCTGAAAGTTTGTTCAATTCAACCACTTTATATACCATTAACCCACATAAATTGCCCTGAAGGGTCAGTCATGATGTTACTAAATTTGTTATATTTTAGTTATTTTTATTACATGTCCCATAGTTCTAATAAGAGACATAAATATTTAAAGGGGCAGCTAACATTTTAGACAAAATAGCTAATGTCCCACTCAAGGTTCAAACCCATTGGGGTTCTGGATTTAAGTTTATATATCCAAAATAGCTTTTCTGTCCAATATCTTATACCTGTTACCACCCCTAATAGGTATATTAGCTACATCAATAATTCTCACAGAGAAATCACCCTTATTGGTGAAATGAAAGAGATTAAAGTGTCTGGCCACCACAGAATCTTTATTGTAGTTTTTCACATCATTAACATGCTCCCTAATTCTAGTATTTACCTCTCTTGTCGTGTTTCCAACGTATTGAATATTACAATGTTTACATTCCAGCATATAAACTGCAAATGTTGTCTTGCAATTGGCATAAAACAAAATATCATAAGTTCCATTATCCACTGAGGATCTAAATCTGTTAGTGACTTCCATCATGTCACAAGTCAGACATGTTCTCATACCACATCTAAAGTTTCCTTTTCTATTTAACCAGTTGACACCCCTACGTCTAAGAGTATTGGTTACACAACTAGGAGCCAATTTGGATGCTAAGGTGACCGTTTTTTTAGACACAAACCTGCAGTTTTCAATATATTTTTGTAAAACATTATCATTTGCCAAAATTGGCAAATGTTTTTTCAAAATTTAAACTATTTGAGGGAATTGTGCTGTGTATTCAGTAGTGAATACTATTTTACCCTCAAAAGCATCGCCAGGTTTTTTAATTCCACTATCAACCAAATTCATTGTACCAACTTCTCTTCTAGTATCCAACAATCTATTCCTATTATAGCCTCTAGCTGACATTCTCTCAATTAACTCATCAGATTGTTTTTGATAAATTTCATCTATTTCTGTATTACGTCGTAATCTAATAAATTGTCCCCTTGGAATGGCACGGATCAGGTGTGGAGGATGGCATGAACTAGCATGCAATATAGTGTTACCAGCAGTTGGCTTTCTGAATATGTCCTGGACACTATTTGCTTGTTCTCCACATCCCCCTCCAATGTCACATCCAAGAAGTCAATACTAGTACAGCTGTAACCACCAATAAAGGTTAAACACATATCATTACCATTCAGAAAACCAAGAAAAAGGTCAAAAGATGTCCTATTGAAAGGTTCATCAATGATAAAAAATCAAATCGTCAATGAATCTTTTATAAAAGATTATATTCTTGGTATTTTCAGAATTGTCAGAGTTATATAAAAAGTTTAATTCCCAAAAACCAACATACAAATTTGCGAAACAGGGGGCAAATTTCTCCCCCATCGCTGTTCCACAGCATTGTAAGTAATAGTTCTCGTTAAACATCAAAAAATTGTGAGTTAAGACAAACTCTAATATTGAACAAATAAACATCTTCACCTCATTGTTATATGCTGTAAATTTGTCAAGAAAAAACCTCACTGCCCTAATACCTAATGTATGGGGTATACAGGTATAGAGTGAAGCAATATCCACAACTGCCCAAGAGTATGTATTTTCCCACTCTATGTTTTTTAGACAATCTAAAAGATGAGCCGAGTCTCTTAGATTGCTGTACAGATTCTTAACTAACGGTTGTAGGATGGAATCTAACCATTCAGATAATGGCTCAAGTAAGGACCCAATGCCCGACACTATGGGCCTACCAGGTGGCCGCTCAGGGTTTTTATGAACTTTGGGTAAATAATGAAATAAGGGTGTCACCGGAAAATCTGGAACTAAATATGACAAGTCTTCCTCTTTGAAAACACCAAGATGAATACCATCATCCAAAAGCATAAGTAATTCCCTTTTAAAGCTGACCGTAGGATTACCATTAAGCAACCTATAGGTAGAAGTGTCACTTAGTTGGCGTAAAGCCTCTCCAAAGTAATCTTCTTTAAGAATAACAATGTTTCCTCCCTTATCAGAGTTTCTAATCACTATTTCATTTTGAGACTCCAAAGCCAATCTTTCACATAGTTTTAAATTTTGCTTACCAGGGCCTAGATTTGGAGTTTGGCGGTAGAAGGGCTGTTAACGCTCCGCAGGTTTTTTTCTGGCCGCACCATAAATTTAACTCTGGTATCGAGAGTTCAAACAAATGCTGCGTTAGGCTCCAAAAAAGGAGCGTAGAGCATTTTTACCGCAAATGCAACTCTCGATACCAGAGTTGCTTACGGATGCGGCCAGCCTCAAAAACGTGCTCGTGCACGATTCTCCCATAGGAAACAATGGGACTGTTTGAGCTGAAAAAAAAACCTAACACCTGCAAAAAAGCAGCGTTCAGCTCCTAACGCAGCCCCATTGTTTCCTATGGGGAAACACTTCCTACGTCTGCACCTAACACTCTAACATGTACCCCGAGTCTAAACACCCCTAACCTTACACTTATTAACCCCTATTCTGCCGCCCCCGCTATCGCTGACCCCTGCATATTTTTTTTAACCCCTAATCTGCCGCTCCGTAAACCGCCGCAACCTACGTTATCCCTATGTACCCCTAATCTGCTGCCCTAACATCGCCGACCCCTATATTATATTTATTAACCCCTAATCTGCCCCCCTCAATGTCGCCGACACCTGCCTACACTTATTAACCCCTAATCTGCCGAGCGGACCTGAGCGCTACTATAATAAAGTTATTAACCCCTAATCCGCCTCACTAACCCTATCATAAATAGTATTAACCCCTAATCTGCCATCCCTAACATCGGCGACACCTACCTTCAATTATTAACCCCTAATCTGCCGAGCGGACCTCACCGCTATTCTAATAAATGTATTAACCCCTAAAGCTAAATCTAACCCTAACACTAACACCCCCCTAACTTAAATATAATTTACATCTAACGAAATAAATTAACTCTTATTAAATAAATTATTCCTATTTAAAGCTAAATACTTACCTGTAAAATAAATCCTAATATAGCTACAATATAAATTATAATTATATTATAGCTATTTTAGGATTAATATTTATTTTACAGGCAACTTTGTAATTATTTTAACCAGGTACAATAGCTATTAAATAGTTAAGAACTATTTAATAGTTACCTAGTTAAAATAATAACAAATTTACCTGTAAAATAAATCCTAACCTAAGATATAATTAAACCTAGCACTACCCTATCAATACATTAATTAAATAAACTACCTACAATTACCTACAATTAACCTAACACTACACTATCAATAAATTAATTAAACACAATTCCTACAAATAAATACAATTAAATAAACTAGCTAAAGTACAAAAAATAAAAAAGAACTAAGTTACAAAAAATAAAAAAATATTTACAAACATAAGAAAAATATTACAACAATTTTAAACTAATTACACCTACTCTAAGCCCCCTAATAAAATAACAAAGCCCCCCAAAATAAAAAATTCCCTACCCTATTCTAAATTAAAAAAGTTACAAGCTCTTTTACCTTACCAGCCCTGAACAGGGCCCTTTGCGGGGCATGCCCCAAGAATTTCAGCTCTTTTGCCTGTAAAAAAAAACATACCATACCCCCCCCAACATTACAACCCACCACCCACATACCCCTAATCTAACCCAAACCCCCCTTAAAGAAACCTAACACTAAGCCCCTGAAGATCTTCCTACCTTGTCTTCACCATCCAGGTATCACCGATCCGTCCTGGCTCCAACATCTTCATCCAACCCAAGCGGGGGTTGGCGATCCATCATCCGGTGGCTGAAGAGGTCCAGAAGAGGCTCCAAAGTCTTCCTCCTATCCGGCAAGAAGAGGACATCCGGACCGGCAAACATCTTCTCCAAGCGGCATCTTCGATCTTCTTCCATCCGGTGCGGAGCGGGTCCATCTTGAAGCAGGCGACGCGGATCCATCCTCTTCTTCCGTTGTCTCCCGACGAATGACGGTTCCTTTAAGGGACGTCATCCAAGATGGCGTCCCTCGAATTCCAATTGGCTGATAGGATTCTATCAGCCAATCGGAATTAAGGTAGGAATTTTCTGATTGGCTGATGGAATCAGCCAATCAGAATCAAGTTCAATCCGATTAGCTGATCCAATCAGCCAATCAGATTGAGCTCGCATTCTATTGGCTGTTCCGATCAGCCAATAGAATGCGAGCTCAATCTGATTGGCTGATTCCATCAGCCAATCAGAAAATTCCTACCTTAATTCCGATTGGCTGATAGAATCCTATCAGCCAATCGGAATTCGAGGGACGCCATCTTGGATGACGTCCCTTAAAGGAACCGTCATTCGTCGGGAGACAACGGAAGAAGAGGATGGATCCGCGTCGCCTGCTTCAAGATGGACCCGCTCCGCACCGGATGGAAGAAGATCGAAGATGCCGCTTGGAGAAGATGTTTGCCGGTCCGGATGTCCTCTTCTTGCCGGATAGGAGGAAGACTTTGGAGCCTCTTCTGGACCTCTTCAGCCACCGGATGATGGATCGCCAACCCCCGCTTGGGTTGGATGAAGATGTTGGAGCCAGGACGGATCGGTGATACCTGGATGGTGAAGACAAGGTAGGAAGATCTTCAGGGGCTTAGTGTTAGGTTTCTTTAAGGGGGGTTTGGGTTAGATTAGGGGTATGTGGGTGGTGGGTTGTAATGTTGGGGGGGGTATGGTATGTTTTTTTTTACAGGCAAAAGAGCTGAAATTCTTGGGGCATGCCCCGCAAAGGGCCCTGTTCAGGGCTGGTAAGGTAAAAGAGCTTGTAACTTTTTTAATTTAGAATAGGGTAGGGAATTTTTTATTTTGGGGGGCTTTGTTATTTTATTAGGGGGCTTAGAGTAGGTGTAATTAGTTTAAAATTGTTGTAATATTTTTCTTATGTTTGTAAATATTTTTTTATTTTTTGTAACTTAGTTCTTTTTTATTTTTTGTACTTTAGCTAGTTTATTTAATTGTATTTATTTGTAGGAATTGTGTTTAATTAATTTATTGATAGTGTAGTGTTAGGTTAATTGTAGGTAATTGTAGGTAGTTTATTTAATTAATGTATTGATAGGGTAGTGTTAGGTTTAATTATATCTTAGGTTAGGATTTATTTTACAGGTAAATTTGTTATTTTAACTAGGTAACTATTAAATAGTTCTTAACTATTTAATAGCTATTGTACCTGGTTAAAATAATTACAAAGTTGCCTGTAAAATAAATATTAATCCTAAAATAGCTATAATATAATTATAATTTATATTGTAGCTATATTAGGATTTATTTTACAGGTAAGTATTTAGCTTTAAATAGGAATAATTTATTTAATAAGAGTTAATTTATTTCGTTAGATGTAAATTATATTTAAGTTAGGGGGGTGTTAGTGTTAGGGTTAGACTTAGCTTTAGGGGTTAATACATTTATTAGAATAGCGGTGAGCTCCAGTCGGCAGATTAGGGGTTAATAATTGAAGTTAGGTGTCGGCGATGTTAGGGAGGGCAGATTAGGGGTTAATACTATTTATTATAGGGTTAGTGAGGCGGATTAGGGGTTAATAACTTTATTATAGTAGCGGTGCGGCCCGCTTGGCAGATTAGGGGTTAATAAGTGTAGGCAGGTGTCGGCGACGTTGAGGGGTGCAGATTAGGGGTTAATAAATATAATATAGGGGTCGGCGGTGTTAGGGGCAGCAGATTAGGGGTACATAGGGATAACGTAGGTGGCGGCGCTTTGCGGTCGGAAGATTAGGGGTTAATTTTTTAAGTAGCTGGCGGCGACGTTGTGGGGGGGCAGGTTAGGGGTTAATAAATGTAATACAGGGGTCGGCGGGGTTAGGGGCAGCAGATTAGGGGTACATAAGTATAACGTAGGTGGCGGTCGGCAGATTAGGGGTTAAAATATTTTAATCGAGTGGCGGCGATGTGGGGGGAGCTCGATTTAGGGGTACATAGGTAGTTTATGGGTGTTAGTGTACTTTAGGGTACAGTAGTTAAGAGCTTTATAAACCGGCGTTAGCCAGAAAGCTCTTAACTCCTGCTATTTTCAGGCGGCTGGAGTTTTGTCGTTAGAGCTCTAACGCTCACTTCAGAAACGACTCTAAATACCGGCGTTAGAAAGATCCCATTGAAAAGATAGGATACGCAAATGGCGTAGGGGGATCTGCGGTATGGAAAAGTCGCGGCTGAAAAGTGAGCGTTAGACCCTTTAATCACTGACTCCAAATACCAGCGGGCGGCCAAAACCAGCGTTAGGAGCCTCTAACGCTGGTTTTGACGGCTACCGCCGAACTCCAAATCTAGGCCCAGGTTTTTTAGACACTGCTAGCTCAAGTAATTCCTTTCTCAACACATTTTTGAAAGGTATTAATTGCATTGCCCCTAAATTGTATTGGATAGAAATCAGAGCCTGTTTTTCTTGGACCTGGGGGCTGTGATCGCTCAATTGTATTATCACAGCCCTCTTGTAAATCAATCAGGGTTCCCAATGTACAGGCATCCTTAAATGATACGTCATTTTGGCTCAAAACATTACTGGTTGTGACCATATCTAAACCAACATATTCAGCATTACTATTATTAGGGGCGGGTTGCAATTCAAAAAATCTTTTAAGAGTGAGTTTTCTCACAAATCTATTGATATCAATTAGAGTGTCAAAAGGAGAAAATTCTCTAGTTGGGGCAAATCCCAAACCTCTACTCAATAGATTTGTTTGATCCTCAGTCAGAACATGTTTAGACAAATTTATCACATTTAGTCTAGAAAGTCCCAAATTCTTTATCCTTATTTCTATTTTCTTCTTGTTCTTTGATCTTCTGACCCTCCTAAAGGGACTCGTTCCTTCTTGTCTTTTTTCTGGGACACCTCCTTTTTTGCCTCTTTTTTAGAATCTTTAGGACGGGCTTCCCCAGCATCTTCATCTGTACTGACCTGCAGAGAACGAGAAGAAAAAGAGGACACAGAAGAGACAGAAGAGGGGGAAGAAGATAAGGAAGAAGAAGTAGCTGATTCTTGATCTGAGGTATCAGCATCAGTGGACGTGAACACAACTTTCTTCTTGTTCTTATTTTTCAAAATAGGTTTTAGTCCTTTATCTTTCTCATTTTTATAATTTTCTTTCCTTTTTTCACCCTTCATTCTGCCACGATTGGGATTATTTTTCCAAGCTTTCTTTTGAAATGTAGGCCACTGACTCTATTAGTTTCGTAGTCCATCCTGTCCCTATGGAACTTTTCTCCTTTTCTTTCGGCCAATATGGAATCCAATTTGTCCACATGCTCTTTCCTCACTTTCTTATGTTCCAGAAATTTTTCATGTGTTTCAAATTTCTTAAGTTCTTTCTCTATATCCTCCATTCTTTCTTTGATGTCAATTCTTTTGAGCTGTTTACATGGGATCAGAATTTTCAATAATTTTAAAGAGCACTCAGATAGAGCATCATTCCATTCTAAAATGATATCCTGATTCTCAATTTCAAAGGTGGGGAACTTGTTAATTCTCAGCCCCCTTGGAACCCGGTCATGTTCAACATACTGCTCAAATGCTTCAATGTCCCATGTGAGCCTTAAATCAGAGATTAGCAATTTTTCTAATGCCTTAAACTGAGACTCCATGCCTGGACTAAACCCCTCAGAACGTTCAGAGGAAAAGACCAGTTGAAACAGCTCCCTCCTAGCCTAAGCATCATACAGAGAACTTGATAATATTGTGTTATCCAAATCCATGTTCTTGCACTAATCACAAAAAATTTGTGATTATATACTGCCTTAAAAAACCAATGCCCAAATGCAAAAAATATGTGCAAATATATATATCAGCCCAAATGTGCCTTTAAATAATTATAGTGATTCCTTTTAGAGATGGATTTAAGTAACACTATGAATAGCTGTTTATTTATTTTTTATATTTTTCTTTGCAAACAATCGTTTTTGCATAAAATAATATCATGGTGTTGCTATTAATATTATAATTTTTGACATATCCTTTGCCTCAGGTTTGATATTGAGAACTTGTATAATAACATGAAGTACATTTTGTTTTTGACTGTTTTGTATAAGTGCCAGGTGTTTTGTTTATAATTACCTGGGCGGTTATATAATGTAGGCTTCAGAGTATTATCCTCAGTCTATGATGAAGCGCCACTAGAGGGCGCGAAACATGTCAGACGCTTTGTCCATTCTTGCATGCATGTATGTCTTACATGTGAAATAAAGGTATTTCGTTTCAATAATACTGCCGTGCTGCTCTTGTAATTATTTTTATGCATCCATAGCAGTTGGTTTCTGCTTTTTGAGCATTGCACCCTTTGCCCTTTTACTAAGCCCTTATGCCGGTATTTGTGGCGTCTGACGTCACTATTGTGAGCCCAGGAGGTGCCCGGTATGGAGTTTGAAGCGGCGCCGACATGTCTGCGGAAACATATTCCCTGAGACAGGTGATCCTGAGACAACCACCAGAGAAGAGAATCTATGGTCTTCTGGTCCAACTGAATTTGAGGAGACAAATCTGCATAATCCCCATTCCACTGTTTGAGCATGCATAGTTGCAGTGGTCTGAGGTGTATCCGAGCAAAAGGGACTATGTCCATTGCCGCTACCATTAGTCCGATTGTCTCCATGCACTGAGCCACAGATGGCCGAGGAATGGAATAAAGAGCTCGGCAAGTAGTTAACAGTTTTAACTTTCTGACCTCCGTCAGAAATATTTTCATTTCTACCGAGTCTATCAGGGGGGTTCCTAGGAATGGAACTCTTGTGAGGGGGGAGAGAGAACTCTTTTTTACGTTCACCTTCCATCCGTGAGACCTCAGAAAGGCCAATACGATCTCCGTGTGAGACTTGGTTCTTTGGAAAGTCGACGCCTGAATTAAGATGTCGTCTAAGTAAGGCGCCACTGCTATGCCCTGCGGTCTTAGAACCGCCAGGAGGGACCCTAGCACCTTTGTGAAAATTCTGGGAGCAGTGGCCAACCCGAAAGGAAGAGCCACAAACTGATAATGCTTGTCCAGAAAGGCGAACCTGAGAAACTGGTGATGATCTTTGTGGATAGGAATATGCAGATACGCATCCTTTAGATCCACGGTAGTCATATATTGACCCTCCTGGATCATTGGTAAGATTGTCCGAATGGTCTCCATCTTGATTGATGGGACTCTGAGGAATTTGTTTAGAATTTTGAGATCCAGGATTGGTCTGAAAGTGCCTTCTTTTTTGGGAACCACAAACAGGTTTGAGTAAAACCCCAGTCCTTGTTCTGCAATTGGAACTGGGTGGATCACTCCCATTGTAAGTAGATCTTCTACACAGCGTAAAAACGCCTCTTCCTTTGTCTGATCTGTAGACAGACGAGAAATGTGGAACCTTCCCCTTGGAGGAGAGTCCTTGAATTCTAGAAGGTATCCCTGGGCTACAATCTCTAATGCCCAAGGATCGTGTACATCTCTTGCCCAGGCCTGAGCGAAGAGAGAGACTCTGCCCCCTACTAGATCCGGTCCCGGATCGGGGGCTACCCCTTCATGCTGTCTTGGTGGCAGCTGCAGGCTTTTTGGCCTGTTTCCCCTTATTCCAGCCCTGGTAAGGTTTCCAGGTTGCCTTGGGCTGTGAAGCGTTACCCTCTTGCTTTGCAGCCGGAGAGGATGAAGCGGGGCCGTTCCTGAAATTGCGAAAGGAATGAAAATTAGCTTTGCTCTTTGTCTTAAAGGGCTTGTCCTGAGGGAGAGCATGGCCTTTTCCCCCCGGTGATATCTGAAATAATCTCTTTCAATTCAGGCCCGAAGAGGGTTTTTCCTTTGAAAGGAATGTTCAAAAGCTTGGATTTAGACGACACATCGGCCGACCAGGACTTTAGCCATAGCGCCCTGCGCGCCAAATGGCGAAACCGGAATTTTTCGCCACTAACTTAGCTATTTGGAAAGCGGCGTCAGTGATAAAAGAATTAGCTAGCTTTAGAGCCTTAATTCTATCCATAATTTCCTCATATGAGGTCTCCGTCTGGAGCGAGTCTTCCAGCGCCTCAAACCAGAAAGCAGCTGCAGTAGTTACAGGAATAATGCAGGCGATAGGTTGGAGAAGAAAACCTTGTTGAACAAAAATTTTCTTAAGTAACCTCTCTAACTTCTTATCCATAGGGTCTTTAAAAGCACAACTGTCTTCAATTGGTATGGTTGTGCATTTAGCAAGTGTAGAAATAGCCCCCTCCACATTAGGGACCGTCTGCCACGAGTCCCGCACAGGGTCAGGTATGGGGAATATTTTCTTAAAAACAGGAGGGGGAGCAAAGGGAACACCTGGTCTATCCCACTCCCTAGTAACGATATCCGCAATCCTCTTAGGGACCGGAAACGTATCCGTGTAAACAGGGACCTCTAGGTACTTGTCCATTTTACACAATTTCTCTGGGATCACCAAAGGGTCGCAGTCATCCAGAGTAGCTAATACCTCCCTAAGCAAAACGCGGAGGTGTTCTAGTTTAAATTTAAAAGCCAATATATCTGAATCTGTCTGAGGAGGAACCCTTCCTGAATCAGAGACTTCTCCCTCAGACATCAAATCCCTCACTCCCACTACAGAGCGTTGTGAGGGTATATCGGATACGGCTACCAAAGCGTCACAATGCTCATAATCTGTTCTTAAAACGGAGCTATCACGCTTTGCGGATAACACAGGCAGTTTAGATAAGAAGGCTGTAAGAGAATTATCCATGACTGCCGCTAAGTCTTGTAATGTAAAAGAGTTAGACGCACTAGAGGTACTAGGTGTCGCTTATGCGGGCGTAACTGGTTGTGACACTTGGGGAGAGGCAGACGGGCTACCCTCGTTACCTTCAGTCTGAGAATCATCTTGGGCCACATTTTTAAGTGCAACAATATGATCTTTAAAGTGTATAGACATATCAGTACAAGTGGGACACATTCTGAGAGGGGGTTCCACCATGGCTTCTAAACACATTGAACAAGGATTTTCCTTAGTGTAAGACATGTTTAATAGACTAGTAATATATACAAGCAGGCTTGGAAATCACTTTAATCAAATAAAAAACACCATTTGAAAAAAACGTTACTGTGCCTTTAAGAGATAAAAAGAGCACACAATTTTACAAAACAGTGAAAAATGCAGCAATTCTCCTGAAATTTTCACAGTATGTACCTAAAGCCTTAATAAGATTGCACCACAAGTTTCAAAACAATTAACCCCTTAATGCCTAAACCGGAGCAGCCTAAAGCCAACACCCGGTTTAAAATAGTACAGCACATTGCCACAGCCTTGCTGTGGCCCTACCTGCCCTTAGGGATCAGATTTGGGGGAATATAGCTTCTATAAGGCCCTCAAACAGCAGCAGGACCCTCCATGTGAAGCAGCATGAACTTCTCTGCAATTCTAACTGCGCATCTGAGGCGCAAAATTAGGCCCCTCCCACTCTACTCTGGAGTTGTGAGGCCTAGTAAATCACTCTTAAGTGACTAAAAACCAGCCATGTGGGTAATAACCCCAGAAAGAACCCCAAAAGGACTTTCAAAGTGTCTACAAACGATATTTTTCTTGAATAAACAATCGATTGCTCTGAATCAGTGTCAACTAGCATAATTAGCCCTGTTATGTAAGCATTCAATTCCTTACTAAGTCTGTGAACATAGCTTACCCTCCCCTCATGGGGATATTGTCAGTCTCTTCTAGCATTATCTAAGTCTTGTCTAGAAATAAACGACTGAACATACCTCATTGCAGATTACCCTGCAAACCGTTCCCCCCAACTGAAGTTTTATGGTACTCCTCAGTCCTGTGTGGGAACAGCAGTGGATTTTAGTTACAACATGCTAAAATCATTTTCCTTTCAGCAGAAATCTTCATCACTTTTCTGCTAGAGAGTAAATAGTACAAACCGGTACCATTTAAAATAACAAACTTTTGATTGAAGATAATAAAAACTACAATTCTAACACCACATTCACTTTACCCTCCCGTAGAGAGACCCTAGTGCTTAGAGCCGGCAAAGAGAATGACTGGGGGGTGGAGCTAGAGGGGGGAGCTATATGCACAGCTTTGCTGTGTGCTCTCTTTGCCACTTCCTGTAGGGAATGAGAATATCCCACAAGTAAAGGATGAATCCGTGGACTGGATACACCTTGCAAGAGAAATATAGTTATTCTCTAATGTGAAGCTATTATTAGTTCTCTTAATATAGATTTGTAAAAATACACTTAAGTGCATTTATACTGTATTCCCTTTTCTTTTTCCATATTTTTTTAATTTTTCTCTTCCCTTTTCCATTCAATGCACACACCATGTGAAACTGAACAGTGCTTACTAAATCATAACAACATAATTTTTCGTTTTTTGTGTGTCTGGGTTTTCCTTCTATCTACCTCATACCTTGATTAAATGAACACAGAATGTATGAAGATGTATCACACCAAGGCTAATTAGGCTTTAAGGTCTAGAATCATATGATTTAAATAGCAGCAATTTAAATCACAATAAAAGGGTAATCTCAATATGATAATAAAGGGTATTTCTCATCTTTCCCAAAAAGAGAGAGGAAAAATAAGGAGGGGTTACTATATATTTTATAATGGATAATTATACAAGTCTCTCCAAACTGCAACCATAATAAAAACAGAATTTATGCTTACCTGATAAATTACTTTCTCCAACGGTGTGTCCGGTCCACGGCGTCATCCTTACTTGTGGGAATATCTCTTCCCCAACAGGAAATGGCAAAGAGTCCCAGCAAAGCTGGCCATATAGTCCCTCCTAGGCTCCGCCCACCCCAGTCATTTGACCGACGGACAGGAGGAAAAATATAGGAGAAACCATATGGTACCGTGGTGACTGTAGTTAGAGAAAATAAATCATCAGACCTGATCAAAAAACCAGGGCGGGCCGTGGACCGGACACACCGTTGGAGAAAGTAATTTATCAGGTAAGCATAAATTCTGTTTTCTCCAACATTGGTGTGTCCGGTCCACGGCGTCATCCTTACTTGTGGGAACCAATACCAAAGCTTTAGGACACGGATGAAGGGAGGGAGCAAATCAGGTTACCTAAACGGAAGGCACCACGGCTTGCAAAACCTTTCTCCCAAAAATAGCCTCCGAAAAAGCAAAAGTATCAAATTTGTAAAATTTGGCAAAAGTGTGCAGTGAAGACCAAGTCGCTGCCTTACATATCTGATCAACAGAAGCCTCGTTCTTGAAGGCCCATGTGGAAGCCACAGCCCTAGTGGAGTGAGCTGTGATTCTTTCAGGAGGCTGCCGTCCGGCAGTCTCATAAGCCAATCGTATGATGCTTTTAAGCCAAAAGGAAAGAGAGGTAGAAGTTGCTTTTTGACCTCTCCTTTTACCAGAATAGACGACAAACAGAGAAGATGTTTGTCTGAACTCTTTTGTAGCTTCTAAGTAGAATTTTAGAGCACGGACTACATCTAAATTGTGTAGCAAACGTTCCTTCTTTGAAACTGGTTTCGGACACAAAGAAGGTACAACTATCTCCTGGTTAATATTCTTGTTGGAAACAACCTTAGGAAGAAAACCAGGCTTAGAACGCAAAACAACCTTATCTGAATGGAACACCAGATAGGGCGGAGTACACTGCAGAGCAGATAACTCTGAAACTCTTCTAGCAGAAGAAATAGCAACCAAAAACAAAACTTTCCAAGATAATAACTTAATATCTATGGAATGTAGAGGTTCAAACGGAACCCCTTGAAGAACTGAAAGAACTAGATTTAGACTCCAGGGAGGAGTCAAAGGTCTGTAAACAGGCTTGATCCTAACCAGAGCCTGAACAAATGCTTGAACATCTGGCACAGCTGCCAGTCGTTTGTGTAGTAAGACAGATAAGGCAGAAATCTGTCCCTTTAGAGAACTCGCAGATAATCCTTTATCCAAACCTTCTTGCAGAAAGGAAAGAATCTTAGGAATTTTTATCTTATTCCATGGGAATCCCTTGGATTCACACCAACAGATATATCTTTTCCATATTTTATGGTAAATCTTTCTAGTTACCGGTTTTCTGGCCTGAACCAGAGTATCTATCACAGAATCTGAAAACCCACGCTTTGATAGAATCAAGCGTTCAATCTCCAAGCCGTCAGCTGGAGGGAGACCAGATTTGGATGTTCGAATGGACCCTGAACAAGAAGGTCCTGTCTCAAAGGTAGCTTCCATGGTGGAACCGATGACATATTCACCAGGTCTGCATACCAAGTCCTGCGTGGCCACGCAGGAGCTATCAAGATCACCGAGGCCCTCTCCTGTTTGATCCTGGCTACCAGCCTGGGAATGAGAGGAAACGGTGGAAACACATAAGCTAGGTTGAAGGTCCAAGGTGCTACTAGTGCATCCACTAGAGTCGCCTTGGGATCCCTGGATCTGGACCCGTAGCAAGGAACCTTGAAGTTCTGACGAGACGCCATCAGATCCATGTCTGGAATGCCCCATAATTGAGTCAACTGGGCAAAGATCTCCGGGTGGAGTTCCCACTCCCCCGGATGGAATGTCTGACGACTCAGATAATCCGCTTCCCAGTTTTCCACACCTGGGATGTGGATCGCAGATAGATGGCAGGAGTGATCCTCCGCCCATTGAATTATTTTGGTCACTTCTTTCATCGCTAGGGAACTCCTTGTTCCCCCCTGATGATTGATATACGCAACAGTCGTCATGTTGTCTGATTGGAATCTTATGAATCTGGCCTTTGCAAGCTGAGGCCAAGCCCTGAGAGCATTGAATATCGCTCTTAGTTCCAGAATGTTTATAGGGAGAAGAGACTCTTCCCGAGACCATAGTCCCTGAGCTTTCAGGGATTCCCAGACCGCGCCCCAGCCCACTAGACTGGCGTCGGTCGTGACAATGACCCACTCTGGTCTGCGGAAGCTCATTCCCTGGGATAGATGGTCCAGGGTCAGCCACCAACAAAGTGAATCTCTGGTCTTCTGATCTACTTGAATCACTGGAGACAAGTCTGTATAGTCCCCATTCCACTGTTTGAGCATGCACAGTTGTAATGGTCTTAGATGAATTTGTGCAAAAGGAACTATGTCCATTGCTGCAACCATCAACCCTACTACTTCCATGCACTGAGCTATGGAAGGACGTGGAACAGAGTGAAGAACTTGACAAGTGCTTAGAAGTTTTGACTTTCTGACATCTGTCAGAAAAAATCCTCATTTCTAAGGAATCTATTATTGTTTCCAAGAAGGGAACTCTTGTTGACGGAGACAGAGAACTTTTTTCTATGTTCACCTTCCATCCGTGAGATCTGAGAAAGGCCAGAACGATGTCTGTATGAGCCTTTGCTCTTGAAAGGGACGACGCTTGTATTAGAATGTCGTCCAAGTACGGTACTACTGCAATGCCCCTCGGTCTTAGAACCGCTAGAAGGGACCCGAGTACCTTTGTGAAAATCCTTGGAGCAGTGGCTAACCCGAATGGGAGGGCCACAAACTGGTAATGTTTGTCCAGAAAGGCGAACCTTAGGAACTGATGATGTTCTTTGTGGATAGGAATATGTAGGTACGCATCCTTTAGATCCACGGTAGTCATAAATTGACCTTCCTGGATAGTGGGTAGAATCGTTCGAATGGTTTCCATTTTGAACGATGGTACCCTGAGAAATTTGTTTAGGATCTTTAAATCCAGAATTGGTCTGAATGTTCCCTCTTTTTTGGGAACTACGAACAGATTTGAGTAAAATCCCATTCCTTGTTCCGTCATTGGAACAGGGTGTATCACTCCCATCTTTAACAGGTCTTCTACACAATGTAAGAACGCCTGTCTCTTTATTTGGTTTAAGGATAAGTGAGACATGTGGAACCTTCCCCTTGGGGGTAGTTCCCTGAATTCCAGAAGATAACCCTGAGAAACTATTTCTAGTGCCCAGGGATCCTGAACATCTCTTGCCCAAGCCTGAGCAAAGAGAGAGAGTTTGCCCCCTACTAGATCCGGTCCCGGATCGGGGGCTACTCCTTCATGCTGTTTTGTTAGCAGCAGCAGGCTTCTTGGCCTGCTTACCCTTGTTCCAGCCTTGCATAGGTTTCCAGGCTGGTTTGGGCTGTGAGGCATTACCCTCCTGCTTAGAGGATGCAGAATTAGAGGTCGGTCCATTCCTGAAATTGCGAAAGGAACGAAAATTAGACTTATTCTTGGCCTTGAAAGGCCTATCTTGTGGAAGGGTGTGGCCCTTTCCCCCAGTGATGTCTGAGATAATCTCTTTCAATTCTGGCCCAAAGAGAGTTTTACCTTTGAAAGGGATGTTAAGCAATTTTGTCTTGGATGATACATCCGCTGACCAAGACTTTAGCCAAAGCGCTCTGCGCGCCACAATTGCAAACCCTGAATTTTTCGCCGCTAATCTAGCTAATTGCAAAGCGGCATCTAAAATAAAAGAGTTAGCCAACTTAAGTGCATGAACTCTGTCCATAACCTCCTCATATGGAGTCTCTCTACTGAGCGACTTTTCTAGTTCCTCGAACCAGAACCACGCTGCTGTAGTGACAGGAACAATGCACGAAATGGGTTGTAGAAGGTAACCTTGCTGTACAAAAATCTTTTTAAGCAAACCTTCCAATTTTTTATCCATAGGATCTTTGAAAGCACAACTATCCTCGATAGGAATAGTAGTTCGCTTGTTTAGAGTAGAAACGGCCCCCTCGACCTTAGGAACTGTCTGCCATAAGTCCTTTCTGGGGTCGACCATAGGAAATAATTTCTTAAATATAGGGGGGGAACAAAAGGTATGCCGGGCTTCTCCCACTCCTTATTCACTATGTCCGCCACCCGCTTGGGTATAGGAAAAGCGTCGGGGTGCACCGGAACCTCTAGAAACTTGTCCATCTTGCATAATTTCTCTGGAATGACCAAATTGTCACAATCATCAAGAGTAGATAACACCTCCTTAAGCAGTGCGCGGAGATGTTCTAATTTAAATTTAAATGTCACAACATCAGGATCAGCTTGTTGAGAAATTTTTCCTGAATCTGAAATTTCCCCATCTGACAAAACCTCCCTCATGGCCACTTCAGATTGGTGTGAGGGTATGACAGAACAATTATCATCAGCGCCCTCCTGCTCTTCAGTGTTTAAAACAGAGCAATCGCGCTTTCTCTGATATGCAGGCATTTTGGATAAAATATTTGCTATGGAGTTATCCATTACAGCCGTCAATTGTTGCATGGTAATAAGCATTGGCGACCTAGATGTACTAGGGGCCTCCTGCGTGGGCAAAACTGGTGTAGACACAGTAGGAGATGATGTAGTATCATGTCTACTCCCCTCATCTGAGGAATCATCTTGGGCAATTTCATTATCTGTGGCAGTACTGTCCTTACTTTGTTTGGACGCTATGGCACAATTATCACACAATTTTGAATGGGGAGACACATTGGCTTTCATACATATAGAACATAGCTTATCCGAAGGCACAGACATGTTAAACAGGCTTAAACTTGTCAATAAGCACAAAAACCGTTACTGTCTCTTTAAATTTTAAACAGAGCACACTTTATTACTGAATATGTTAAAAAGTATGAAGGAATTGTTCAAAATTTACCAAAATTTCACCACAGTGTCTTAAAGCATTAACAGTATTGCATACCAATTTTCAGAGCTTTAACCCTTTAAATAACGGAACCGGAGCCGTTTACAAATTTAACCCCTATACAGTCCCAGCTACAGCCTTTGCTGTGACCTAACCAAGCCCAGAGGGGAATACGATACCAAATGACGCCTTCTAGAAACTTTTCCAACTACTTTCAGGTCCTCACACATGCATCTGCATGTCTTGCTCTCAAAAACAACTGCGCAGTAATGGCGCGAAAATGAGGCTCAGCCTACAACTGGGAAGGCCCTCCCTGACTGGAAAAGGTGTCTAACATAGTGCCTGACGTTAAAAAACGTTCCCCAAGTTTATAAGTGTGAATTATCAGCATAAACATGTATAAAATGTCCAAATAAAGCAATCGATTTAGCCCATAAAAGTGTCTACCAGTTTTATAGCCCATATTAAGCCCTTTATTCTGTTTGAAACTAAGAAAATGGCTTACCGGTCCCCATGAGGGGAAATGACAGCCTTCCAGCATTACACAGTCTTGTTAGAAATATGGCTAGTCATACCTTAAGCAGAAAAGTCTGCTAACTGTTTCCCCCAACTGAAGTTACTTCATCTCAACAGTCCTATGTGGAAACAGCAATCGATTTTAGTTACTGTCTGCTAAAATCATCTTCCTCTCACAAACAGAAATCTTCATCCTTTTCTGTTTCAGAGTAAATAGTACATACCAGCACTATTTTAAAATAACAAACTCTTGATAGTAGAATAAAAAAACTACATTTAAACACCACATACTCTTAACCATCTCCGTGGAGATGTTGCCTGTGCAACGGCAAAGAGAATGACTGGGGTGGGCGGAGCCTAGGAGGGACTATATGGCCAGCTTTGCTGGGACTCTTTGCCATTTCCTGTTGGGGAAGAGATATTCCCACAAGTAAGGATGACGCCGTGGACCGGACACACCAATGTTGGAGAAATTCTTCTTAACTAGTCCTTAAAGTCTTAATACTTTAAAGGTGGCCAATTGTTCCTGCTTTCTGACAGATATATGTATAAACATAACATCAGTGCTTTTACTTTGGATGTAACAGTTGAGCTGCCCTTCTACCGATCTCTATTGGTCATAATAAGGGCTACACCAGACATAAGATGTCAGGATATCCAGTATATATTAAGTCATTCTTTTTTGAATGATCCGAATTAAGTCTAAGTACTGATAAGATTCTTAACAGTCAGGAGCCAGTTATAAAGTTATATTACGCTGATTCTACTATTTTATTTCTTCTTGAAAATTATTTATGGAAACAAAAATTTCTTAAATTTATCCCGTTAACAGTGATTTTCCAAACCCCTTTTAGATAAGTGTACTGTAACAGGAACAAATTAATTCTAAAACTTCTTGCTTACCCATGAAATTTAATGTAAACGTCTGTAAGCAGACAAGAAAAAAAATCCTTACAGTCCCTCCCCCCACCAATTACATCTTGTTTAAAAAATTGTGCACCCGCAGAAAACTTACATTTTCTAATGCAGTGATTGTTGTTACAATCCTGGGTCCTACTTTGCGGGTTGTGCAATATTTATTGAAGATAAGTTACTTGTATTAGAAAAATGTGGTCGTTATCCACTTTTATCAAATGATTTCTGGTGATGAGGCAGTTACAATTTCTTGTAAATCTGTCCCAACACGCAGCCTCTCTGTTCGAGCCCAAAGCAAATAACCAAGCTAATAGGATCAGTGCACCTTCAGGTGTGTTGGGTAGCTATGAGCATAAGCATCTACAGAAATGTTTGTTGGTGGGGGGGGGGGGTTGGTTGGCAAACCAAAATAAAATTTAAAAAAAAAAACATAAAATTTATGTAAAAACTTACCTGATAAATTAATTTCTTTCAAGGTGGCGAGAGTCCACAAGCTGTTACGCATGGGATATACATTCCTACCAGGAGGAAAAAAAACCTCAAACGCCTATAACCCCCCCCACCCCTCACACATACCTCAGTTTTATGAATAGCCAAGTGGTGAGGTGTTTAAAAGGAGTAAAAGACAAAATAAGGGGCAGGTAAAATGTTGTGCTTTAAACAAAAACACAGCCCCAAATGGGTGGGGCCTCGTCGACTCTCGCCACCAGGAAAGAAATTCATTTATTAGGTAAGTTCTTACATAAATTATGTGTTCTTTCATATAGGTGGTGAGAGTCCACGAGCTGTTGTATATGGGATATAATGCCCAAGATTGTGGACGTCCACGAGTAACAAGAAAGTTTGCTGAGAAATTAAATCTGTAACCCAAATTAATATCTTTTATGACAAAACTCTAAATATAGGCACAATTATCAAACAGACAACTGCCTGAAGGCAAAAACATCAAAATGGTAAAATTTAGTAAAAGGTATGAAGAGAAGACCAAGTGGTCGCTTTGCAAATTTGATCAATTGAAGCCTCTTTCTTAAAAGCCCAAGATGTGGCAACCGATCTAGTAGAATGAACTGTAATTTTCTGTGGCAGAGGCTAACCTGCCTCCAAATCAGCTTTTTGAATCACAAGTTTTAACCAAGAGGTTAAATAAATAGCAGAGGCCTTCTGGCCTTTCTTAGGGCAAGAAAAAAGAACAAATAGACTGGAAGTCTGTCGGAAATCCTTAGTAGCATCCACAATATTTCAATGCTCTAACAACCAACTAATGCAAGGATTTTTCAGTAGCATTCTTTGGATTAGGACACAAGTAGTCTGCAAATAGCTTTATCCTGATGGTAAATCAGATAAGGAGACTCATAAGATAGAGCAGACAATCGAGAAACTCTTCTAGCAGAAGAGATAGCCAAAAGAAACAACACTTTCCAAGAAAGTAGTTTAATGTCCAATGTATGCATAGGCTCAAAAGGAGGAGCCTGTAAAACTTAATTCTAGGTTAAGACTGCAAGGAGGAGAAATAAGACTAATAATAGGTTTAATTCAGATTAAAGCCTGAACAAAACAATGAACATCAGGAAGATTAGCAATTTTTTCTATGAACCAATACAGAAAGGGCAGAGATTTGGCCTTTCAAAGAACTGGCAAATAAACCTTAATCTTAACCATTCAGTAGAAATTGAAGAATCCTAGGAATTCTAAAAGAATGCCAGGAATGATCTTGGGTAGTACACCACAAAATGTAAGTTTTGCCAAACTTTGTGATAGATCTTTCTAGAAACAAGCTTGCGGCCTGAATCATAGTGTTAAACACAGAGTCAGAAAATCTTCTATGACATATATATATATATATATATATATATTTAACTGTTTTTATTAAGGTTTAAGCAGTTTTATAACAAATATTCAATGTCAAGATACAGAAATTACCACATCTCCTTGGTATTGCAAAGTTCACAACAAATAGAAGACAAGGGACATAAATAGCAAAGGTATATAAACATTCATGAATAATATTTTTTTTTGTTTTTATAAAACAAGTATAAAAACAAAAAAGGCACAAGAGGGAGGTACAGGGATCCAACAAGGCATTCGTCAACAGAACCTTAAGGTAATAAATATATTGGATAACTCTTGACACAAAATAGTAAAGTTTTGAATCTAAAATAAGGCTTATTGGAAGAAAACGTCAGGAAATGCAATAATACTGCCAGGAAGACATTATACAAGAACACTGATCAAGGGTATCTTCACGGGACAATTTCTCCTCTACTCTCAAAATGATTCCACAGAGACCATATTTAAAGAGAGTAGAAAATACAAAATTTATGCTAACCGGATAAAATAATTTATTTCATGGTGGTGAGAGTCTTTGAGCCGTGACATGTGGAATTAAACTTCAGTCCACTATGAGGCAGGGGAAAAATACCCAATATACCAAGAGCTTTTAATTCCTCCCACATCGATGCCTTACTCAGTCTAACATATAGCCAAGAAAGGGCAACAGAAAAGCAGGAAAGGACAAAGCAGGGTAAATGAGGTGCAAACTAGAACTGCCATCAACTGAATCTAAAAGAAAAGGTGGGACTCTCACCACCCCATAAAAGAAATTTATCAGGTAACCATGTATTTTTGCTAAACATTGCAAATTTGTTCTATGGACACGTCATTTCTGAAAGCCAAGGGCGTGGAAACTGATCAAGTAGAAAGAGCTGTAATTTGCTCAGATGAATCTTCCCCACAACAAAACAAGCTTTATTAATTAGAAAATGGAATCGGGAAACCACAATTAATGAATAACAGAGTTTGAAGATACTATCTTAGGCAAGAAGCCAAAAGTAGTACTAAGAACTCCCTTATCTTGATGAAAAGTAAAAAGGTGGATCGCAAGATAATGCCGATAGTTCTGAAACTTGCATTGCAGAAGACATAGCAAGAAGGAACAAACCTTCCAGGACAGAGGCTTAACATCCAGACTATTGTACCAAAAAAAAAAAAAGGAGGAGAAAGGTTCAAATACCTGACTAATCCTAAGTGAAGCTTAAACAAAATATTGGATATCTAATAGTTTAGCAATCTATCAATGAACTGGTAGATAAACCCTTATTTAGGCCGTCTTAAAGGAATTGAGGAATTCAAGAAATTCTAAAGGAATAGCAGCAAAAAACCCTAGCTTCACATCAAGAAACAAAGACCTGCAAACCAATTTCTGTTAGGCCAAGATGAAGCAATAAGAATGACACATGCCTCTTTCTGCTTGATCCAAGCTGTTACATTCAGCAACACCAAAGGGGGAAATGGGTTAATTAGATGAAAAGACTAAGGGACTACCAGAGTGACTATTAAGTCTGCCTGGGGAACCCGTGATCTGGAACAATATCTAGGATGTGTGAAAGTCAACTAAAAAGCCATTAGATCTATCTCCGGAAGGCCCTACCCATGGAAAAACAGAATTTATGCTTACCTGATAAATTACTTTCTCCAACGGTGTGTCCGGTCCACGGCGTCATCCTTACTTGTGGGATATTCTCTTCCCCAACAGGAAATGGCAAAGAGCCCAGCAAAGCTGGTCACATGATCCCTCCTAGGCTCCGCCTTCCCCAGTCATTCGACCGACGTAAAGGAGGAATATGCATAGGAGAAATCATATGATACCGTGGTGACTGTAGTTAGAGAAAATAATTCATCAGACCTGATTAAAAAAACCAGGGCGGGCCGTGGACCGGACACACCGTTGGAGAAAGTAATTTATCAGGTAAGCATAAATTCTGTTTTCTCCAACATAGGTGTGTCCGGTCCACGGCGTCATCCTTACTTGTGGGAACCAATACCAAAGCTTTAGGACACGGATGATGGGAGGGAGCAAATCAGGTCACCTAGATGGAAGGCACCACGGCTTGCAAAACCTTTCTCCCAAAAATAGCCTCAGAAGAAGCAAAAGTATCAAATTTGTAAAATTTGGTAAAAGTGTGCAGTGAAGACCAAGTCGCTGCCTTACATATCTGATCAACAGAAGCCTCGTTCTTGAAGGCCCATGTGGAAGCCACAGCCCTAGTGGAATGAGCTGTGATTCTTTCAGGAGGCTGCCGTCCGGAAGTCTCATAAGCCAATCGGATGATGCTTTTAAGCCAAAAAGAGAGAGAGGTAGAAGTTGCTTTTTGACCTCTCCTTTTACCAGAATAAACAACAAACAAGGAAGATGTTTGTCTGAAATCCTTTGTAGCCTCTAAATAGAATTTTAGAGCACGAACTACATCCAAATTGTGCAACAAACGTTCCTTCTTTGAAACTGGATTCGGACACAAAGAAGGCACAACTATCTCCTGGTTAATATTTTTGTTAGAAACAACTTTCGGAAGAAAACCAGGTTTAGTACGCAAAACCACCTTATCTGCATGGAACACCAGATAAGGAGGAGAACACTGCAGAACAGATAACTCTGAAACTCTTCTAGCAGAAGAAATTGCAACCAAAAACAAAACTTTCCAAGATAATAACTTAATATCTACGGAATGTAAGGGTTCAAACGGAACCCCTTGAAGAACTGAAAGAACTAAATTGAGACTCCAAGGAGGAGTCAAAGGTTTGTAAACAGGCTTGATTCTAACCAGAGCCTGAACAAAAGCTTGAACATCTGGCACAGCCGCCAGCTTTTTGTGAAGTAAAACAGATAAAGCAGAAATCTGTCCCTTCAAAGAACTTGCAGATAATCCTTTCTCCAAACCCTCTTGTAGAAAGGATAGAATCTTAGGAATTTTTATCTTGTTCCATGGGAATCCTTTCGATTCGCCCCAACAGATATATTTTTTCCATACTTTATGGTAAATTTTTCTAGTTACAGGCTTTCTAGCCTGAATAAGAGTATCAATGACAGAATCTGAGAACCCACGCTTTGATAAAATCAAGCGTTCAATCTCCAAGCAGTCAGTTGGAGTGAGGCCAGATTCGGATGTTCGAACGGACCTTGAACAAGAAGGTCCCGTCTCAAAGGTAGCTTCCATGGTGGAGCCGATGACATATTCACCAGGTCTGCATACCAAGTTCTGCGTGGCCACGCAGGAGCTATCAAGATCACCGAAGCCCTCTCCTGATTGATCCTGGCTACCAGCCTGGGAATGAGAGGAAACGGTGGGAATACATAAGCTTGGTTGAAGGTCCAGGGCGCTACTAGTGCATCTACTAGAGTCGCCTTGGGATCCCTGGATCTGGACCCGTAGCAAGGAACCTTGAAGTTCTGACGAGACGCCATCAGATCCATGTCTGGAATGCCCCATAATTGAGTTATGTGGGCAAAGATTTCCGGATGGAGTTCCCACTCCCCCGGATGAAATGTCTGACGACTCAGAAAATCCGCTTCCCAATTTTCCACTCCTGGGATGTGGATTGCAGACAAGTGGCAGGAGTGAATCTCCGCCCATTGAATTACTTTGGTCACTTCTTCCATCGCCAGGGAACTCCTTGTTCCCCCCTGATGGTTGATATATGCAACAGTCGTCATGTTGTCTGATTGAAACCTTATGAATTTGGCCTTTGCTAGTTGAGGCCAAGCCTTGAGAGCATTGAATATCGCTCTCAGTTCCAGAATGTTTATCGGGAGAAGAGATTCTTCCCGAGACCATAGACCCTGAGCTTTCAGGGGTTTCCAGACCGCGCCCCAGCCCACCAGACTGGCGTCGGTCGTGACAATGACCCACTCTGGTCTGCGGAAGCTCATCCCTTGAGACAGGTTGTCCAGGGTCAGCCACCAACGGAGTAAATCTCTGGTCCTCTGATCTACTTGGATCGTCGGGGACAAGTCTGTATAATCCCCATTCCACTGTCTGAACATGCACAGTTGTAATGGTCTTAGATGAATTCGCGCAAAAGGAACTATGTCCATTGCCGCAACCATCAAACCTATTACTTCCATGCACTGCGCTATGGAAGGAAGAAGAACAGAATGAAGTACTTGACAAGAGCTTAGAAGTTTTGATTTTCTGGCCTCTGTCAGAAAAATCTTCATTTCTAAGGAGTCTATTATTGTTCCCAAGAAGGGAACTCTTGTTGACGGGAATAGAGAACTTTTTTCTACGTTCACTTTCCACCCGTGAGATCTGAGAAAGGCTAGGACAATGTCCGTATGAGCCTTTGCTTGTGGCAGAGACGACGCTTGAATCAGTATGTCGTCCAAGTAAGGTACTACTGCAATGCCCCTTGGCCTTAGCACCGCTAGAAGGGACCCTAGTACCTTTGTGAAAATTCTTGGAGCAGTGGCTAATCCGAATGGAAGTGCCACAAACTGGTAATGCTTGTCCAGAAAGGCGAACCTTAGGAACCGATGATGTTCCTTGTGGATAGGAATATGTAGATACGCATCCTTTAAATCCACCGTGGTCATGAATTGACCTTCCTGGATGGTAGGAAGAATTGTCCGAATGGTTTCCATTTTGAACGATGGAACCCTGAGAAATTTGTTTAGGATCTTGAGATCCAAAATTGGCCTGATTGTTCCCTCTTTTTTGGGAACTATGAACAGATTGGAGTAAAACCCCATCCCTTGTTCTCCTAATGGAACAGGATGAATCACTCCCATTTTTAACAGGTCTTCTACACAATGTAAGAATGCCTGTCTTTTTATTTGGTCTGAAGACAATTGAGACCTGTGGAACCTTCCCCTTGGGGGTAGTTCCTTGAATTCCAGGAGATAACCTTGAGAAACTATTTCTAGTGCCCAAGGATCCTGAACATCTCTTGCCCAAGCCTGAGCGAAGAGAGAGAGTCTGCCCCCCCACCAGATCCGGTCCCGGATCGGGGGCCAGCATCTCATGCTGTCTTAGTAGCGGTAGCAGGCTTCTTGGCCTGCTTACCTTTGTTCCAGCCTTGCATCGGTCTCCAGGCTGGCTTGGTTTGAGAAGAATTACCCTCTTGCTTAGAGGATGTAGAATTTGAGGCTGGTCCGTTTCTGCGAAAGGGACGAAAATTTGTTTTATTTTTAGCCTTAAAAGACCTATCCTGAGGAAGGGCGTGGCCCTTTCCCCCAGTGATGTCTGAAATAATCTCTTTCAAGTCAGGGCCAAACAGCGTTTTCCCCTTGAAAGGGATGTTAAGCAATTTGTTCTTGGAGGACACATCCGCTGACCAAGACTTTAGCCAAAGCGCTCTGCGCGCCACAATAGCAAAACCTGAATTTTTCGCCGCTAATCTAGCTAATTGCAAAGTGGCGTCTAAGGTAAAAGAGTTAGCCAATTTAAGTGCTTGAACTCTGTCCATAACCTCCTCATAAGAAGATGCTTTATTGAGCGACTTTTCTAGTTCTTCGAACCAGAAACACGCTGCTGTAGTGACAGGAACAATGCATGAAATTGGTTGTAGAAGGTAACCTTGCTGAACAAACATCTTTTTAAGCAAACCCTCTAATTTTTTATCCATAGGATCTTTGAAAGCACAACTATCTTCTATAGGGATAGTGGTGCGTTTGTTTAGAGTAGAAACCGCCCCCTCGACCTTGGGGACTGTCTGCCATAAGTCCTTCCTGGGGTCGACCATAGGAAATAATTTCTTAAATATAGGGGGAGGGACAAAAGGTATGCCGGGCCTTTCCCATTCTTTATTTACAATGTCCGCCACCTGCTTGGGTATAGGAAAAGCTTCGGGGGGCACCGGGACCTCTAGGAACTTGTCCATCTTACATAATTTCTCTGGAATGACCAAATTGTCCCAATCATCCAGAGTAGATAACACCTCCTTAAGCAGAGCGCGGAGATGTTCCAATTTAAATTTGAATGTAATAACGTCAGGTTCAGCTTGTTGAGAAATTTTTCCTGAATCTGAAATTTCTCCCTCAGACAAAACCTCCCTGGCCCCTTCAGACTGGTGTAAGGGCATGTCAGAACCATTATCATTAGCGTCCTCATGCTCTTCAGTATCTAAAACAGAGCAGTCGCGCTTTCGCTGATAAGTGGGCATTTTGGCTAAATGTTTTTAATAGAATTATCCATTACAGCCGTTAATTGTTGCATAGTAAGGAGGATTGGCGCACTAGATGAACTAGGGACCTCCTGAGTGGGCAAGACTGGTGTAGACATAGAAGGAGATGATGCAGTACCATGCTTACTCCCCTCACTTAAGGAATCATTTTGGGCAACATTATTATCAGTGGCATCATTGTCCCTACTTTGTTTGTCACATTCATCACATATATTTAAATGGAGAGGAACCTTGGCTTCCGAACATACAGAACATCGTCTATCTGATGGTTCAGACATGTTAATAGGCATAAACTTGATAACAAAGCACAAAAAACGTTTTAAAATAAAACCGTTACTGTCACTTTAAATTTTAAACTGAACACACTTTATTACTGAATATGTGCAAAAGTATGAAGGAATTGTTCAAAATTCACCAAAATTTCACCACAGTGTCTTAAAGCCTTAAAAGTATTGCACACCAAATTTGAAAGCTTTAACTCTTAAAATAACGGAACCAGAGCCGTTTTTACATTTAACCCCTATACAGTCCCTGGTATCTGCTTTGCTGAGACCCAACCAAGCCCAGAGGGGAATACGATACCAAATGACGCCTTCAATAAGCTTTTTCAGTGGATCTGAGCTCCTCACACATGCATCTGCATGCCTTGCTTCTCAAAAACAACTGCGCATTAGTGGCGCGAAAATGAGGCTCTGCCTATGACTAGAAAAGGCCCCCAGTGAAAAAGGTGTCCAATACAGTGCCTGCCGTTTTTTTAACAGAATTCCCAAGATTAAAATAACTCTTCAAAGTTATAAACCATTAAATATGCTTATAAAGTAATCGTTTTAGCCCAGAAAAATTTCTACCAGTCTTTAAAGCCCTTGTGAAGCCCTTTATTCTTATATTTAAAACTAAGAAAATGGCTTACCGGATCCCATAGGGAAAATGACAGCTTCCAGCATTACCAAGTCTTGTTAGAAATGTGTCATACCTCAAGCAGCAAAAGTCTGCTCACTGTTTCCCCCAACTGAAGTTAATTCATCTCAACAGTCCTGTGTGGAAACAGCCATCGATTTTAGTAACGGTTGCTAAAATCATTTTCCTCTTACAAACAGAAATCTTCATCTCTTTTCTGTTTCAGAGTAAATAGTACATACCAGCACTATTTTAAAATAACAAACTCTTGATTGAAGAATAAAAACTACATTTAAACACCAAAAAACTCTTAGCCATCTCCGTGGAGATGTTGCCTGTGCAACGGCAAAGAGAATGACTGGGGAAGGCGGAGCCTAGGAGGGATCATGTGACCAGCTTTGCTGGGCTCTTTGCCATTTCCTGTTGGGGAAGAGAATATCCCACAAGTAAGGATGACGCCGTGGACCGGACACACCTATGTTGGAGAAATTTGAGAAAACTCCTCTTAGTTGAGGGACTACTCCCCCAGATGGCGTACTGAGGAAATCTACTTTCCAGTTGTTCACTCCAGGAATAAGTATTGCCGATATTATGCAGATATTGGATTCCACCTATCTCAGAAAGAAAGATATTTCCTACCTCATCTGGATTTCCTCTCTAATTAGTGATATGTATGACAGCCATGACGTTATCTGATTGAAAAAAATGATAAAAGTCCCTTATATAAGAAGGAGCCAATTTTGAAAATGCCTCAAGATTGCTTTGAGTTACAGAAAGTTGATTTGTAACCTCACCTCAGGAGACCAAACACCTTACGAGCCCCAACTTGATAAACTGGCATCTGTGGTGAGGACTACCCAAGATCGATAAAAAAAAAAGATGCCCCTGCTACCAACAGAGAGATTTTTTGGCTTTGTGATCAAGGAAAATCTTCTGAAAAAGATTATTGTAGACTCTGTTCCACTGCTTAAGCATCTGCAGTTGCAGAGGACGAAGATAAAAAAAAACAACCTTGCACACCTTCAAGCAGCCACTTTTCAATGCACCGGGCACCCAAGGAATGAAAAAGAGCCTGAAGAACACAAGCTCTCTGCAGGTTTGATATGTGTTAATCAGTAATAGATAGATGCATGCCCACTGAGTCTAAGAATACCCCCCCAGAAACACTACCTTTGACTGAGAAGATAATCTCTTTTGCTACATTTACTTTCAGCCGTGAACTAGTAGAAAAAGGAAGAACATTCTTGAAATGAAACGCCACCCGATGGAGGGATGGAGCTTGTACCAAAAATGTGGCTAACCCAAATAGGATAGCTACAATAGTAATGTTTGTCTAGAAAGGTAAACCTAAGTAGTTGGCAATGATCTCAGTCAATAGGAATATGAAGAGAAGTATCCTTTAGGTGTATGGTTGTCAAAAATGTATACTATTGAATTAGGTTGAGAATAGGATGAATGGTATTCATTTTTTTTAATCTTACTTGTGGGCGTGGAAGGAACCAAGTCTTTTCCCACCACAGGAGGGCTTTTGGCGCAGGGGTAGAAAATAGCATTGTTCTTGTTCCACAGATCAGATTTTATAATACATTTATAGTTTCATGGAAAATTAGCATTCAGCCAAGGACTCTACTTTTCTATACCTGGTCTGTAAAAAAATTTTTTAGGCATATGTTTTTGAAGCTTGAAGAGTACTTATCTGTGCTTACTAATAGTGGTCAGTTTCCTTAGCACTACTCTCTTTGTCAGAATGCAGCAAAAGTGCTAAGGAGAAACCAGAATCAGTATTGTTACTGGAGAGTGTTAATGGCAGCAGTTTCCTGTTTTTTCCTGCCCCTCTGCCTCTTAGCACGCTCCCCGCTCCTTCTTCTTCTGATGGCCACGGCTACAGTGGGAAACAGGAATCCACTAGTGTCATCTATAATACTGGTGGGGGTAAGACCCCTATCGCTGGAGCTATGGGGGGGTGGTGGTTTAAAAAGTATTTTCATGTTAGGTTGTGTACCACTAGTATTACTTGGTACACAAGGCTTTTTCCACTCGTTTATAGCACACACGTTGTGGTTTAAAGTAGAAAGGAACAGAAGCGCCACATGGACTAGCACTGTATATATTTGTGTGAGATTGTGCATTTAATATTTCACTCACATTTAGTGGAGCACCCCTCTTGGTGCAAGTGGAGTAGGCGGGAATCAAACAGTCACCCAGCAGACTGGCCTCCGGTGTAACTCAAACCACAATGGATCAGGATACGATGTCCAAGGTAGTTGTACACCATATGATAAGGTGTGGATGACTAAAGATGGTATAATAGCAGGTGGTAAGTTCAAAACTCACTTTATTAAAATACAATAAATACAGCAACGCATTTCTCAGCCAACCAGTGGCTGTTTCATCAAGCTTGTGGTTTAGTATGCCTTTTTGGGTTTCTATCTAGTCCTTGTATCTGCTATGCCTATATAGTTGTTATATAGTGAGTTCAGTACTACTTTTAGAACTATAGGTGTTTTGCGTTATGTTTTAAATGTTTGATTGTGCCTTTAGCACTGTGTTATGTATTGCAGTTCCAGTGTATACTGCAGTAACTGCTTAATTCCTGTATTGCAGTTCCAGTGTATACTGCAGTAACTGCTTAATTCCTGTATTGCAGTTCTAGTGTACACTGCAGAAACTGCTTAATTCCTGTATTGCAGTTCTAGTGTACGCTGCAGTAACTGCTTAATTCCTGTATTGCAGTTCAAGTGTATACCGCAGCTCTAAAATCCAGTATTGGAGTTATAGTGTAGACTGCAGTTACTGCTTAAATCCTGTATTGCAGTTCTAGTGTATACCGCAGTAACTGCTTAAATCCTGTATTGCAGTTCTGGTGTATACCGCAGTAACTGCTTAAATCCTGTATTACAGTTCAAGTGTATACTGCAGTAATTGCTTGCTTCCTGTATTGCAGTTCAAGTGTATACCAGAGTGCTTAGTCCAGTATTGGAGTTCTAGTGTATCTGTAACTGCTAGAATACTGTGTTGCATTTCTAGTGTATACTGCAGTAACTGCGAGGATCTTGCATTGCAGTTTTAGTGTATCCTGTGGTATCTGCTTAAATCCTGTTTTGCACTTCTAGTGTATAGCCTGAGAAGTTTTTAAACCCTATCTTGCAGTTATAGCGTATATCATAGTAACTGTTTAAAACCTGTGTTGCAGTTCTGTTTATGACAGTAACTATATAAAACCTGCAGTGCAGGTATAATGTAAGGTGCAGTACTGGTGTAGATCCTGTATTGTAGTTCTGAGCTATACCACAGTAGCTGCTTAATATCTGTAGGGCTGTTCTACTGTATACCTTAATCCTGTTTATTTGGACACCTTCTGTAGGGACTTACAATTAAAGGGACAGTCTACACCAGATTTTTTGTTTGGTTTAAAAAAGTTAGATAATCCCTTTATTATCCATTCCCCAGTTTTGTATAACCAAGACGGTTATATTAATATACTCACTTACTTCAGGGTATACTACTTAGGAAAAAATCTTGCAGGCTGTGTGACCTAGTGATTAGCTTGTACGTTCAAGGAAGGGAAGAAACACGGAAACCTTATGTATGGAGAGAGTGGTGTGTACTCAGTGGACACACCACGCCCTTAGGGGGCGCTTCCTCAGTTTCAATATAATAGGTGATATGGTAGTGCTTGTAATGTCTCAACAGAAAAAAACAGGCCTAAATCTAGAAATATGATAATAGCAACAATAATAAAACTATAAATAAAACCCTAAAAAATCTAAAATGTGGACATAAGTAAGTAACCACAATGCTGAAAATGATAATAGTAAAAAACTATATATATATATATATATATATATATATATATATATATATATATATATATATACAGGGCCGGCGCTTGCATATAGGCAAGTTAGGCAATCGCCTTAGGGCGCACTATCAGTGGGGCGCAATTTCGTAAATCAGCCTAAGAGCTGACAGAGCCAGTGTTTTATATATTTATTTATTTTTTAAATATCAGATCCGCTACTTAGGACTCCCGACTCCCTTCTCCCAGCAAGCAGCACTGCAGTGCAGCACCATTTCCGGCCTCTTAGGTGCCAGTCCAAAGTAGTCAGTGGCACAGTGCCGGTAAGCTCCGCCTCCTCCTCCAGGCTCCATCCGGTCCCTAAAGCGCGGGCGGCGGGCCTCTGACTCTGTCAAGTAACTTCAACTATGTGACCCACCACTTATCCCTCTTGGCTCTTGCTCAAGAAGACAGGAGGTATTGCGTGCATGCTGTGTGTGACAGTGTCAGCCCGCTCTGGCGCTCCCTCCAGTCCTCAACTGCTCGGCTCTCCTCTGCTCTGTGACCACTGCACTGGCTGACTGTGAGTACCGGGTTTCTTGCAATGGCAGCCTTAGCAGAGATTTTTTTGGTCAATAGATAGTGTTAGTGTTTAGCAGTGAAGCCACAGACTAACCTACCCTGATGCTAATCCTAACCCTCTATGCCCTAATGTTAAGCCTTCGGATGTCTTACCCTAAATATCAATACCTGCATGAAGATATAATGTATGTATGTATATATATATATATATATATATATATATATATATATATATATATATATATATATATATATATATATATATAGTGTGTGTATATTTATATATATATATATATATATATATATAGTGTGTGTATATTTATATATATATATATATATATATATATATATAGTGTGTGTATATATATATATATATATATATATATATATATATATATATATATATATATAGTGTGTGTATATGTATATATATATAGTGTGTGTGTGTGTGTATATATATATATATATATATATATATATATATATATATATATATATATATAATGTGTGTATATATACATTTTTTTTAAATACATATTTGTAACATTTTGTAAAAAAAACAGCATGGGTATGTACTTTGGGGGGGGGGGGGCGCAAAATTTATCTTCGCCTGTGTGGCCAAAAATCCTAGCACCGGCCCTGTATATATATATATATATATATATATATATATATATATATATATATATATATATATATTACTGGAATATAAACATAGATTGGAAAAAATATTAAAACCAATTAATGATAATGTGAAAGTCTATGGGTCCAGGGTAATGACAGTTCCCAGATGTTTGAGGCTGCACTCTGTCAAAGGATGGCTATCCTGTAGTATGGAATCTAAAAAAGAATAAAAAACAGAGGCGCCACCATGGCCTAATATCGCCAATACAGGTAAAATGAGCAGCAATATGATAGCCTGATGAAACAGCCCTGAGTAGGCTGAGAAACTAGTTGCTGTTTTAATAAAGACTTTTTATACTTTTATACACTTGCTATTGTGTGTATTTTTTTCACCTCCTGTGATAAATTATATCGTTGATCCTGGTTCCTGTTGAGGATTGCTGTTTCAAGTCTACTGGGCGACGTTATGGCTCCAGTTTGCTGAGATTGCACCTGCAGGTGCCCACCATCTTGTAAGTGCAAGCTATTGGTATTATTTTCCCCTTGTCCTGATGATATTGGGCCATGTCGTGTTGCTTTTTCCTTTATCCATAGGCACATATACATTGGAGTGTCAGAGGATTCCTGACTGTCTCTGCGCTTTGGATACAGTGTGCTGAACCACTGAGAAGTGTCAGTCTGCTCTACTAGCACCAGTGGGGTGCTTTATGTTTGTGAGTATTCACATTCTCATATTGCTGCTCATTTTACCTGTACTGGCGATATTAGGCCATGGTGGCGCCTCTGTTTTTTATTTTTTTAAACACGGAAACCTTGCTTCTGTAGAAAATATTTTTTTTCTTTATTGTATTACCATATTAAAACAGATTCAACCATCAGTACAACACAGCACACCTTGTAGCATCAACACAGGGTTGGTGGTCACTGGAGCTCACGCGTTTCGGCTTCACTCGCCGTAGTCATAGCTTCACCAGAGCTGACGCGTTTCGGCTTCACTTGCCGCAGTCATAGCTTCTGTTCAGACTCTAGTGATTAGCTTGCCTAACTAGAAGCACAAGGTTTGAAGTTTGAATCCAGCTGTCATTGCTTGCTTTATTGGCTTCTGAAGGTTTATCTTTAATCAATCAGATTGTGGAATCTGAGGTGGTGTCCTGAGAGGGCTTTTCTTTTATGTTTCTCCATTAGGGAGCCTAGGACTCTAAGTTCTGGATGGTATTTATTCCTAGATATGACTCAGTATATTCCTTCCCTACATTTATCCTTTAAGGAGATAGTTAGGTTCACATTTTCTGATTTGCAGGTGTTCCACTCCTTTTAATTTGTGGTGCAATCTCTAAGATTTTTCACAGTTATTTTTAGATATAATTTACGTTGTCCTCGCCAGAAGACTTGAACGCTATCTTTTAAGGATTAGACCGTGTGGGCTCCGACTTGCATTGTATCATTCTAAGTCTTGCCCAAAAGCCAGAGAGACTGTGTAGCCTACGTTTATTCCAGGGGCCTAACTTATAAGTGCTCTAGATCACACAACAGAGGTTTTTCCTGATTCCTGTCTTTAAGGAGACCAGAGTTACAAGCAGCTTCCTTTCTCTTAGTTCAGGATTGGGAAGTCATTGGAGAAATATGTTATTGTTCAAGTATCAGTAAGCAGGATTTTCCCTTTGTAGTTCCATAGAGGGTTTGAAGATTCTGACCTTTTCTGGAACTGGAGGCTGAAGACTAAGTTTTTCTCAGAGAGGTTTTGATGTCTCTGTAAGTGGATATTTTGATCAGGATAGTAAGCCAATCATTTAGATAGCTTTGCCTCAGGGTTCTTACCTAGGGTAGTTTATTCAGAGAATATTATCCAGTAATCTGTGGTTCCTTCCTTAGGTACTAACCCAAAATTTTCAAAGTGAGATTGTTCAGTGCAGGTTATTAAACCTTTTTATCTTCAGACTGTAAGCAGTTCCCCAGTTTCTTTGTTTTCAGTAAGTGTAGGGGTCAGAAGGTGACTTGTTTGTCTTAACTTTATGGTTGAAGAGTCTCATTCACGAAGTTTCCTTGGTGAAGGGATAGTCGCTGACTACAATTCATTTGCCTCGTTCTGTGTCCTTTATTGGGTCTTCAAGAATGAGGCAATTGTAGAACAAGTTATCAAGGCGGCATCAGGTTAGTCTTTACACTCCTTCAAAAATAAATAAATGGAAATCTATCAGTTTGAAGCTTTCATTTTGGCTGCAGCAGTTTTTGGCAGGACGTTTCTTCAGGATGTAGTTCTGGTAAATAGGTGCCTGCCTCTTTCCTGTTGCCCCACCCATTTTTTTTATGGACTCTACAGCTTGGGTAATTGTTCCCAACAGTAATGAATTGTGGACTCTTACTACCATAATAAACAAAACATAAATTTATGCTTACCTGATAAATTCTTTTCTTTCTTGAGTCCTCAATCCTGCCCAATTTTTTCTTAGTGCCAAAAAGAAGAAGGTGCCACCATAGTGCACAATCCGTAGCTAAATCACGCATATGCGCAGATACCGTTATACTTACAACGTTTCAAGCACTTGAGAAGTGCTACAAAGGCCTCCTGGACTCTTAAAAAGTCATCCAGATAACTCTCCCTTGTGTGCTGCAAACAACCAATTCCTTGGTAGACTGGGGCCGCGGAACTCAGTAATCAGCCTTAAGGATCACATATGATGCTCTGCAGAAGGATGGTAGAAATGTGGCTCAGTTCCTAAAAACCAAACTTCAATGATCCACACAGTGGGAATAGATAAATACAAAGATCGTGGATAAAATTCTAATAAGTAAAAAAGACTTTATTGTTCATACACAACGTTTCTCGGTCGCGACTGACCGTTTCCTCAGGTGTAAAAAAACACAATACATTATCCACGACATATACCCTAATCGACGTCTAAGTAAAAAGCTTTCATTTTTCGGCTGCGGCAGTTTTTTGCAGGACGTTTCTTAGAGATGTAGTTCTGGTAAATAGGTGCCTGCCTCTTTCCTGTTGCCCCACCCATTTTTTTCATGGAATCTACAGCTTGGGTAATTGTGCCCAACAGTAATGAATTGTAGACTCTTACTACCATAAGAAACAAAACATAAATTTATGCTTACCTGATAAATTCCTTTCTTTCTTGAGTACTCAAACCCACCCAATTTTTTCTTAGTGCCGGCAGTTCTAGTTTGCACCTCTTGACCCTACTATTTTTCTTACTTCTTCCTCCTATACTTGGCTATATGAAATACTGGAATGGAACAGGAAGTAGGAGGGATATTAAAGCTCTTGCTGTAGGGTGTCTTTACCTCCTCCTGGTGGCCAGGTAAGGAATTCCCAAGAGTAATGAATTGTGGACTCATTAGAAATTAATTTATCAGGTAAACATAAATGATTTTTTTGTTTATTATCTTTTTTCAATTGCAATAGTTAAAGTGAAAGTCAATCCTAGCGTTTTTGAAATGCTAGGATTGACTATTGAAACAAATAAAGGGGACTTTCATTCATAAAGTATAAGATACTTCATGTAGAAAGCTCCTTTATTTGTTTTAACCGATCGCCGTTCCGAGCTACTAAGGAAGCCCACGGCAGATCTCTGTTTTGCTTGAGAGGTCACATTTTCACCTCTTAGCCAATAGCTGTGCGGTAAATCTGGCTTGGCGCCCTTGGGAACCGGATTTACCACACGGCTATTTGCTAAGAGGTGAAAACGTCACCTCTTAGCAAAAAAATGTTTTGCCGTGGGCTTCATAGCAACTAAGAACGGTGATCGGTTGATACAAATAAAGGAGCTTTCAACATGAAGTATCTTATAGTTAATGAATGAAAGTCCCATTTATTTGTTTCAATAGTCAATCATAGCGTTTCAAAAGTGCTAGGATTGACTTTCACTTTAATATGATTAATTATTTGGCATTAAACCAGCCAGGATTAATTGTGGTTCTATCCAGGCATTCAAGTGTTTTTATTGAGGGGAATATGCATGTGCTGACCAGTACCTCTTTTTACTGATTTCTTAACTACACACACACATCTTATTTTATATACACATTACATAAATATGATAATCGACTGCACAAACAGTAGGTGCTAATTAGTTATCAGTGTTTGCAAGAATGTTAACATTATTTGTAGGTATGAACGTGTTCCAGCTAATCTCTTTTACTGTGTTGAGTCAGCAGATAATTTACATATAACGAGTCTTATAATTGGATGACCTATAATAAATAACTGTATAGTGAGTTAATATTTAAAACAATTCAGTATACACTAGGATTTGCTATCCTTTGTGTCATAGGATTTAAAAAAAAAAAAAAATTTAAATGAGAGAAAACACAAATAAAACAATACAAAAAGGTGTAACGATCAGTGCTTTAATTTCACAGAAATCATGGACAACCATTAGTCTGCAACCATAATAATGTACTGGAAGCTATAATTCCTATAAAATAATGTTGCATTAAATATTTAATAAATCATGTGAAAGTAAGGCTTTCTTTAAATATTGAAAAATAATGTAAACTAAAAATGAGTCAGTTCTTATCCAAATAACATAGTTATGCACAAAAATGGTTATTTTAAAAGAATTTAGCAGTTATAATATACAAAATAACAAGTGATAAAAACCTGCCCACTCAGTTTGACAAAGATTTAAAATCCTGCAGTTGTCCAATTAGAATTCATTTTAAATATCCCATTCGGCACTGGCACACTCACTTTTCTCATCATCTTCTGAGTCAGCTGATACATTCTTCATTCTCTGCATTGCTGCCTTGATGCTTTTCTCAAGTTCATTTTCAGGTTCTTTGTTGCTAACCTCTCTGCTTACCTTCTTAAGTTTAACACCTTGTCGAATGGCTGTTAGGATGCCGTCTCTGACATCACTGCCAGATAGTTTTGGCTGCTCCACCCTACGGAGAAGGTTCTCCCCTCGCTTCAATGATGCTAACACTTCTTCCATTGAACCTGTGGAGGATTTAGCAAGTTGGATACATGTTACAGCAAGGATTATGAATCAAGGTCTCAAAGTATAAAAAGAGCTCAAGTTAGGAAAATGAGTTCTCCTGCTACCAGAACGGTAAAGCAGCTTTAAGTCTACAGCTGCAAACTAAAGCTTTGTAACCTCCCATCCCTCCTCTAGCTATATATTTATGAGGAGAGTCCACATATTCCAGTCTGGCAGAAATTCTAAAATACTAATTTCAGGAACTACATATGCTATATAGCTCCTCCTACTACTCTGGAATGTTTACTCAAAAATAGTAGATCTTCCTATTGAAATATAAAAAAATGGTAGTTTATGCATACTTATACAAAATAATCATGTCTGGCATAACCAAGCATTATTAATACTTTTTTCTTAAATAATTTAAAAAGATTCCTGAGTGATGTTTATAAAACTGGCATACAAGATAAGTTAGGTTTATTAACCTCTTCGCTACCGTGATTTTCATAGAAAAACTTGCCCAAAATACAGAAGAATATTGCTATCACTCCATTTAAACTTGAATTTTTATTTACCTATCAAAACTATATTTATTTTTTAGTAGACAACCCAAGGTATTGATCTAGGTCCATTCTGGTACATTTCATGCCACTGTTTCGCCCAAAATGCAATCACATTAAAAAAACTAAATTTATGCTTACCTGATAAATTACTTTCTTTTACGATATGACGAGTCCACAGATTTCATCCTTACTTGTGGGATATTAACCTCCTGCTAACAGGAAGTGGCAAAGAGCACCACAGCAGAGCTGTATATATAGCCCCTCCCCTTCCCCTGCACCCTCAGTCATTCGGTCGAAGGTATAGGAAGAGAAAAAGGAAAGGCTAAAAGGTGCAGAGGTGACTGAAGTTTACAAAAAATATAAAGAAAAACTGTCTTAAAAAGAACAGGGTGGGCTGTGGACTCGTCATATCGTAAAAGAAAGTAATTTATCAGGTAAGCATACATTTAGTTTTCTTTTACAAAGATATGACGAGTCCATGGATTTCATCCTTACTTGTGGGAAACCAATACCAAAGCAATAGGACACACATGAACGGGAGGGACAAGACAGGAACCTAAACGGAAGACACCACTGCTTGAAGAACCTGTCTCCCAAAGATAGCCTCAGAAGAAGCAAAAGTATCAAATTTGTAAAAAGTGTGAAGGGACGACCAAGTCGCAGCCTTACAAATCTGTTCAACAGATGCATCGTTTTTAAAAGCCCATGTGGAAGCAACAGCCCTAGTAGAATGAGCCGTAATTCTTTCAGGAGGCTGCTGTCCAGCAGTCTCATATGCCAGGCGGAAGATACTTCTCAGCCAAAAAGAAAGTGAGGTAGCCATAGCTTTCTGACCCCTACGCTTTCCAGAATAAACAATGAATAATGAAGATGATTGACGGAAATCCTTAGTTGCCTGTAAGTAAAACTTTAAGGCACGGACCACGTCCAAGTTATGTAACAGACGCTCCTTCTTAGAAGAAGGATTAGGTCACAAGGAAGGAACAACAATTTCCGGATTAATATTCTTATTCGAAACAACCTTAGGAAGGAACACAGGTTTGGTACGTAAAACCACCTTATCAGAATGAAATATGAGATAAAGCGAATCACACTGTAATGCTGAAAGCTTAGAAACTCTTCGTGCAGAAGAAATAACAACCAAAAACAAAACTTTCCAAGATAATAGTTTAATATCTATGGAATGCATAGGTTCAAACGGAACCCCTTGCAGAACTCGAAGAACTAAATTCAACCTCCAGGGAGGAGTAATAGGTCTAAATACAGGCTTAATTCTAGATAGCGCCTGACAAAAAGACTGAACATCTGATACATTTGCCAAACGTTTGTGAAATTGACAAAGCTGAAATTTGTCTTTTTAAGGAACTTGCTGATAACCCTTTCTCCAATCCTTCTTGGAAAAAAGACAAAATCCTAGGAATCCTAACTTTACTCCATGAGTAACCCTTGGATTCACACTAATAAAGATATTTACGCCATATCTTATGATAGATTTTTCTAGTGACAGGCTTTCTAGCCTGTATCAAAGTATTGATAACTGAATCAGAGAATCCTCGCTTCGATAAAATCAAGCGTTCAATCTCCACGCAGTCAGTTGCAGAGAAATTAGATTTGGATGTTGTAAAGGACCTTGAATGAGAAGGTCCTGTCTCAACGGAAGTTTCCACGGTGGCAGAGAGGACATGTCCACTAGATCCGCATACCAAGTCCTGCGTGGCCACGCAGGCGCTATCAGGATCACTGAAGCTCTCTCCTGTTTGATTCGAGCAATCACGCGCGGGAGGAGAGGAAACGGCGGAAATAACATAATTTATGTAAGAACTAACCTGATAAATTAATTTCTTTCATATTGGCAAGAGTCCATGAGCTAGTGACATATGGGATATACAATCCTACCAGGAGGGGCAAAGTTTCCCAAACATCAAAATGCCTATAAATACACCCCCTCACCACACCCACAATTCAGTTTAACGAATAGCCAAGCAGTGGGGTGATAAAGAAAGGAGTAGAAAGCATCAACAAAGGAAATTTGGAAAGAATTGTGCTTTATACAAAAAATCATAACCACCATAAAAAGGGTGGACCTCATGGACTCTTGCCAATATGAAATAAATTAATTTATCAGGTAAGTTCTTACATAAATTATGTTTTCTTTCATGTAATTGGCAAGAGTCCATGAGCTAGTGACATATGGGATATCAATACCCAAGATGTGGAGTCTTCCACTCAAGAGTCACTAGAGAGGGAGGGAATACAAAATAAAAACAGCCATATTCCGCTGAAAAAATTAATCCACAACCCAAAAAAATAAGTTTATTTCATTTTTGAAAGAAAAAAAATTAAATCAAAAACAGAAGAATCAAACTGAAACAGCTGCCTGAAGAACTTTTCTACCAAAAACTGCTTCCGAAGAAGCAAATACATCAAAACGGTAGAATATAGTAAATGTATGCAAAGAGGACCAAGTCGCCGCTTTGCAAATCTGATCAACTGAAGCTTCATTCTTAAAAGCCCACGAAGTAGAGACTGATCTAGTAGAATGAGCTGTAATTCTCTGAGGCGGGGCCTGACCCGACTCCAAATAAGCTTGATGAATCAAAAGTTTCAACCAAGAAGCCAAGGAAATAGCAGAAGCCTTCTGACATTTCCTAGGACCAGAAAATAAAACAAATAGACTGGAAGTCTTCCTGAAATCTTTAGTAGCTTCCACATAATATTTCAAAGTCTTACCACATCCACAGAATGTAAGGATCTCTCCAAACAATTCTTAGGATTAGGACATAAGGAAGGGACAACAATTTCTCTACTAATGTTGTTAGAATTCACAACCTTAGGTAAAAATTGAAAAGAAGTCCGCAAAACTGCCTTATCCTGATGAAAAATCAGAAAAGGAGACTCACAAGAAAGAGCAGATAGCTCAGAAACTCTTCTAGCAGAAGAGATAGCCAAAAGGAACAACACTTTCCAAGAAAGTAGTTTAATGTCCAAAGAATGCATAGGCTCAAACGGAGGAGCCTGTAAAGTCTTCAGAACCAAATTAAAGGGACATTCAACACTTAGTGTAACAGGTTTTTATATTGTAAATTAAGAAACGGAGGTCCGCCTACACTATACCCCTCCTCCCTTGCCGCCTTGCTTCTGTCCTAATCAGCGGCGCTAACTACTCTAATACCCGGTCAATATGACAGGCTTAATACGAACTAAAGCCTGTACAAAACAGTGATTATCAGGAAGTATAGCAATCTTTCTGTGAAATAAAACAGAAAGAGCAGAGATTTGTCCTTTCAAGGAACTTGCAGACAAACCCTTATCCAAACCATCCTGAAGGAACTGTAAAATTCTAGGAATTCTAAAAGAATGCCAGGAGAATTTATGAGAGGAACACCATGAAATGAAAGTCTTCCAAACTCTATAATAAATCTTTCTAGAGACAGATTTACGAGCTTGTAACATAGTATTAATCCCGAGTCAGAAAAACCTCTATGACTTAGAACTAAGCGTTCAATTTCCATACCTTCAAATTTAATGATTTGAGATCCTGATGGAAAAACGGACCTTGAGATAGTAGGTCCGGCCGTAACGGAAGTGGCCAAGGCGGGCAACTGGACATCCGAACCAGATCCGCATACCAAAACCTGTGTGGCCATACTGGAGCCACGAGCAACACAAAAGACTGTTCCATGATGATTTTGGATATCACTCTTGGAAGGAGAACTAGAGGCGGGAAGATGTAAGCAGGATGATAACACCAAGGAAATGTCAGTGCATCCACTGCTTCCGCCTGAACATCCCTGGACCTGGACAGGTATCTGGGAAGTTTCTTGTTTAGATGAGAGGCCATGAGATCTATCTCTGGAAGACCCCACATCTGAACAATCTGAGAAAACACATCTGGATGGAGAGACCACTCCCCTGGATGTAATGTCTGGCGGCTGAGATAATCCGCCTCCCAATTGTCTACACCTGGGATATGCACCGCAGAGATTAGACAGGAGCTGGATTCCACCAAGCAAGTATCCGAGATACTTCTTTCATAGCTTGGGGACTGTGAGTCCCACCCTGATGATTGACATATGCCACAGTTGTGATATTGTCTGTCTGAAAACAAATGAATGGTTCTCTCTTTAGCAGAGGCCAAAACTGAAGAGCCCTGAGAATTGCACGGAGTTCTAAAATATTTATTGGTAATCTCGCCTCGAGATTTCCAAACCCCTTGTTCTGTCAGAGATCCCCAAACATCTCCCCAACCTGAAAGACTCGCATCTGTTGAGATTACAGTCCAGGTTGGCCGAACAAAATTAGCCCCTTAAACCAAATGATGGTGATCTATCCACCATGTCAGAGAGTGTCGTACATTGGGATTCAAGGATATTAATTGCGATATCTTTGTATAATCCCTGCACCATTGATTCAGCATGCAAAGCTGTAGAGGTCTCATGTGAAAACGAGCAAAGGGGATCGCGTCCAATGCTGCAGTCATGAGACCTAAAACTTCCAAGCACATGGCCACTGAAGGGAATGACAGACTGAAGGTGCCGGCATGCTGCGACCAATTTTAAACGTCTCTTGTCTGTTAGACACAGAGTCATGGACACTGAATCTATCTGGAAGCCTAAAAAGGTGACCCTTGTCTGAGGAATCAAGAAACTTTTTGGCAAATTGATCCTCCAACCATGTTTCCAAAGAAACAACACTAGTTGATTCGTGTGAGATTCTGCAGTATGTAAAGACTGAGCTAGTACCAAGATATCGTCCAAATAAGGAAACACCGCAATACCCTGTTCTCTGATTACAGATAATAGGGCACCCAGAACGTGTGAAAAGATCCTTGGAGCTGTTGCTAGGCCAAATGGAAGAGCAACAAATTGGTAATGCTTGTCTAGAAAAGAGAATCTCAGAAACTGATAGTGTTCTGGATTAATCGGAATATGAAGGTATGTATCCTGCAAGTCTATTGTGGACATATAATGTCTTTGCTGAACAAAAGGCAGAATAGTCCTTATAGTCACCATCTTGAAAGTTGGTACTCTTACATAACCATTCAAAATTTTCAGATCCAGAACTGGTCTGAATACATTTTCTTTATTTGGTACAATGAATAGGTTTGAATAAAACCCCAAACCTTGTTCCTGAGGAGGAACTGGCATGATTACCCCTGAAGACTCCAGGTCTGAAACACACTTCAGAAAAGCCTGAGCTTTACTGGATTTACAGGGATGCGTGAGAGGATTCAAAGTAAGACCTCCTGTGAGAATATTTTTTCTATTCGGTACCCTTGAGAGACAATGCTCTGAATCCAATGATTTTGGAAAGATTTTATCCAAAAATCCTTGAAAAATCTTAATCTGCCCCCTACCAGCTGAGCTGGAATGAGGGCCGCACCTTCATGCGGACTTAGGGGCAGACTTTGGTTTCCTAAATGGCTTGGATTTATTCCAATTTGAGGAAGGCTTCCAATTGGAAGCAGAATCCTTGGGAGGAGGATTGAGTTTTTGTACCTTATTCTGACTAAAGGAACGAAAACGGTTAGAAGCCTTAGATTTACCCTTAGGTTTTTTATCCTGAGGCAGAAAAACTCCTTTTCCTCCAGTGATAGTTGAAATAATAGAATCCAACTGAGAACCAAATAAATTATTACCTTGGAAAGAAAGAGATAGTAATCTAGATTTAGATGTCATATCAGCATTCCAAGATTTAAGCCATAAAGCTCTTCTAGCTAATACAGCTAAAGACATGGATCTAACATCAATTTTGACAATATCAAAAATGGCATCACAAATAAAATGATTAGCATGTTGCAGTAAGCGAGTAATGCTAGATATGTCAGGATCCAATTCTCGTTGCTCTAAATTCTCCAACCAAAAAGTTGAGGCAGCCGCAACATCAGCCAAAGAAATAGCAGGTCTGAGAAGATGACCTGAATATAAATAGGCCTTCCTTAGATAAGATTCAAGCATCCAATCTAAAGGATCCTTAAAGGAAGTACTATCTTCCATAGGAATAGTGGTACGTTTAGCAAGAGTAGAAATAGCCCAATCAACTTTGGGGATTTTATCCCAAAACTCTATAGATTTTGCTGGTAAAGGATACAATTTTTTAAACCTTGAAGAAGGAATAAAAGAAGTACCTGGCTTATTCCATTCCCTAGAAATCATATCAGAAATAGCCTCAGGAATAGGAAAAACCCCTGGGGAAACCACAGGAGGTTTAAAAACAGCATTTAAACGTTTATTAGACTGAACGTCAATAGGACTGGTTACCTCAATATCCAAAGTAATTAACACTTCTTTTATTAAAGAACGCATATACTCTATTTTAAATTAATAAGTAGATTTATCAGTGTCAATGTCTGAGGAAGGATCTTCTGAATCAGATAGATCCTCATCAGAAGAGGATAAATTATTATGTTGCTGGTCATTTGAAATTTCATCAGCTAAATGAGAAGTTTTAAAAGACCTTTTACGTTTATTAGAAGGTGGAAATGCAGACAAAGCCTTCAGAATAGAATCAGAAACAAATTCTTTAAAATTTACAGGTATATCATGTACATTAGAAGTTGAAGGAACTGCAACTGGCAATGTACTATTACTGATGGAAACACTATCTGCATGTAAAAGTTTATCATGACAACTATTACAAATGACATTTGTTGGAATAATTTCTACACTTTTACAACAAATGCACTTAGCTTTGGTAGACCCGATGTCAGGCAGCAATGTTCCAGCAGAAACTTCTGAGACAGGATCAGATTGGGACATCTTGCTCAATGTAAGAGAAAAAACAACATATAAAGCAAAATTATCTATTTCCTTATATGACAGTTTCAGGAATGGGAAAAAATGCAAAAGCATAGGCCTCTGATAGAGAAAAAAGAAAGAGGCAAACATCAATGGGATATTGAAATAATGAAAAAAAATTGGCGCCAAGTATGACACACAACGTAACAAACTTTTTTGGCGCCAAAAATAACCGGAAATAACACACTCGCGTCACTAATGACGCCGCCGTGTGAAAGGTCTCGGCGTCACGTATGATGCTGGAAATGACGAAGTTGCGTCATAAACGTATTTTTTCGCGCCAAAAATATTTTCGCACCAAGAATGACGCAATAAAGTTTAGCATTTGACGCACCCGCGGGCCTAATACCTGCAACAGCAAGAAGTAGTCAATTGAAAAAAAGACTAAACCCCAGGTAAGAAATACATTTCTTAAAATGTTTAAATTCCCCAAATATGAAACTGACAGTCTGCTGAAGGAAATACATGAACCTGACTCATGGCAAATATAAGTACAATACATATATTTAGAACTTTATATAAATGCATAAAGTGCCAAACCATAGCTGAGGTGTCTTAAGTAATAAAAACATACTTACCAAAAGACACCCATCCACATATAGCAGATAGCCAAACCAGTACTAAAACAGTTATTAGTAGAGGTAATGGTAAATTGAGAGCATATCGTCGATCTGAAAAGGGAGGTAGGAGATGAATCTCTACGACCGATAACAGAGAACCTATGAAATAGACCCCCATTAGGGAAATCATCGTATTCAAATAAGTGATACTCCCTTCACGTCCCTCTGACATTCGCTGTACACTGAGAGGAATCGGGCTTCAACAATGCTGAGAAGCGCATATCAACGTAGAAATCTTAGCACAAACTTACCTCACCACCTCCATAGGAGGCAAAGTTTGTAAAACTGAATTGTGGGTGTGGTGAGGGGTGTATTTATAGGCATTTTGAGGTTTGGGAAACTTTGCCCCCCCTGGTAGGATTGTATATCCCATATGTCACTAGCTCATGGACTCTTGCCAATTACATGAAAGAAATATAAGCTAGGCTGAACAACCAAGGTACTGCCAAGGCATCTATCAATTCGGCCTGAGGATCCCTTGACCGGGATCCGTATCTTGGAAGCTTCACATTCTGACGAAATGCCATCAAATCCAGTTCCGGTCTGCCCCATCTGAGAATCAATGGGGCGACTTAGAAAATCTGCTTCCCAGTTCTCTACTCCTGGGATGTAGATCGCTGACAGATGACAAGAGTGGGCCTCCGCCCAACTGATTATCTTGGATACTTCTATCATCGCTAAGGAACTCCTTGTTCCCCCCTGATGATTGACATATGCCACAGTCGTTATGTGTTCCGACTGGAATCTGATGAATTTGGCCGAAGCCAACTGAGGCCACGCCTGAAGTGCATTGAATATTGCCCTCAGTTCCAAAATATTGATTGGAAGTAGAGACTCCACTTGAGCCCAAAGACCCTGAGCCTTCAGGGAATTCCAAACTGCACCCCAGCCCAGAAGGCTGACATCTGTTGTCACTATTACCCACGAGGGTCTGCGGAAACAAGTCCCCTGGGACAGATGATCCGACGACAACCACCAAAGAAGAGAGTTTCTGGTCTCTTGATCCAGAATTATCTTTGGAAATAATTCTGCATAATCCCCATTCCACTGACCGAGCATGCATAGTTGCAGTGGTCTGAGATGAAAGCGAGAAAACGGAACGATGTCCATTGCCGCTACCATTAATCCGATTACCTCCATACACTGAGCCACTGATGGCCGAGGAATGGACAGAAGTGCTCGGCAAGTATTCAAAATTTTTGATTTTCTGACCTCCGTCAGAAATACTTTCATGGCTACCGAGTCTATCAGAGTTCCCAAGAAAGGAACCCTTGTCTGTGAAACAAGTGAACTCTTCTCTATGTTCACCTTCCAGCCGTGAGTTCTCAGAAAAGACAACACTGTGTCCGTGTGAGATTTTGACAGATGATATGTTGACGCCTGAATCAGAATATCGTCCAGATAAGGCGCCACCGCTATCCCTTGCGGTCTGAGAACCACCAAAAGAGACCCTAGAACCTTTGTGAAGATTCTGGGTGCTGTGGCCAACCCGAAAGGAAGAGCCACGAACTGATAATGTTTGTCCAAGAAGGCAAACCTTAGAAACCGATGATGATGATTAGGGATGCACCGATACCGATACTAGTATCGGTGCCGATACTTAGCATTTGCACAAGTACTTGTACTCATGCAAAATGCTCCGATACCTCTATCGATACTTTTGGAGCTGCTTTGAAGGAAGGAGGGACGTGACGCAAGGGAGCTTTTGCCTTTACTTCTGCCCTTAGTATAGACACGCTGCCACGCTAACACAAATTGTTTCAGGAGAACACGCTACAGGGGGTGGGCGGACCCAGTGAGAGAGCACAATAGAGCGACGGCACGTGGAGGTTTGAGGTAAGCTGATCTATAATGATGATCAGTATATGCATAATCTTGTGTAACAGCAAAAATTGGGCATAATTGTAGTCCCAGTTTAATTTAAACAAACTTTATTCAAAGCAATTGCATATTTATATCAGTGTCAGTGATATAAGATTTTTGGCAGCAAGTTATCTACAAACGTTACATACGTTTTTCATACATGTCAAAATATGGCACAAGCTAAAAAAGGAGACTGTAGCTAAGTATTAAATAAAAAGGTCTCTTTGCTTAGAGCATTTTATTTTTAAACAAAAACGCTTTGTTTTTTTGCTTATCAAATAAAATAAAAGTTAAATTAAATGTATGAAGTCAAAGTTCCACTTCCAGAATGCTGCAGTGCTTTTCAGGCCACTGTTTTATGTTTTATTTATATTTTATACATTTTGTAAAATATGGTTATGGACTGGTAAATATTAGACCATTTTTTCTAAATATATTTAGCTCTGTACGTTATACAGAACAAATTTAAATTCAGTAATTTTGAAACAAGCAATTCTCCCTATATTAATTCTTAATATTTATGGCCCTGTTTAATTTTGTGATGCAGTGTGTTAATTTGCCTGTTAAAAATATTTCACCTCTAACATGTCTCTCTTTTGGAGCAAAGATACTCTTTTTAAGAGCAAATTCATTTCTCATGATCCTATAAATGTTCATTTTTGAAAACCTTCTGGCTTTGAAAAGGAACAACTACCCTTACAAAAACTGGTAAAATCAACCTTTGAATTTGTGAAGCGGGGCATGTGTACTTGTGTAGAACTTAATACATTGTACATGAATACATTTTTATTATTGGCTTTCTGGACAGGATTTTATATCATAAAATTAAGCTATTTTTTTAGAGACTTCTACGTCCCTTTCAGTGTAAATCATGATTTGCAGCTGATTTATTATATTGTGTCACAGTAGCATGCTTGGATTCTTCAACCCTAGCATGCTTAGGCATTGGCAGTACATCTTCAATCCTCTCACAGATTTTATTCCAAGCAAACTCCTTCTGAATTTTATACACTGATAAAAGGGACAGTAAAGTCAAAATTATTCAGAGTTGTGTTTTTGGTATTCTTTGTTGAAACACATATTTTTATATTCTCACTAGCAGAAATACGCTACTGGGAGCTAGCTGATGGTGGCTGCACATATATTCATCCTGTCATTTGCTCACTTAACTTGTTGAGCTAGCCCCCAGTAGTGCATTGCTGTTAGTTCAACAAAGTGTGTCTGTGTGAGAGAGTGTGTGTCTGTGTGAGAGAGTGTGTGTCTGTGTGAGAGAGTGTGTGTCTGTGTGAGAGAGTGTGTGTCTGTGTGAGAGAGTGTGTGTCTGTGTGAGAGAGTGTGTGTCTGTGTGAGAGAGTGTGTGTCTGTGTGAGAGAGTGTGTGTGTCTGTGAGAGTAGCTAAATCATTAGTCTCTGTATTGCTCTTGGGAAACTGTCACATGACAAAAAAAGTATCGGTAATTGGTATCGGCGAGTACCTGAAAAAAAAGTATCGGTACTTGTACTCGGTCTTAAAAAAATGGTATCGGTGCAACCCTAATGATGATGATCTTTGTGGATTGGAAGGTAAGCATCCTTCAAATCCACGGTAGTCATATATTGACCCTCCTGGATCATTGGCAAAATTGTTCGAATTGTCTCCATCTTGAATGATGGAACTCTTAGAAATTTGTTTAGACACTTGAGGTCCAAAATGGGTCTGAATGTTCCCTCTTTTTTGGGGACCACAAATAGGTTTGAGTAAAACCCCTGGTCCCTGTTCCAATTTTGGAACAGGACAGATTACTCCCATAGTAAAAAGGTCTTTAACACAGCGTAAGAACGCCTCTCTCTTTATCTGGTTTGCACATAATTTTGAAAGATGAAATCTCCCTCTTGGGAGAAAATCTTTGAATTGCCCAAGCCTGAGCAAAGAAAGAAAGTCTGCCCCCTACTAGATCCGGTCCCGGATCGGGGGCCACCCCTTCATGTTGTCTTAGGACCAGCAGTGTTTTTTTTTGGATTGTTTACCCTTCTTGCAGTTCTGATTGGGTCTCCAGACTGACTTAGATTGGGAAAAATTCCCTTCCTGCTTAGTGGAAGAAGAAGAAGCGGGGGGTCCTCCTTTAAAGTTCCGAAAGGAATGAAAATTATTCTGTTTACCCCTCAATTTAACCGATCTATCCTGAGGTAGGGCATGGCCCTTACCTCCTGTAATATCAGAAATGATCTCCTTCAATTCTGGCCCAAAAAGGGTCTTACCTTTAAAGGGAATAGCTAAAAGCTTATGTTTTGATGACACATCAGCAGACCAAGATCCTGCATTTTTTGCCGCTAATTTAGCAATTTGAAAAGCAGCATCAGTAATAAAAGAATTAGCTAGCTTAAGAGCCTTAATTCTATCTAGAATGTCATCTAATGGAGTCTCAACCTTAAGAGACTCTTCTAGAGCCTCAAACCAAAAAGCTGCTGCAGTAGTTACTGGAACAATGCAAGTCATAGGTTGTAAAAGAAATCCCTGATTAACAAATAATTTCTTTAGTAGACCCTCTAATTTCTTATCCATAGGGTCCTTGAAAGCACAACTATCCTCAATGGGTATAGTAGTACGCTTAGCTAGGGAAGATATAGCTCCCTCTACCTTAGGGACCGTTTGCCATGAGTCCCGAATGGTATCTGATATAGGAAACATTTTCTTAAAATTAGGAGAGTGAGAAAACGGTATACCTGGTCTATCCCATTCCTTACTAATAATTTCCGAAATTCTCTTAGGAACCGGAAAAACATCAGTGTAAGTAGGAACTTCCAAATATTTATCCATTTTACACAATTTCTCTGGAGGAATAACAATAGGATCACAATCATCCAGAGTCGCTAAAACCTCCCTAAGCAACAGGCAGAGGTGTTCAAGCTTAAATTTAAATGACATAGCATCCAAATCTGTCTGAGGTAAAACATTCCCTGAATAAGAAATTTCACCCTCAGACAGTAATTCCCTGATCCCCAACTCAGAGCACTGTGAGGGAACATCGGAAATAGCTAATAAAGCATCAGGGGATTCAGTATTTACATTAATACTTGACCTACTGCGTTTACCCTGCAACACTCGTAATTTAGACAATAGCTCCGTAAGGGTAGTTGACATAACTGCAGCCATCTCCTGCAGAGTAAAGGAATTAGACGCACTAGAAGTACTAGGCATCGCTTGTGTGGGCATAAAAGGTTATGACACTTGGGGAGAATTGGATGGCATATCCTGATTCTCTTCAGACTGAGAATCATCCTTAGGCACACTTTATTTAAAATATGCTTTTTACATTGTAAAGCCCTTTCAGTACAAAAGTTACACAATGTTAGAGGGGGATGCACCATAGCTTCTAAACACATCGAACAATGAGCAACCTCAATGTCAGACATGTTAAACAGACTAGTAATACCACAAAAGTCGTTTAAACACTTATAGCATAAAATAAACATTTGAAAAAACGTGTACTGTGCCTTTAAGAAAAGAAAATGTGAACAATTTTTCCAAAATGCACAAAAAAACATTAAATTATTCCCAAATTTAACTTAATATCGTTGGTTAATCCAAAAATTACTACACCCAGAAGCAAGGGCAGAAATAAGGCTTTAGAAGTACTTATATCAACATGTAGATAAAAAACATAATTTATGCTTACCTGATAAATTTATTTCTCTTGTAGTGTATCCAGTCCACGGATCATCCATTACTTATGGGATATTCTCCTTCCCAACAGGAAGTTGCAAGAGGATCACCCACAGCAGAGCTGCTATATAGCTCCTCCCCTAACTGCCATATCCAGTCATTCGACCGAAACAAACAGAGAAAGGAGAAACCATAGGGTGCAGTGGTGACTGTAGTTTAATTAAATTTTAGACCTGCCTTAAAATGACAGGGCGGGCCGTGGACTGGATACACTACAAGACAAATAAATTTATCAGGTAAGCATAAATTATGTTTTCTCTTGTTAAGTGTATCCAGTCCACGGATCATCCATTACTTATGGGATACCAATACCAAAGCTAAAGTACATGGATGATGGGAGGGACAAGGCAGGGAATAAGCGGAAGGAACCACTGCCCGAAGAACCTTTCTCCCAAAAACAGCCTCCGAAGAAGCAAAAGTATCAAATTTGTAAAATTTTGAAAAAGTGTGAAGCGAAGACCAAGTCGCGGCCTTGCAAATCTGTTCAACAGAGGCCTCATTTTTAAAGGCCCAGGTGGAAGCCACAGCTCTAGTAGAATGAGCTGTAATTCTTTCAGGGGGCTGCTGTCCAGCAGTCTCATAGGCTAGGCGTATAATACTCCGAAGCCAAAAGGAAAGAGGTTGCCGAAGCTTTTTGACCTCTCCTCTGTCCAGAATAAACGACAAACAGGGAAGATGTTTGACGAAAATCTTTAGTAGCTTGTAAGTAAAACTTCAAGGCACGGACTACGTCCAGATTATGTAAAAGACGTTCCTTCTTTGAAGAAGGATTAGGACACAATGATGGAACAACAATCTCTTGATTGATATTCTTGTTAGAAACCACCTTAGGTAAAAACCCAGGTTTGGTACGCAGAACTACCTTATCTGCATGAAAAATCAGATAAGGAGAATCACATTGTAAGGCAGATAGCTAAGAGACTCTCCGAGCCGAGGAAATAGCCATCAAAAACAGAACTTTCCAAGATAAAAGCTTAATATCAATGGAATGAAGGGGTTCAAACGGAACTCCTTGAAGAACTTTAAGAACCAAGTTTAAGCTCCATGGGGGAGCAACAGGTTTAAACACAGGCTTAATTCTAACCAAAGCCTGACAAAATGCCTGGACGTCTGGAACTTCTGCCAGACGCTTGTGCAAAAGAATAGACAGAGCAGAAATCTGTCCCTTTAAGGAACTAGCTGATAATCCTTTGTCCAAAACCCTCTTGGAGAAAGGACAATATCCTAGGAATCCTAACCTTACTCCATGAGTAATTCTTGGATTCACACCAGTAAAGATATGTACGCCATATCTTGTGATAGATTTTCCTGGTAACAGGCTTTCGTGCCTGTATTAAGGTATCAATGACTGACTCGGAGAAGCCACGCTTTGATAGAATCAAGCGTTCAATCTCCATGCAGTCAGTCTCAGAGAAATTAGATTTGGATGATTGAAAGGACCTTGTATTAGAAGGTCCTGTCTTAGAGGCAGAGTCCATGGTGGAAAGGATGACATGTCCACTAGGTCTGCATACCAGGTCCTGCGTGGCCACGCAGGCGCTATTAGAATCACCGATGCTCTCTCCTGTTTGATTTTGGCAATCAGTCGAGGGAGCAGAGGAAACGGTGGAAACACCTAAGCCAGGTTGAAGAACCAAGGCGCTGCTAGAGCATCTATCAGCGTCGCTTCTGGGTCCCTGGACCTGGATCCGTAACAAGGAAGCTTGGCGTTCTGGCGAGACGCCATGAGATCCAACTCTGGTTTGCCCCAACGATGAATCAACTGAGCAAACACCTCCGGATGGAGTTCCCACTCCCCCGGGTGAAAAGTCTGACGACTTAGAAAATCCGCCTCCCAGTTCTCCACGCCTGGGATATGGATTGCTGACAGGTGGCAAGAGTGAGTCTCTGCCCAGCGAATTATTTTTGAGACTTCCAACATCGCTAGGGAACTCCTGGTTCCCCCTTGATGGTTGATGTAAGCCACAGTCGTGACATTGTCCGACTGAAATCTGATGAACCTCAGTGTTGCTAACTGAGGCCAAGCCAGAAGAGCATTGAATATTGCTCTTAACTCCAGAATATTTATCGGAAGGAGTTTCTCCTCCTGAGTCCACGATCCCTGTGCCTTCAGGGAGTTCCAGACTGCACCCCAACCTAGAAGGCTGGCATCTGTTGTTACAATTGTCCAATCTGGCCTGCGAAAGGTCATACCCTCGGACAGGTGGACCCGAGACAAGCACCAGAGAAGAGTATCTCTGGTCTCTTGATCCAGATTTAGCAGAGGGGACAAATCTGTGTAATCCCCATTCCACTGACTTAGCATGCATAATTGCAGCGGTCTGAGATGTAGGCACGCAAATGGCACTATGTCCATTGCCGCTACCATTAAGCCGATCACCTCCATACACTGAGCAACCGAAGGGCGCGGAATGGAATGAAGAATACGGCAAGCATTTAGAAGCTTTGATAACCTGGACTCCGTCAGGTAAATTTTCATCTCTACAGAATCTATAAGAGTCCCTAAGAAGGAGACTCTTGTGAGTGGGGATAGAGAACTCTTTTCCTCGTTCACTTTCCACCCATGCGATCTCAGAAATGCCAGAACTATCTCTGTATGAGACTTGGCAATTTGAAAGCTTGACGCCTGTATCAGGATGTCGTCTAGATACGGATCCACCGCTATGCCTCGCGCTCTTAGAACCGCCAGAAGTGAGCCCAGAACCTTCGTAAAGATTCTCGGGGCTGTAGCCAACCCGAAGGGAAGAGCTACAAATTCGTAATGCCTGTCTAGAAAGGCAAACCTTAGGAACCGATGATGATCTTTGTGAATCGGTATGTGAAGGTAGGCATCCTTTAAGCCCACTGTGGTCATGTACTGACCCTCTTGGATGATGGGTAGGATGGTCCGAATAGTTTCCATTTTGAAAGATGGAACTCTGAGGAATTTGTTTAAGATCTTTAGATCCAAAATTGGTCTGAAGGTTCCCTCTTTTTTGGGAACCACAAACAGATTTGAATAAAAACCCTGTCCTTGTTCCGTCCGCGGAACTGGATGGATCACTCCCATTACTAGGAGGTCTTGCACACAGCGTAGGAATGCCTCTTTCTTTATCTGATTTGCAGATAACCTTGAAAGATGAAATCTCCCTTGTGGAGGGGAAGCTTTGAAGTCCAGAAGATATCCCTGAGATATGATCTCCAATGCCCAGGGATCCTGAACATCTCTTGCCCACCCCTGGGTGAAGAGAAAAAGTCTGCCCCCTACTAGATCTGTCCCGGATAGGGGGCCGTTCCTTCATGCTGTCTTAGAGGCAGCAGCAGGCTTTCTGGCCTGCTTGCCTTTGTTCCAGGACTGGTTAGGTTTCCAGGCCTGCTTAGATTGAGCAACAGTTCCCTCTTGTCTTGAAGCGGAGGAAGTTGATGCTGCACCTGCCTTGGAATTTCGAAAGGCACGAAAATTAGACTGTTTGGCCTTTGATTTGGCCCTGTCCTGAGGAAGGGTATGACCCTTACCTCCAGTAATGTCAGCAATAATTTCTTTCAAACCAGGCCCGAATAAGGTCTGCCCCTTGAAAGGAATGTTGAGTAATTTAGACTTTGAAGTCACATCAGCTGACCAGGATTTGAGCCATAGCGTCCTACGCGGCTGGATGGCGAATCCGGAATTCTTAGCCGTTAGTTTAGTCAAATGAACTATGGCATCAGAAACAAATGAGTTAGCTAGCTTAAGAGTTCTAAGCTTGTCAACAATTTCAGCCAATGGAGCTGTATGGATGGCCTCTTCCAGGGCCTCAAACCAGAATGCCGCCGCAGCAGTGACAGGCGCAATGCATGCAAGGGGCTGTAAAATAAAACCTTGTTGAATAAACATTTTCTTAAGGTAACCCTCTAATTTTTTATCCATTGGATCTGAAAAAGCACAACTGTCCTCAACCGGGATAGTGGTACGCTTTGCTAAAGTAGAAACTGCTCCCTCCACCTTAGGGACAGTCTGCCATAAGTCCTCTGTAGTGGTATCTATTGGAAACATTTTTCTAAATATAGGAGGTGGGGAAAAGGGCACACCGGGCCTATCCCACTCCTTACTAATAATTTCTGTAAGCCTTTTAGGTATTGGAAAAACATCAGTACTCACCGGCACTGCATAGTATTTATCCAGCCTACACAATTTCTCTGGCACTGCAATTGTGTCACAGTCATTCAGAGCAGCTAATACCTCCCCAAGCAATACACGGAGGTTCTCAAGCTTAAATTTAAAATTAGAAATCTCTGAATCAGGTCTCCCCGAATCAGAGACGTCACCCACAGACTGAAGCTCTCCGTCCTCAGGTTCTGCATATTGTGACGCAGTATCAGACATGGCTCTTACAGCATCTACGCGCTCTGTATCTCATCTAACCCCAGAGCTATCGCGCTTGCCTCTCAATTCAGGCAATCTGGATAATACCTCTGACAGGGTATTATTCATGATTGCAGCCATGTCCTGCAAAGTAATCGCTATGGGCGTCCCTGATGTACTTGGCGCCATATTAGCGTGCGTCCCTTGAGCGGGAGGCGAAGGGTCCGACACGTGGGGAGAGTTAGTCGGCATAACTTCCCCCTCGACAGACCCCTCTGGTGACAATTCTTTTATAGATATAGACTGATCTTTACTGTATAAGGTGAAATGAATACATTTAGTACACATTCTCCTATGGGGCTCCACCATGGCTTTTAAACATAATGAACAAGTATCCTCTGTTTCAGACATGTTTGTACAGACTAGCAATGAGACTAGCAAGCTTGGAAAACACTTTAAAGCAAGTTAACAAGCAATATAAAAAACATTACTGTGCCTTTAAGAGAAACAAATTTTGACAGTGTATGTAACAAGTCAGCAGAGCATTGCACCCACTTGCAAATGGATGATTAACCCCTTAATAACAAAAACAGAATAATAAATGACAAAAACGTTTTTTAAACACAGTCACAACAACTGCCACAGTCTACTGTGATTGTTACCCTCCTCAAACACGACTTTGAAGCCTTTTGAGCCCTTCAGAGATGTCCTGGATCATGCAGAGGGAATCTGAATGTCTCTGTCAGTATTTTTATCTGCACAGAAAAGCACTAAAATAGGCCCTTCCCACTCATATTGCAACAGTGGAAAGCTTCAGGAAACTGTCTCTAGGCAGAAATCAAACCAGCCATGTGGAAAAAAACTAGGCCCCAATAAGTTTTGTCACCAAACATATATAAAAACGATTAACATGCCAGCAAACGTTTTATATTACATTTTTATAAGAGTATGCATCTCTATTAATAAGCCTGATACCAGTAGCTATCACTGCATTTAAGGCTTTACTTACATTAATCCGGTATAAGCAGCATTTTCTAGCAAATTCCATCCCTAGAAAAATATTAACTGCACATACCTTATTGCAGGAAAACCTGCACGCCATTCCCTCTCTGAAGTTACCTCACTCCTCAGAATATGTGAGAACAGCAATGGATCTTAGTTACTTCTGCTAAGATCATAGAAAATGCAGGCAGATTCTTCTTCTAAATACTGCCTGAGATAAACAGCACACTCCGGTACCATTTAAAAATAACAAACTTTTGATTGAAGAAATAAACTAAGTATAAAACACCACACTCCTCTTACAACCTCTATCTTGGTTGAGTCTTGCAAGAGAATGACTGGATATGGCAGTTAGGGGAGGAGCTATATAGCAGCTCTGCTGTGGGTGATCCTCTTGCAACTTCCTGTTGGGAAGGAGAATATCCCATAAGTAATGGATGATCCGTGGACTGGATACACTTAACAAGAGAAATACACTCTGCACCTCGCCACAGCTCTGCTGTGGCGCCTTCCTGCCCCCAGGGTACTTCGAATCAAGTTTCCAACCCTTCAAACCAGCTACACAGTCCAGGAGCCACCGAGTTACTGTTTGCTGCTGCTAAGCCTGAAGGAATTGCGCCAAAATAGGCCCCGTCCCTTAAGGTCAAAAGTTGGAGTAGGCCCAAACAACACCGCATGGAAATGCAGTTTTGCACTAAAGTAAAAATACACACACAATACAACCCTCAAGCATAAAACCAATAAGTTTTAAGTGCCAAAAATAAAAAACATAAAACATTGTTTTTTATATTGTCTCCCATGTCACATAATGCCCAAATATCAACTAATGATAAATATAATATAGGGACTCCAGTAACACCCCTCTTATTAAAATAGGTTTTACTGCTTACCCTTAATGCCGCTTGTAGCATGAAACCGGTCTCCACACTGAAGATGTCTCATGGTTACCTTCAGAAGTCTTGTGGGAACCAGCGTGGATCTTAATTACAAATGCTAAGATCATCAAACCTCAGGGCAGAAAACTTCTTCCATATCCCCCTGAGGAAAATAGTACGCACCGGTACCATTTAAAATAAAAAAACTTCTTGATTGAAGAAACTAAAACTAACACCTCAATTTACCATGTCTTCCTAGTATAACACAGGCAAAGAGAATGACTGAGGGTGGAGGGGAAGGGGAGGGGCTATATATACAGCTCTGCTGTGGTGCTCTTTGCCACTTCCTGTTAGCAGGAGGTTAATATCCCACAAGTAAGGATGAAATCCTTGGACTCGTCATATCTTTGTAAAAGAAAATAGTTCCACAAACTTTGGGTTTCTTACTGAATTTTTTACACATAACATAATAGACAAATGGCTGTAAAAATGTTCTCTGGGGTCCATTTAGTTAAGAAATAGCAGACATGCATTGCTTTGCAATTAGAAGGCTGCTAATTGCAACCACGCACCACACTTCTGAAAATCCTGGCAATGAAGGGGTTATAGAGTTAGCTGGTAAGGATAATAGTATTTTAATGCAGGGATTACCCTCCCTGATCCTTTCCAAACAGCTCTCTCCCCATCACAAAGCCAAACTACTGACTACCATCTTAGGTACTAGCAGACAGTCTACCAGTATGATGTTTTTGGGTTTAAAAATAAATAAATAAAAAGTAATTGTATTTATTTATTGATTTTCTGCAGTGTAGGATCCCCCTTTACCCTCCCACCTCCCGATCCCTCGCAAACAACTATCTAACCCTCCCCCTAACTAATAATTATGTCTGCCATCTTAGCTACTGGCAGCTGTCTGCCAATTCCTAGTTCATATTTACCTTTTTTTTTTTGTAGTGTTGCGGTCCTTGATTCTCCATATTTCTGTAGTGTATCATCCCTTCCCTCCTTCTCCCTTCAAAATCTTTTCTGCAGTGTAGGGCCATTCAAACCCCCCCCCCTCCACCACTGTGCTGCCCACCCGCCTCCCTTCAGCACCTCCCAATGAAGGAGAATGTTAACAAACAGTGACAAAGACCGTGGGTAACAATCAGGCAGTCTGCATAGTGACAAAGACAGTGTGTAACAATCAGGCAGTCTGCATTTATCTGGTAACGGAGCACTGATCATGCTCTGTTACCTTTTGAAAGTAGATGCCTGCAGCCCAGGAAGAGCAAGTCTCGGTTGTCACTTGACAACCGAGAATGCTCAAGCTTCCTGAAGGTCGGACGTAGATCTATGTTATGAGGTACAATGAGCTATGTACCGCATGACATCCGATTTTGTTTTTTTAAATAAAAATCACAAAGTGTATTTCTTCATTAAAAAGGAAAATTAAACAATTTGTGATTTTAATATCAAATGTTTAATTATGTGTATTAAAACACATTACAAAATACTTTCACTATTTTGTCTCATTTCCCTGTAATTTACCTCTGAAAATTATTAGCTTTTAATAATTCCTTGCAATATTGTGAATTAGTTATCAAGATTTAAAACAGGTCTCATATAATCATCATCATTTATTAGTATATAGCTGCAAAATTCTGTACCACATCTTTTCCCCTGCTTAAGCCATAAAGTGACAATAGAAAAAAAGCTAGCAAAGTCAATATCTTGCAGAGCTATTCTCGTCATGCACATTGTTACCTGTGGACATGACAAGCCCTTTTGGTCATGCAGGGAGATTGCTGATCAAACAATGTTTTCAGTGATCCCCTGCACTACAGGCTGGGGATCGTTGATGGCCTAGAAAATGGCACTCCCAGGCTTCATGGTAGTGCTGCATGTTGTGAATTCACAAATGGGGCAGCAGCTTAGTGTAGCTGTAAGGGAGCTGGATGGGGGGGGTATCTTCAAACCCTTCAATTTTAGCCCTCTTAGCAGCTACAAACCTCCAAGATCCCTCATTTGAAAGAGAATTGCCTGCTCTTTCAAATGGTGGTGGTCAGTAATGCAAAAAAAAAGGTGCTTAAAAATAAAGTGGGAAAAAAAACACAAGGGAATTTGCTTGGGAATAGGACATTATATGAAAAAATGTCTGGAGACCCCTAAAAGTTTATTTTCTAGTAGACAAATCCCTCTCAAAAAGTATATTAAATTTTGTTTGCACAGCAAGGTGATCACTAAGGTAACAAAACACCATGCAAGGGAAAAAAAAAAGAAAAAAAAAATTATGCTCACCTGATAAATTTCTTTCTTTCCGGATATGGAGAGTCCACGACGTCATTCTAATTACTAGTGGGATATTCACTTCTGGCCAGCAGGAGGAGGCAAAGAGCACCACAGCAAAGCTGTTAAGTATCACTCCCCTACCCATAATCCCCAGTCATTCGATCGAAGGGAAATGGATAAAGGAATATCACAAAGGTGTAGAGGTGCCTGAGGTTTAGTCAAAAATAACTGTCTTAATTAAGGGTGGGGTCGTGGACTCAGTCTCCATATCCAGAAAGAAAGAAGCATACATTTTGTTTTCTTTCCTAAGATATGGAGAGTCCACAACATCATCAATTACTAGTGGGAACCAATACTCAAGCTAGAGGACATGGAATGAAAAGGGAGGGAGAACAAGACAGGCAGACCTAAACAGAAGGCACTGCTTGAAGAACCTTTCTCCCAAAAGAAGCCTCAGCAGATTTGTAAAATTTGGAAAAAGAGAGGACCAAGTTGCAGCCTTGCAAATCTGTTCCACAGAAGCTTCATTTTTGAAAGTCCAAGAAGAGGAGACAGCCCTCATGAAATGAGCTGTAATTCTCTCAGGAGGCTGCAGACCAACAGTCTCAAAAGTAAAACCAATTATACTTCTCAACCAGAGTGAAAGAGAAGTAACATTAGCCTTCAGACCTTTACACTTTCCTGAGAAACAAACAATGGAGAAAATCCTTAGTCGTCTGTAGGTAGAATTTTAGAGCACGCACAACATCCAAGTTATGCAACAGACGTTGTTTATGAGGAGGAGGATTGGGACAGAGAGAAGGAACAACAATTTCCTGATTAATATTTTTATCCGAAAGCACTTTAGGAAGAAACCCCAATTTAGTATGAAGAACCGCCTTATCCGCATGAAAGATAAGGCAAATCACACTGCAAAGCCGAGAGTTCCAAAACACTCAGGAGCAGAAGAGATAGCAATAAGAAACGAAACCTTCCAAGATAACTACTTAATATCTATGGAATGCATAGGCTCAAATGGAGCCTGCTGCAAAACTTTAAGAACAAGGTTAAGGCTCCAAGGAAAAGCAACAGGTTTAAACACAGGCCTGATTCTGACCAGGGCCTGACAAAAGGATTGAACATCGGGCACATCCGCCAGACGTTTATGTAAAAGAATAGATAGAGCAGAAATCAGACCTTTCAGAGAACTGACTGATAACCCTTTCTCCAGACCTTCCTGGAGAAAAGACAAAATTCTAGGAATCCTGACCCTACTCCAAGAGTAGCCCTTTGATTCACACCAATAAAAGGTATTTACCCCATACCTTATGGTAAATTTTACGAGTAACAGGCTTGCGAGCCTGGAGCATGGTCTCAATGACCGACTCAGAAAAACCACGCTTAGCCAGAATTAAGCATTTATTCTCCAAACAGTCAGCTTCAGAGAAACAAGATTTGGAAGGTGGAATGGACCCAGAGTTAGAAGGTCCTTCCTCAGAAGCAACCTCTAAGGTGGCAGAGATGACATCTTCACTAAAGCTGTATACTAGATCCTGCGAGGCCATGCAGGAGCTATTAGAATTACCAATGCTCTCTTCCGTTTGATACGAGCAATGACTCATGGAAGGAGCGCAAAACGGAGGAAACAACTATGCTAGACCGAAAACCCAAGGAACCGCCAGAGCATCTATCAGAGCGGCCTGAGGATCTCTTGACCTTGAACCATACCTTGGAAGCTTGGCATTCTGCCGAGACACCATTAGATCCAACTCCGGCATCCCCCACTTGAGGGTTAACCTGGAGAACACCTCCGGGTGGAGAGCCCATTCCCCAGGATGAAATGTCTGTCTGCTCAGGAAATCCGCCTCCCAGTTGTCCACTCCTGGAATGTGGATGGCAGATAGACAACAATTGTGAACTTCCGCCCACTGAATAATCCATGCCACCTCCTTCATGGTTAAAGAACTCAGAGTTCCTCCCTGGTGGTTGATGTAAGCCACTGAGGTGATATTGTCCGATTGGAACCTGATAACCCGGGCTAAGGACAATTGAGGCCAAGCCATCAGAGCATTGAAAATCGCTCTCAACTCCAAGATGTTTATGGGGAGAGCAGACTCCTCCGAGTCCAAAGTCCATGTGCCTTTATTGAGCCCCAGACTGCTCCCCAGCCAAGCAGGCTAGCGTCCGTGGTCATGATCACCCAAGAAGGTCTCAGGAAGCATGTGCCCTGAGACAGATGCTCCTGAGAAAGCCACCACAGAAGAGAGTCTCTTATCGACTGGTCTAGATCTATTCTCTGAGACAGATCTGAATGGTCTCTGTTCCATTGTTTGAGCATGTATAATTGCAGAGCTCTCAAATGGAATCAAGCAAAGGGAATGATGTCCATGGAAGCGACCATCAGACCAATTACCTCCATACATTGAGCCACTGATGGCCGAACAGTAGACTGTACAGAGAGGCAAGAGGAAAGAATTTTGAATTTTCTGACCTCCGGCAGAAAATTTTTAATAGATAGGGAATCTATGATGGTCAAAAAAACCACCCTTGTAGATGGAACAAGGGAACTCTTCTCCAGATTCATTTTCCATCTGTGGGAACGTAGAAAAGACAAGATCTCTGTATGAGAGTTTGCTTGTTGAAAAGATGGCGCCTGAACCAATATGTCGTCCATGTAAGGCGCCACTGCAATTCCCTGAGACCTGACCACTGCCAAGAGAGCCCCCAGAACTTTTGAGAACATTCTGGGAGCTGTGGCAAGGCTAAACGGAAGAGCCACAAACTGAAAGTGCTTGTCTAGAAAAGCGAATCTCAGGAATTTGTGATGATCCCTGTGGATGGGAACATAAAGATACGCATCCTTCAGGTCTATGGTCGTCATGAACGGACCCTCTTGGACCAAATGAAGAATGGAGCGAATGGTTTCCATTTTGAAGGACGGTACCCTGAGAAACTTGTTGAGACACTTTAGGTCCAGAATGGCTTGAAAAATCCCTCTTTTTTGGGAACCACGAACAGATTTGAATAGAATCCTAGACCCTGTTCCCTTACTGGAACTGGAACAATCACTCCCAGGGAGGAAAGGTCCTGAACGCAGTTCAAGAATGCCTCTCTTTTTACCTGGTCTGCAGATAATCTTGAGAGGTGAAATCTGCCCTTGGGAGGAAGAGATTTGAATGTCCACAACCAAAGGATCTGGGACGTCTCGTATACATACTTGACAAAACTGAGAAAGTCTTCCCCCCACTTGATCCGATCCCGGAAAGGGGGCAGACCCTTCATGCTGACTTAGACTCAGCTGCGGTTTTCTTAGATTGCTTCCCCTTGCTCAAAGACTGACTGGGTTTCCAAGAAGACTTGGACTGTTCCTGCTTGGAAGAGAGAGAGGATCCTTAAAAGGAGCAGCTATCCTCTATAGGGATCATAGTTCTCTTAGCCAAAGTAGAAATAGCCCCTTCTACTTTAGGCACCGTGCGCCATGAATCTTTAATGGAGCCAGCAACAGGAAACATCTTTTTAAAAACAGGAGACGGGAGACAGGTATCCCTGGCTTCTCCCATTCCTGAGAAATAATCTCTGTCGCACGATCTGGAACAGGAAAAACTTCCACAGAGGAAGGAACATCATAGTATTTATTAAGTTTACTAGATTTCTTAGGGTTGACAACAACAGAAGTATCGGAGTCGTCCAAAGTAGCCAAAACCTCCTTTAACAGTACACAAAGGTTTTCAAGCTTAAATCTGAAGTTTACTTCTTCAGTATCAGATGAAGGCATTATACTGTCTGAATCTGAGATTTCATCCTCAGAAGCTACCAACGTATCCTCCTCATCAGACTTATGAGGGAGGGCAACCTGAATAGCAGTAGGTAGAACAGAAACCTTACTAATTGAATGTCTAATTTTCCTTTTGTGTTTTCCAAGCATATGAAAAGCAGATAACTCATGCTCCATGACTAAAGCTTAAGGCTTCCCAGAAAAAAATGGAATGACAAGAGGATTTTGAAATAAAATAAATATTTCAAAATTCAATTTTGACACTGTACCCACTTTTTTTCTTTCATGATTCAGATAGAGCATGAAATTTTAAGCAACTTTCTAATTTACTCCTATTATGAATTTTTCTTTGTTCTCTTGCTATCTTTTTTTTTTTTTTAAAAGAAGGCATCTAAGCTATTTTTTTTGGTTCCGTACCATGGACAGCACCTGTTTATTGGTGGGTGAATTTATCCACCAATCAGCAAGAACAGCCCAGGTTGTTCACCAAAAATTTGCCGGCATCTAAACTTACATTCTTGGATTTTTAAATAAAGAAACCAAGAGAATGAAGAAAATTTGATAATAGAAGTAAATTAGAAAGTTACTTAAATACAGGGAGTGCAGAATTATTAGGCAAATGAGTATTTTGACCACATCCTCTTTATGCATGTTGTCTTACTCCAAGCTGTATAGGCTCGAAAGCCTACTACCAATTAAGCATATTAGGTGATGTGTATCTCTGTAATGAGAAGGGGTGTGGTCTAATGACATCAACACCCTATATCAGGTGTGCATAATTATTAGGCAACTTCCTTTCCTTTGGCAAAATGGGTCAAAAGAAGGACTTGACAGGCTCAGAAAAGTCAAAAATAGTGAGATATCTTGCAGAGGGATGCAGCACTCTTAAAATTGCAAAGCTTCTGAAGCGTGATCATCGAACAATCAAGCGTTTCATTCAAAATAGTCAACAGGGTCGCAAGAAGCGTGTGGAAAAACCAAGGCGCAAAATAACTGCCCATGAACTGAGAAAAGTCAAGCGTGCAGCTGCCAAGATGCCACTTGCCACCAGTTTGGCCATATTTCAGAGCTGCAACATCACTGGAGTGCCCAAAAGCACAAGGTGTGCAATACTCAGAAACACGGCCAAGGTAAGAAAGGCTGAAAGACGACCACCACTGAACAAGACACACAAGCTGAAACGTCAAGACTGGGCCAATAAATATCTCAAGACTGATTTTTCTAAGGTTTTATGGACTGATGAAATGAGAGTGAGTCTTGATGGGCCAGATGGATGGGCCCGTGGCTGGATTGGTAAAGGGCAGAGAGCTCCAGTCCGACTCAGACGCCAGCAAGGTGGAGGTGGAGTACTGGTTTGGGCTGGTATCACCAAAGATGAGCTTGTGGGGCCTTTTCGGGTTGAGGATGGAGTCAAGCTCAACTCCCAGTCCTACTGCCAGTTTCTGGAAGACACCTTCTTCAAGCAGTGGTACAGGAAGAAGTCTGCATCCTTCAAGAAAAACATGATTTTCATGCAGGACAATGCTCCATCACACGCGTCCAAGTACTCCACAGCGTGGCTGGCAAGAAAGGGTATAAAAGAAGAAAATCTAATGACATGGTCTCCTTGTTCACCTGATCTGAACCCCATTGAGAACCTGTGGTCCATCATCAAATGTGAGATTTACAAGGAGGGAAAACAGTACACCTCTCTGAACAGTGTCTGGGAGGTTGTGGTTGCTGCTGCACTCAATGTTGATGGTGAACAGATCAAAACACTGACAGAATCCATGGATGGCAGGCTTTTGAGTGTCCTTGCAAAGAAAGGTGGCTATATTGGTCACTGATTTGTTTTTGTTTTGTTTTTGAATGTCAGAAATGTATATTTGTGAATGTTGAGATGTTATATTGGTTTCACTTGTAAAAATAAATAATTGAAATGGGTATATATTTGTTTTTTGTTAAGTTGCCTAATAATTATGCACAGTAATAGTCACCTGCACACACAATATCCCCCTAAAATAGCTATAACTAAAAACAAACTAAAAACTACTTCCAAAACTATTCAGCTTTGATATTAATGAGATTTTGGGTTCATTGAGAACATGGTTGTTGTTCAATAATAAAATTAATCCTCAAAAATACAACTTGCCTAATAATTCTGCACTCCCTGTATGCATGCTCTATCTGAATCACGAAAGAAAAATTTGGGTTCAGTGTCCCTAAATAAATAAATTAAATTTTTACACTTTCACTTTAAATTTTTCCCTGAGCGGAATTATCACTCCAAAAAGTACTCCTCAAATAGCACCTCTGGACCTCAGCAGACTGAGGTACCCTACCTAATCCACCGAGGAAGAAAACGGACAGGAAAAAGGCAGCAGTTCTCACAGAGAAAACGACTAACAGCCGACACCGCTCCGGACTCTAAGAGCAGAAGGGGAGGAGTCATTTTACCGGCTGAACAGAAACTGTGCAGTAAAAGAAAAAGCGCGCGTTTCTGGAGCTGTGTCAGACCGGAACAACTGACTGAACAGGTTTACTGGTCTCCCTCTAACAAGCCTTCCGGAGTTGATAAATAGAAAGTAAAAAAAAACAAAAAAACACTCAAGACACACTAAACGTCTGTGCTTCCTCTGACAAGCCATGCATCTCTGAATGCTTCCTTAATACACAATTAATAAGCACTAAATAAAAATGAGCCAGCAACATATTAGGTTAACCCCTTCAGTCCCATAAAGGAAAATTAACCCTAAGTCTCCATATCGCATACATACTATTGTGCCTGCACACTGCCAATATAAAATCCTACATTAAGGATTAATGGTCCATATAACTAATGCAGATAATCTTAAAAGGGACACTGAACCCAAATTTTTTTTTTTGGTGATTCAGATAAAGCATGCAATTTTAAGCAACTTACTAATTTTCTCCTATTATCAAATTTTCTTCATTCTCTTGGTATCTTTATTTGAAATGCAAGAATGTAAGTTTAGATGCCGGCCCATTTTTGGTGACTAACCTAGGTTGTTCTTGCTGATTGGTGGATAAATTCACCCACCAATAAACAAGTGCTTTCCATGGTACTGAAACAAAAAAATAGCTTAGATGCCTTTTTCAAATAAAGAAAGCAAGAGAACGAAGAAAAATTAATAATAGGAGTAAATTAGAAAGTTGCTTAAAATTGCATGCTCTATCTGAATCATGAAAGAAAAAAATTGGGTTCAGTGTCCCTTTAAGTGCAAGTCTCCAATACCTAGAAGACAAAAGCACTTGCCTGCAAATCCAGCTGTCTGGCAGGAAGACAGCTCACAAGGCATGACAGGACACACACTCCTATCAGAGACCTGTAGAAAAAGAAATAGAGTCACCAATTCTGGTTTTCTATACCAAGGGCAGCAACATATTAGAAAGTTGTGAGGTAGTCCTTGCTTGGTTTTCTAACTGCTTAAAATCCACCACTACTCTAATGAAGAGATTGACATGGACACAGCTAAACCCAGATCTTGCTTGTAGCGAAAATAAATCTAATTATTCTTCAGACACCAAACTTCACCTGCTCCATTGACAGAGACAAAGAGAATGACTTGGGAAAATCCCTTTTTTACCCATTCCCCAGTTTTGCATAACCAACACAGTTATATTTATATATTTGTTACCTCTGTGATTATCTTGTATCTAAGCCTCTGCAAACTGCCCCTTTATTTCAGTTCTTTTGACAGACTGCAGTTTAGCCAATTAGTGATAGCTTCCAGGTAACTTCACGTGCATGAGCACAGTGTTATCTATATGAAAAACATGAACTAACACCCTCTAGTGGTGAAAAACCTGTTGAAATGCATTCTTAAGAGGCGGCCTTCAAGGTCTAATAAATTAGCATATGAACCTCCTAGGCTAAGTTTTCAACTAAGAATACCAAGAGAACAAAGCAAAATTGGTGATAAAAGTAAATTGGAAAAGTGTTTAATATTACATGCCCTATCTGAATCATGCAAGTTTGTTTTGGACTAGACTGTCCCTTTAACAGTTTTGCTGTGGTGCTCTTTGTCTCCTCCTGCTGGCCAGGAGTGAATATCCCACTAGTAATTGGAATGACGTTGTGGACTCTCCATATCTTAGGAAAGAAAAGTGCTTTTATTTCTGTACTGCACAATGGTGCCTCTCTAATCTATATTATAACCCCCAAAAGCCTGCATGGGCCTCTATTTCACATGTGGCTACCCTTGATGACAGGTAGGTGGGTCACTCACTGCAAATTGACTTACAATAGGGTTTAAATGTAGGTAGCACAAATTGTCTCAGCACTGGGAAAAGGGTTAAGGTACCTTTGGCATTGCTATATTCCTCAAAGCCACTGTTTACACACTTAAGTGACTCTTATATTTCCCAAAAAAGAGATTAGATAGCACCTAGGTTTCAATATGACAGTGCTTGTTACTTTATAGAAACTAAATCTCAACACAATATATCAATATTTAAACAACCAACATACTTTCACACTAAACAGCCCCACAGTTAGCATTTATTTATTTATTTTTTTTAAAAAACAACTCAATATTTTACATTATATGCCTTGTGATTGGCTCACAGAGGTGTTCAGCTACGTCGCAGTGGTGCATTGCATTACACAGATTGTTGTATACAAGCAATAGTACAATAATAAAATGCTCTAAAACATTAAAGGAACATGAAAGTCAAAATTAAACTTTCATGATTCGAATAAAGCACACCATTTTAAAACAACTCTTCAATTCACTTCCATTATCAAAATGTGCAAAATCTTTTTCTATGCACACTTTCTGAGGCAACAGCTACTACTGAGCATTGAAAGATTTCCCAGTATATGCATTTTGTGATTGGTTGATGGCTTTCACACAATGCAGGGGGAAGAAAAATGTTGCATTTTCATTCAGAGGTTTCGGATGCAAACAAATGCGGAAAAAGGCAGCCGCCTGCAGTGTTTGTTTTTTTTTTAGCCAGATTTCTTATAGTGAAAGAGCAACACACTAACGGCCAGATTACGAGTTTTGCGTTGTGAGGGATGCGGTACTAACTTGCACGTTATTGTCACTGCTCACTTACCTACAGCGCTGGTATTACAGGTTTTTCTAAACCCGGCGTTATTAGGCAAGAAGTGAGCGTAGAGCAAAATTGAGCTCCATACCGCACTCAAATACCAGCGCTGCTTCTGCCGGCTTCAATGAGGACATCTTGCCGCTTGGATGAAGAATTCTCCCGGCTTCGTTGAGGATGAATGTCGGATCTTCAAAACTGTAAGTGGATCTTTGGGGGTTAGTGTTAGGATTTTTTAAGGGTTTATTGGGTGGGTTTTATTTTTAGATTAGGGGTTTGGGCTGCAATAGAGCTAAATGCCCTTTTAAGGGCAATGCCCATCCAAATGCCCTTTTCAGGGCAATGGGGAGCTTAGGTATTTTTAGTTAGGGTTTTATTTGGGGGGTTAGTTGTGTGGGTGGTGGGTTTTACTGTTGAGGTGGTTGTTTGTATTTTTTTGACAGGTAAAAGAGATGATTCCTTTGGGGCAATGCCCCGCAAAAGGCCCTTTTAAGGGCTATTGGTAGTTTAGTTTAGGCTAGGGTTTTTTTTATTTTGGGGGGGCTTTTTTATTTTGATAGGGCTATTAGATTAGGTGTAATTAGTTTAAAGATCTTGTAATTTGTTTTTTATTTTGTGTAATTTAGCGAATTGTATTGAATTTAGTTAATTGTATTTAATTAGGTTAGGTGTTAGTGTAAGACAGGTTAGGTTTTATTTTACAGGTCAATTTATATTTATTTTAGCTAGGTAGTTATTAAATAGTTAATAAGTATTTAGTAACTATTCTATCTAGTTAAAATAAATACAAACTTGCCTGTAAAATAAAAATAAAACCTAAGCTAGCTACAATGTAACTATTAGTTATATTGTAGCTAGCTTAGGGTTTATTTTACAGGTAAGTATTTAGTTTTAAATAGGAATTATTTAGTTATTAATTGTAGGTTTTATTTAGATTTATTTTAATTATATTTAAGTTAGGGGTTGTTAGGGTTAGACTTAGATTTAGGGGTTAATAAATTTAGTATAGTGGCGGCGACGTTGGGGGCGGCAGATTAGGGGTTAATAAATGTAGGTAGGTGGTGGCGATGTTAGGGGCGGCAGTTTAGGGGTTAATAATATTTAACTAGTGTTTGCGAGGCGGGAGTATTCGCCGGTTTATGGGTTAATATGTTTATTATAGTGGCGGCAATGTCGGGAGCGGCAGATTAGGGATTAATAATTGAATTATAGTGTTTGCAATGCGGGAGGGCCTCGGTTTAGGGGTTAATAGGTAGTTTATGGGTGTTAGTGTACTTTTTAGCACTTTAGTTATGAGTTTTATGCTACGGCTTTGTAGTGTAAAACTCAGAACTACTGACTTTAGAATGCGTTACGAATCTTGACAGGATAGGCTGTACTGCTCACTTTTTGGCCTCCCAGGACAAGCTTGTAATACCGGCGCTATGGAAGTCCCATTGAAAAAAAAGACTATACGCAATTTGCGTAAGTTGATTTGCGGTAAGGCCAAAAAAGTGTGCGGTACAGCTGTACCTACAAGACTTGTAATAGCAGCGGTAGTAAAAAAGCAGCGTTATGAGCCTTAACGCTGCTTTTTTACTCATAACACAAGACTCGTAATCTAGCCGATTGATCTTTATTTGCACAGAGCCAAAAAGTAAGCACACCAAATGGTAGAAAGGTGTTCAGGGGACTCAGACTGCTCCATTATAACATATGACAAAGCAATGCAATAAACACTATTAACCCCCTTAAAAAGCTCTAGATGAATGGAAATCACTTACCCCCTCCTAAGAAGCTTTTTAAATAAACTCACAGGCACAATGTACAATGCGCACTAAGCTGAACTGCAAAACAGGAGCAGGAGAAATTAACATTACATACGAAGGGCAGATAACGCTCATCAGAATGAGGAAAACAAGCGTGAAAAAAAGGGATTTAGCACTCCAAAACAAGATGTGAACATAGTCGAGGAGTGCTAACCCGACATGCATAAACCAACCAAAGCGCAAAAGTAACTATAATAAAACATGGGCAACCCCACGCACATAAACCAAAAGCCTGACACACGGAATTCAAACTAAGCGCACCAAAAAAGCGGACCTGCACAAACCAGCATGGGAAATAATGTAAAGGATTCTGTCCCGGGGCCATATATATTAGCAAATACAGCCAAATCAGTACTGAAACATATCAGCAGAGGTTATGGAATAGGAGTATATTGTAGATCCATAAAGGGAGGCAAAAGGCAAGTCCCTGTGACCAATTATGGAAGGTTTAAGAATTTTTTTCCATGAGGTGAAAAAAGAAAGAATCACAAACCATACCCCATATACATCGCTCTGTGACTTTATTTAAAGTGAAGGTCAATTTTGACGAATTAGTGCCGGTTTTTAATAATCCTATTAAAAACAAGGGCACTTTAATGAATCAAAATTGAAATTTCAAGCGTTTTCTTCATAAACTTACCTTTTAATCCTGAGAGCCGCTGCAGCGCTTCCTCCGCCCGTCGCAAGTCCTCTTCGTGGGTCCAAAATGACGAATCCGGCTTCATCCAATCACGGCGTACCCTCAGGCCATGATCCCCCTTGGGGGGAACACCATGATTGTAGGAAGCCGGATTCATCATTTCTGATGTAAGCAGAGGCTACCAACGGCTGAGGGAATCGTTGGAGCAGCTTTCAGAATTAAAAAGGTAAGTTTTTGAAGAAACCGCTTGAAATGTCAATTTTGATTAATTAAAGTGCCCTTGTTTTTAATAGGATTATTAAAAGCCGGGCACTAATTCGTAAAAATTGACCTTCACTTTAAGAGGTTGCATGCCCTTTTAACATGTACAGGGTCAAAGATATGGGCTCCATAAGAGGTTAGGAAGTCATTTGTCTATTACTCTCCCTCTTTGTATGTGGCATCACACCAAAACGAGGACAGCAAGGAGGCCTCCTCTATACAGTATAAGGTAAAATGGGAGATGTCTACATACCATCCCATTTAATTTAAGCATACTTAATTATTGCAATAATTATTTACAAAATTCTATAACTATGTTTAAAATGTGGTTTTTGAAATGCTGTCATTTTAATCTCGCTAATACACATTATCTGTAACTGCTGTTTTAAGATTAACCCAATTGTAATGAACAATCTCATGTGCCATCATGATGAGCATTAATGAATTGTCTCCCCCAGCAACAAGGCATTAAAAGTCAGAGAGCAGTTAACACATATTAAAAGAACGGTTTGATGTGGAGATCGGGTTTAAGATTACTTGCAAACTGCAGAATACTGTAGAGATTCAGACATGCAAAATTACTTTTCAATATAATAACATAATTTGAAGGGTTCCTGGGACCATAAAACATTGTGCAACATGGAAGCATAATTGTATTAGACTATTACATATTTGTACTTCAATTAAAGGGACACTGAACCCAAATTTTTTCTTTCATGATTCAGATAGAGCATGCAATTTTAAGCAACTTTCTAATTTACTCCTATTATCAATTTTTCTTCGTTCTCTTGCTATCTTTATTTGAAAAAGGCATCTAAGCTTTTTTTTTTGGTTCAGGACTCTGGACAGCAACTTTATAATTGGTGGATGAATTTATTCACCAATCAGCAAGAATAACCCAGGTTATTCACCAAAAATGGGCAGGCATCTAAACTTACATTCTTGCATTTCAAATAAAGATACCAAGAGAATGAAGAAAATTTGATAATAGGAGTAAATTAGAAAGTTGCTTAAAATTGCATGCTCTATATGAATCACAAAAGAAAAGATTTGGGTTCAGTGTCCCTTTAAACAGGGCTTATATAAGCTATTTAATAGAGATTGTGTTGTGACTGCAATAGTTATCTCAGTCATACAACCAAAATGACTATCCAGCTCATATCAGCACCAACTAAACGGCTCCTACATTTTGTATAACTTATTATACATTCATTTGTAATTGAAATAAAAATACAAAATTTAAGAATATTCTAGTAGCCATTTGTTGCTTCCATGATTTCTTTTACAAAATTCTATAAACTATGTTTAAAATGTTTTTGAAATACTGTCATTTTAATCTCGCTTCTTTAGGTCTGGAGTATGTGTCGGCTACCTAAGGCATTAGCAACAGACACATTACACTATGTAAACAAAATTATGAACATGCAATATTTCAGACACATTTTAAATGGTGAGCACATTTCAGACACAGGAGCTGCTAATAATATAGTTAACATAACATGTCAAAACCAACATAAAGTTGGTTTTGACATGTTCAGCTGTGAAGAAGGAAGAGGTTGTATGGTTAAATCATACCTGAATATTGGTTTGAAGATACTTTTGGCCCTTCACGCAACATTTGAGGTTCATCGGATGTTAAAGTCTTTGGTGTAACAAGTGCTAAAGGAGGGGCAGGGGGCATTGGCGGAAGAGGTGGTGGTGGCGGCGCTCTTGGTGGTGGCGGAGGTGGTACAGTAGGAGGTCCTGGTAGAAGGGATTGCCCACTAGAAATTCCTTGTTCTAGTCCTTTATTAGGAACAAAGATCTGTACAGGGATGTCAGCTAGGCCAACATTGCCTCTTTCTGCTGCAAATTTTATTCTCTGGCTTTTTGCTTGCAGTTTATCAGTCTTGTTCAAATTACTTCGAGGTTGCATATGAGAGGTCTTCAGTACAAACTTTGATTCATTTTTCTAAAAGACAAATGAAAGAGCAAGAGGTCATGCAGTAGCTTAAAGGGACAGTATACAACCATTTTCATTTAACTGCATGTAATAGACACTACTTTAAAGAATAATATGCAGAGATACTGATAGAAAAACCATAAACTATGCTTACCTGATAATTTTATTTCCATCGAGGGGAGGAGTCCAAGGCTTCATTCATTACTTGTGAGAATTAAGAACCTGGCCACCAGGAGGAGGCAAAGACACCCCAGCCAAATGCTTAAATACCTCCCCCACTTCCCTCATCCCCCAGTCATTCTGCCGAGGGAACAAGGAACAGTAGGAGAAATATCAGGGTATAAATGGTGCCAGAAGAGCAAAAAACAAAAATTTAGGTCCGCCCACAGGAGTAACGGGCGGGGCCGTGGACTCTCCTCCCCTTGATGGAAATAAAATTATCAGGTAAGCATAATTTATGTTTTCCATCGAAAGGGAAGGAGAGTCCACGGCTTCATTCATTACTTGTGGATACAAATACCCAAACTCTAGAAGACAAAATGAAAAAACGGGAGGGCAAAAAATGCGGACCCTAATCTGAGGACACCACAGCCTGTAAATCCTCTCTCCTAAAACTGCTTCTGCTGAAGCAAAAATGTCAAATTTGTAAAACCTTGTAAAGGTATGTAAGGAGGACCAGGTAGCCGCCTTACAAATCTGCTCCATAGAGGTCTCATTCTTGAAGGCCCAAGAAGAAACCACAGCTCTAGTTGAATGAGCCATGATCCTCTGAGGAGGCTTATGTCCCACTGTCTCATAGGCTAAGCGAATCATGCTCCTCAACCAAAAGGACAAAGAAGTAGAAGAGGCCTTCTGCCCCTTGCGCTTCCCTGCATATACCACAAAAAGAGATGTAGATTGTCTGAAATCCTTTGTAGCCTGAAGATAAAACTTCAAGGCTCGAACCACGTCCAAATTATGAAGTAACCTTTCCTTAGGAGAAGAGGGGTTAGGACACAAAGAATGAACTACTATTTCCGGATTGATGTTACGGTTAGACACAACCTTGGGAGGAAATCCCAAACCAGTGCGCAAAACAGCCTTATCAGCATGAAAGATCAAATAAGGAGACTCAAATTGCAAGGCCGCCAACTCAGAGACTCTGTGAGCCGATGCAATAGCCAACAGAAAGAGAACCTTCCAGGAAAGAATCTTAATGTCAACAGAATGCATAGGTTCAAACGGAACCCTCTGCAATACCTTCAGAACCAAGCTCCAGGGAGAAGGGGCCCGTCTAAAAACAGGCCTGATTCTAGACAAAGCCTGAACAAAGAACTGAATATCAGGAAGCTCAGCGAGCCTCTTGTGCAACAAAACAGATAATGCGAAATCTGTCGTTTCAAAGAACTAGCGGAAAGTCCATTATCCAAAACGTCCTGGAAAAAGGACAGAATCCTGGATACCTTAACTTTGAGCCAAGGATATCCATGCTTCTCACACCAGGACAAGTAAGTCCTCCACACCTTATGATAGATGCGACGAGTGACCGGTTTCCTAGCCTGAACCTCTCTTGGCCAAGACTAAGCGTTCAATCTCCACGCAGTCAGCCTCAGAGAATCTAGGTTTTGATGTTGAAAAGGACCCTGTACCAACAGATCCCTGCGACAGGGAAACCTCCATGTAGGAGAAGATGACATCCTCACCAGATACGCAAACCACGTCCTCCGCGGCCACGACGGAGCAATCAGAATAGCTAAAGCTTGCTCCTGTTTGATTCGGGCCACTAAACGAGGTAGAAGTGGCAATGGTGGAAAAATGTAAACTAGGTTGAACCCCCAAGGCACCGCTAAAGCATATATCAGCTCTGTCTGGGGATCCCTGGACTGCGACCCGTATCTGGGTAGCTTGCAATTGAGTCTGGACGCCATGAGGTCTATCTCCAGCGTCCCCCATCTGTGACAAATCTCCGCAAACACCTCGGGATGGAGAGACCATTCCCCCGGATGGAAGGATTGCCTGCTGAGGAAATTTGCTTCCCAGTTGTCCACACCCGGAATGTGGATTGCGGAGAGCGAGCAGTTGTGGGACTCTGGCAATGAGGGAGGTTTCTCAGAAATTGGAATTGGCAGAGAGCTTCTCGCCCCCCCCCCCCCCCGTGGTGGTTGATGTAAGCCACCGAGGTAATGTTGTCTGTCTGGAATCTGATGAAGCTGAACAACCCCAGTAGAGGCCACGCCTTCAGAGCATTGTAGATCACTCGAAGTTCCAGAATATTGATCGGGAGGAGAGACTCTTCGCAAGACAATTTGCCCTGTGCAAATAGCTCCCCATCCTCCCAGACTCACGTCCGTGGTCACAATCTCCCAGGATGGTCTCGGGAAGGACGTCCCTTGGGACAGTTGTTCCGGACGGATCCACCAAGAGAGGGATTCCCTCGTCTGATCGTCCAAAGAAATCTATTGGGATAGGTCTGTATGATCGCCGTTCCACTGACTCAACATGCACAACTGAAGAGGTCTGAGGTGGAACCTGGCGAATGGAATGACATTGATGCTGGACACCATGTGCCCGATCACCTCCATACTCTGAGCCACCAAGGGACTGGAGGAGGACTGAAGGGCAAGACAAGGGGACGCAATCTTCCTGCGTCTCTGATCTGTGAGAAATATCCTCATGAATATAGAATCTATAATCGTTCCCAGGAACTCCACCCTGTTGCTGGGAATCAGGGAGCTCTTTCCTGAATTTATCTTCCAACCGTGGGATTGGAGCAAAAGAAGAAGAAGAGCCCTCTAGTGATCCTCTACCAGACTGAACAACGGCACCTGGACTAGGATGTCGTCCAGATATGGCGCCACAGCGATGCCTCTGGATCTGGCCACCGCAAGTAGCGCCCCCAGAACCTTTGTGAAGACGCTCTGGGTCGTCGCAAGACCAAAGGGAAGGGCCACAAACTGGAAATGTTGGTCTAGCAATGCAAATCTCAGGAACTTGAAGTGATCCTTGTGAATTGGTACATGAAGGTAGGCATCCTTCAAGTCTATTGTCGTCATGAACTGACCCTCTTCAACTAAGGGCAAAATAGATCTGATTGTTTCCATTTTCAACGATGGAACAGTCAGAAATTTGTTTAAACACTTTAGGTAAGGAATCCAGGTTTGGTATGCAAAATCACCTTATCAGCATGGAAAACAAGATAAGGCGAGTAGCATTGCAATGCAGATAGTTCAGAAACTCTTCGAGCCGAAGAGATAGCAACTAGAAACAGAACTTTCCAAGATAGAAGCTTAATATCTATGGAATGCATAGGTTCAAACAGAACCCCTTGAAGAACTTTAAGAACTAAATTCAAACTCCATGGCGGAGCAACAGGTTTAAACACAGGCTTGATTCTAACTTAAGCCTGACAGAACGACTGAACGTCTGGAACATCTGCCAGACACTTGTGCAGTAAAATTGATAAAGCAGATATCTGTCCCTTTAGGGAACGTATCTGATAGCCCCTTCTCCAATCCATCTTGGAGAAAGGACAAAATCCTAGGAATCCTGATCTTGCTCCATGAGTAGCCTTTGGATTTGCAGTAAATAAAGATATTTACGCCCTATCTTATGATAAATGTTCCTAGTGACAGGCTTTCGAGCCTGAATCAAGGTATCTATGACCGACTCGGAGAATCCCCGCTTGGATAAAATCAAGCGTTCAATCTCCAGGCAGTCAGCCGCAGAGAAACTAGATTTGGATGCTGGAATGGACCTTGAATGAGAAGGTCCTGTCTCAGTGGCAGGGTCCACGGTGGTAGAGATGACATGTCCACCAGGCCTGCATACCAAGTCCTGCGTGGCCACGCAGGTGCTATCAAAATCACCGAAGCTCTCTCCTGTTTGATTCCTTACTGTAAAAACCGGATAATTTCTTTCACTTTACCCTTCCTAGTACTTAGAGTAGGCAAAGAGAATGACTGGGGGGTGGAGTTAAGGGAGGAGCTGTATAGATAGCTCTGCTGTGGTACTCTTTGCCACTTCCTGTTAGCAGGAGGATAATATCCCACAAGTAAAGGATGAATCCGTGGACTCGTCGTATCTTATAGAAGAAAACAAACCCTGTATGTTGAAACCTCTTTCTTAACATGTTCTCTAACTTTTTATCCATGGACTCTTTAAACGACGAACTATCCTCAAGAGGAATCGTCGTCCGCTTCGCGAGCGTAGAGATAGCACCATCCACCTTAGGGACAGACCCCCATAGCTTGAGCTGAGAGTCCAGGACGGGGAACAGCTTCTTAAAGGAAGAAGGGGAAAAGGAAGAACCGAATCTCTCCCATTCATTCTTAATGTTAGCCATCTTAACAGAAACCGTCTGAGGCACCACCCTGTCCTTAAATACTTTATCCAGCTTAGGAATCGAAGGTTCCTCTGGTAGTTTCGGTTCCGGAACTTCGAGGGTAGCAAGCACTTGCTTCAGCAAAAAGCATAAATTTTCCATCCTAAAGTTAGGCTCCTCAGCAGTCAGAGCTTTAGATGACAGACTCCGACCCAGAAGGAACATTCTCTGAAGAGTCGGAGTCGTCAGCGGATAATCTTTCCGAAATATCCATTGGAGTAGATGACCCCTGGGTCGGATCGCCATATTTTACCTTATGCTTGCGCTTAGCACAACGTGGTAAGGCACTAATCACCTTAGACACAGCTGTTTGCAGTTGATCCGCAAAATTTGGCGGCCAACGGATCTCTCCCGTAGGAGAAATAGTCGTGCCCTGGAGCGCTGCATGTGTAATCGGAGATGAATGTAGGGAACGCACCTCGCGGGACAAAGAACCCTCAGAGGTGGACAGCTCAGTAGTACTAGACATTCTATTCATTCTAGATGTCGTAACTTTATTAAGGCATGTGGAACATAGTTGAGCAGGCGGATCTACCAGAACCTCCTCACAATAAACACAGGTACTAGACTTAGGTAAAGAGGGAGTACCCTCTAACGCGTCAGAGTCCTACATAGCTTGCGCCTTTATTACGGACAAGAAGTACTATATATAAAATGGCACCTTTATAACCTCTAAAGGCCGGGGCACTCACCACCTCCTATAACCCGGACCACAGAAACCGTTACGTCTCCTGTAACCGCCAGACAAGCAGAGGAATAGGTCTCTTAAGTGTGACAGTGTAGTAGCATCACTCCCAACATGGACTTGAGTGAGGAAAGCAGGCAGCAAAACTCAACAACGTTGATTGCTTATGGAGCTGTTAATATGAGTCGGGATGGTTTCACAGAAAGACTCTCCCTGCATCTCCGGACTCTAACATTCACCCAAGCTCTTACTGAGAGGCTGACAGGACTACTTAAAACTCCAGTCCCATTTCAAAGAGTACTACCCTCCATAAGAGACTACTTCCGACACTTATCTGCCAACCTCCTGTGATGAAAGGCAAAGAATGACTGGGGGAAGTGGGGGAGGTATTAAGCCTTTGGCTGGGGTGTCTTTGCCTCCTCCTGGTGGCCAGGTTCTTAATTCCGACAAGTAATGAATAAAGCCATGGACTCTCCTCCCCTTTAGATGGAAATCCAGTATAAAAAGTTTAAAAACTTACTTAGAAGCTTCCAGTTTAGCTCTGTTAAAAGGATTAGCTATAACACCCACTGAAACTGGGAAATATTCAGACACTCCCACCCTCCTCTGCATATGAAAAGACTCTTTACACAAACAGGAGCAAGCTGGAGTAGGTATACGTCGGTATTCTCCTAAAACTTTGGGGCTTGGTTAGGAGTCTGAAAATCAGCACAATGTTATTTAAAAATAAGCAAAACTATAATTTTTGTTTAAATAAAAGCTGTATAGGATATATAAATGGATAACCTACAAAACATTTATGCAAAGAAAAATTGAGTGTATAATGTCCTTTTAAGGATGGCAAGCCACGGAATACTGTGTAACATTTGCTCCTTACAGGAGGATCAAAAGAAAGAATGCTCTTAAAGGCAAGGACCAATTATGGATTGGGATTTTAAACCAGGCAATATAGATTTTGGACTAACTGTGCAAACCAGCTTTTCATTTTCATGCAGGTTTAAAACATGTTTTTATGTAGTTATAATATTTATATGGTATACATAATATATATATATATATATATATATATATATATATATATATATATATATATATATATATATATATATATATAGTAACAAAGGCAGAATGCAGCAGATGAAATTAGGTAAAAAGTCCAAACTTTAATGCAAAATAGTTTAAAAATCCACATGTCAGCCGTTTTGCACAAGTGACTGTGTCTCACTCACTGTTCCCATGGATGTTGTGGATTTTTAAACTATTTTGCATTAAAGTTTGGACTTTTTACCTAATTTCGTCTGCTGCATTCTGCCTTTGTTACCTTATCATTTTTCGTCAGGCAGCAGAGACGATTTTCTTTCCCTTGGAGTCCCACAAGGATTTGCTGACCACACGGAGTTCCTGTTACAAATTGTTAACTCGTCGTCTGTTACACACGGATGAACCGGACCTGCTGATTGGACCCTGGTGTCATGTGACCCGGCATTTGGGCTTACTCGTTTGATTGGATTCTATCCCATGTGACCGCACGCTCCCCTCCCTGCACAGTAGGACGCCAGCACGTCAGGACGCTCTGTCTATCTCCAGCAGCACATCACAGAAGCAGCGTAAAAGTCTTCCTCCGGTTCACTACAGGTGAAGATTACTTGAGGCTTGTATACACCCGGTCTGGTGTAGCGGTGAGTGCAGGTCTCTTAGACCACTATTCTCTATAAGTGTTGAGCATTTATGCGCTTAAAAAAACGCCTATGCTGCTTGTTATTGATTTGATTTACTTATACACATCTAATGCATAAACTGGTGTTTTGGGGTTGCTACAAATCTATGATATAAGTGTCACAAGAATAGGATTTCAACAGCAGGACATACGCTTCCTTTTGGGACTTTCAATCTTGAATAAAGCATTCTGTGTTATTGGTTTTATTGATATATATAACACAGTATATAGGGCAGCTGTGCTTTCTCCTCTTATTTATTTATATATATATATATATATATATATATATATATATATATATATATATATATATATATATATATATATATATATATATATATATATATATATATATATATATATATATATATATATATATATATATATCAAATTCATTTGTTTTATATCTGAATAAGGAAAGGTAAAAGAAAAAAAAAAGTTTGTTTTTTTTTTTCCTACGGAGCTTCAAAAGCCACAGCCTGAAATATTCCCTTTCAAAACAAAAATTTCCAGAAACAATACAAGTGTGACCTAAGGAAAAAACTAACAAACAAGATTGGACAGTTGAAATATAAAGTTTCATATCAAACAGTAATAAAGTCCTTCATTACTGTTTGAGAAGTCCTCTTTTCTTTTTTTATTTGTAAAAAAAAAAAAAAAAAAAAGAAACTCAAGAACAGACATGCAAGCTGCAAAAACAAAATCTGAAACAAAAGAATACTGAATTAAAGGGACACTGAGCACAATTTTTTTCTTTTGTGATTCAGATAGAGCATGCAATTTTAAGCAACTTTCTAATTTACTCCTTTTATCAAATTTTCTTCGTTCTCTTGCTATCTTTATTTGAGAAAGAAGGCATCTAAGCTTTTTTCTTCATTCAGAACTCTGGACAGCACTTTTTAATTGGTGGATGAATTTATCCACCAATCAGCAAAGACAACCCAGGTTGTTCACCAAAAATGGGCCGGCATCTAAACTTACATTTTTGCATTTCAAATAAAGATACCAAGAGAATAAAGAACATTTGATAATAGGAGTAAATTAGAAAGTTGCTAAAAATGTTATGCTATATCTGAATCACGAAAGAAAAAATTTGGGTACAGTGTCCCTTTAAGGATAATAATAACCAAAAATGGCCAAAAATACTTGCAGAATATCATGTAAGAAAATGGGTAATGTTTGAAAGTAAACAAACTAATAGCGAGCAGCACAGTAAATAAAACACGCATCAATCCTGATGAATTCTTATATACCCTTGCTGATATTCTGAATTGAAATATAAACCATTTTGAAACAAACCAGAAGCTAAACCGCTGCTAATCCCTTTTCGGTTACATCATTGTTACGCGCTATTTGAAATACTGTATATACTCACATCTTTAAATGATTTTAATCGCTGTAGTGTCTTCTTTCGCTCCTGGTCTACAAATTCTTTTTTCTTTTTCACCTCCTCTTTTCTCTGGTCTCTTTTCTGTTACAACATTAAGAAACACTGTTAGACATTAACATATAAGGGTTTAAATATATTACTAGCAGATGTACTTACTATCTGTATAGAATGGTGCTGATGAAGGAGTTTCTGTGATTCATGATACTGTTTAAGTTTAATCTCCTGTGTCTCCACACACTGATCCTGGTTTAAATATATAAAAAAAAAAAGTTTAATGAAAGGTACAAGTTGTTCTTCTTAGATTAAAAGGGATATGAAACCAAAAATGTTCTTTTGTGATTCAGACAGAGCACACCATTTTAAAAATACTTTCCAATTTACTTCCATTATCAAATTTGCTTCGTTCCCATGATATTCTGTGTTGAAGAGATACCTAGGTATATATATGGAGCAGTATATGGCAGGGAATAGTGCTGCCATCTAGTGCTCTTTAAAATGGATAACATTCTTGCAAAACTGCTGCCATATAGCGCCCCTAGAAATGGGCCGGCTCCTAAGTATATGAACCTGCTTTTCAAAAAAGAGAACAAAGAAAAAATTATAATATAAGTAATTAGAACGTTGTTTAAAATTGCATGCTCTATCTGAATCACAAAAGAAACATTTTGTGTTTCATATCCCTTTAAGGAAATCATTACTTTGGAGTACACTATATACAATAATGTGCTCCTACCTAACAGAGCAAATGGAAAGATAACAAGTAAAACAGAATTTATGCTTACCTGATAAATTACTTTCTCCAACGGTGTGTCCGGTCCACGGCGTCATCCATTACTTGTGGGATATTCTCCTCCCCTACAGGGAAAGGCAATGAGAGCACACAGCAAGAGCTGTCCATATAGCTCCCCCTCTGGCTCCGCCCCCCCAGTCATTCGACCGACGGTTAGGAGAAAAAGGAGAAACTATAGGGTGCCGTGGTGACTGTAGTGTATAAAGAAAAAGAAAAAATTTTCAAACCTGGTTAAAAAACCAGGGCAGGCCGTGGACCGGACACACCGTTGGAGAAAGTAATTTATCAGGTAAGCATAAATTCTGTTTTCTCCAACATTGGTGTGTCCGGTCCACGGAGTCATCCATTACTTGTGGGAACCAATACCAAAGCTTTAGGACACGGATGAAGGGAGGGAGCAAATCAGGTTACCTAAACAGAAGGCACCACGGCTTGCAAAACCTTTCTCCCAAAAACAGCCTCCGAAGAAGCAAAAATATCAAATTTGTAAAATTTGGCAAAAGTGTGCAGAGAAGACCAAGTCGCTGCCTTACATATCTGATTAACAGAAGCCTCGTTCTTGAAGGCCCATGTGGAAGCCACAGCCCTAGTGGAGTGAGCTGTGATTCGTTCAGGAGGCTGCCGTCCGGCAGTCTCATAAGCCAATCGGATAATGCTTTTCAGCCAGAAAGAAAGAGAGGTAGCAATAGATTTTTGTCCTCTCCTCTTACCAGAGTAAACGACAAACAAGGATGAGGTTTGTCTAAAATTCTTTGTTGCTTCTAAATAGAACTTTAAAGCACGGACTACATCTAAATTGTGTAACAAACGTTCCTTCTTTGAAACTGGATTCGGGCACAGAGAAGGAACAACTATTTCCTGGTTAATATTCTTGTTGGAAACAACTTTTGGAAGAAAACCAGGCTTGGTACGCAAAATAACCTTATCTGAATGGAACACCAGATAGGGTGGATCACACTGCAAAGCAGATAATTCAGAAACTCTTCTAGCAGAAGGAATAGCAACCAAAAACAGAACTTTCCAAGATAGCAACTTGATATCTATGGAATGTAAGGGTTGAAACGGAACCCCCTGAAGAACTGAAAGAACTAAATTTAGACTCCAAGGAGGAGTCAAGGGTCTGTAAACAGGTTTGATTCTGACCAAAGCCTGTACAAAAGCTTGTACCTCTGGCACAGCTGCCAGTCGTTTGTATAACAAGACAGATAAAGCAGAAATCTGTCCTTTTAGAGAACTCGCTGACAATCCCTTATCCAAACCTTCTTGGAGAAAGGAGAGGATCTTAGGAATTTTAATCTTACTCCAGGAGAATCCCTTGGATTCACACCAACAGATATATATTTTCCATATTTTATGGTAAATCTTTCTAGACACAGGTTTTCTGGCTTGGACCAGAGTATCTATCACTGAATCTGAAAACCCACGCTTGGATAAAATCAAACGTTCAATTTCCAAGCAGTCAGCTGCAGAGAAATTAGATTTGGATGTTCGAATGGACCTTGTACTAGAAGATCCTGTCTCAAAGGTAGCTTCCATGGTGGAGCCGATGACATATTCACCAGGTCTGTATACCAAGTCCTGCGCGGCCACGCAGGAGCTATCAGAATCACCGAGGCCTTCTCCTGTTTGATCCTGGCTACAAGCCTGGGAAGGAGAGGGAACGGTGGAAACGCATAAGCTAGGTTGAACGACCAAGGCGCCACTAATGCATCCACTAGAGTGGCCTTGGGATCCCTGGATCTGGACCCGTAGCAAGGAACCTTGAAGTTCTGACGAGACGCCATCAGATCCATGTCTGGAATGCCCCATAATTGAGTCAACTGGGCAAACACCTCCGGATGGAGTTCCCACTCCCCCGGATAGAAAATCTGACGACTCAGATAATCCGCCTCCCAGTTGTCTACTCCTGGGATGTGGATTGCAGATAGGTGGCAGGAGTAATCCTCCGCCCATTTGATGATCTTGGATACCTCTCTCATCGCCAAGGAACTCCTTGTTCCTCCCTGATGGTTGATGTAAGCTACAGTCGTCATGTTATCTGACTGGAATCTTATGTATCCGGCCTTCGCTAGATGAGGCCAAGCCCGGAGAGCATTGAATATCGCTCTCAGTTCCAGGATGTTGATCAGGAGAAGAGACTCTTCCCGAGACCATAAACCCTGAGTTTTCAGGGAATCCCTCGGGAGAAGAGACTCTTCCCGAGACCATAAACCCAGAGTTTTCAGGGAATCCCAGACCGCGCCCCAGCCTGATAGACTGGCGTCGGTCGTGACAATGACCCACTTTGGTCTGCAGAAACTCATTCCCTGAGACAGGTGATCCTGTCTACTGGAGCATGCACAGTTGTAATGGTCTTAGATGAATTCGAGCAAAAGGAACTATGTCCATTGCTGCAACCATCAACCCTACTACTTCCATGCACTGAGCTATGGAAGGCTGCAGAATAGAGAGAAGAACTTGACAAGCGTTTAGAAGCTTTGACTTTCTGACTTCTGTCAGGAAGATCTTTATTTCAAAAGAATCTATTATTGTTCCCAAAAAGGGAACTCTTGTCGACGGAGACAGGGAACTCTTTTCTACGTTCACCTTCCACCCGTGAGATCTGAGAAAGGCTAGAACGTCTGTATGAGCCTTTGCCTTGGAAAGAGACAAAGCTTGAATTAGAATGTCGTCCAGATAAGGTGCCACTGCAATGCCCCTTGGTCTTAGAACCGCTAGAAGGGACCCGAGCACCTTTGTGAAAATTCTGGGAGCAGTGGCTAGTCCGAATGGGAGAGCCACGAACTGATAATGTTTGTCCAGAAAGGCGAACCTTAGGAACTGATGATGATCTTTGTGGATAGGAATATGTAGATACGCATCCTTTAAATCCACGGTAGTCATATATTGACCCTCCTGGATTGTAGGTAAAATTGTTCGAATGGTTTCCATTTTGAACGATGGAACTCTGAGAAATTTGTTTAGTATTTTTAAATCCAGAATTGGTCTGAAAGTTCCCTCTTCTTTGGGAACTACAAACAGATTTGAGTAAAAACCCCTGACCTTGTTCCACAGTTGGAACTGGGTGTATCACTCCCATCTTTAACAGGTCTTCTACACAATGTAAGAATGCCTGTCTACTTATTTGGTTTGAAGATAAGTGAGAAATGTGGAACCTTCCCCTTGGGGGTAGTTCCTCGAATTCTAGGAGATAACCCTGAGAGACTATTTCTAGTGTCCAGGGATCCTGAACATCTCTTGCCCAAGCCTGAGCAAAGAGAGAGAGTCTGTCCCCTACTAGATCCGGTCCCGGATCGGGGGCTACCCCTTCATGCTGTCTTGGTAGCAGCAGCAGGCTTCTTGGCCTGTTTACCCTTATTCCAGCCTTGCATTGGTTTCCAAGCTGGTTTAGTCTGGGAAGCGTTACCCTCTTGTCTAGAGGCTGCCGAGTTAGAAGCCGGTCCGTTCCTGAAATTGCGAAAGGAACGAAAATTGGACTTATTCTTAGCCTTGAAAGGCCTATCCTGTGGGAGGGCATGGCCCTTTCCCCCAGTGATGTCTGAAATAATTTCTTTCAATTCTGGCCCAAAAAGGGTCTTACCTTTGAAAGGGATATTAAGCAATTTTGTCTTGGAAGATACATCCGCCGACCAAGACTTTAGCCAGAGCGCTCTGCGCGCCACAAATGCAAACCCTGAATTTTTCGCCGCTAATCTCGCCAACTGCAAAGCGGCGTCTAAAATAAAGGAATTAGCTAACTTAAGTGCGTGAATTCTGTCCATGACTTCCTCATACGGAGTCTCCCTACTGAGCGACTTTTCCAGTTCCTCGAACCAGAACCACGCCGCTGTAGTGACAGGAATAATGCACGAAATAGGTTGAAGGAGGTAACCTTGCTGTACAAAAATCTTTTTAAGCAAACCCTCCAATTTTTTATCCATAGGATCTTTGAAAGCACAATTGTCCTCAATGGGAATGGTCGTGCGTTTGGCTAGTTTAGAAACCGCCCCCTCGACCTTAGGGACTGTTTGCCATATGTCCTTCCTGGGGTCGACCATAGGGAACAATTTCTTAAATATAGGAGGAGGGACAAAAGGTATGCCTGGCTTCTCCCACTCCTTATTCACTATGTCCGCCACCCGTTTAGGTATTGGAAATGCATCAGGGTGCACCGGGACCTCTAGGAACTAGTCCATCTTGCACAAGTTTTCTGGGATGACCAGATTGTCACAATCATCCAGAGTAGATAGCATCTCCTTAAGTAATGCGCGGAGATGCTCTGATGTAAATTTAAATGTCACAACATCAGGTTCTGCCTGCTGAGAAATTCTTCCTGTATCAGAAATTTCTCCATCTGAGAAACCCTCCCTCACTGCCACTTCAGACTGGTGTGAGGGTATGACAGAAAAAACAGAATTTATGTTTACCTGATAAATTACTTTCTCCAACGGTGTGTCCGGTCCACGGCGTCATCCTTACTTGTGGGATATTCTCTTCCCCAACAGGAAATGGCAAAGAGCCCAGCAAAGCTGGTCACATGATCCCTCCTAGGCTCCGCCTACCCCAGTCATTCGACCGACGTTAAGGAGGAATATTTGCATAGGAGAAACCATATGGTACCGTGGTGACTGTAGTTAAAGAAAATAAATTATCAGACCTGATTAAAAAAACCAGGGCGGGCCGTGGACCGGACACACCGTTGGAGAAAGTAATTTATCAGGTAAACATAAATTCTGTTTTCTCCAACATAGGTGTGTCCGGTCCACGGCGTCATCCTTACTTGTGGGAACCAATACCAAAGCTTTAGGACACGGATGAAGGGAGGGAGCAAATCAGGTCACCTAAATGGAAGGCACCACGGCTTGCAAAACCTTTCTCCCAAAAATAGCCTCAGAAGAAGCAAAAGTATCAAACTTGTAAAATTTGGTAAAAGTGTGCAGTGAAGACCAAGTCGCTGCCCTACATATCTGATCAACAGAAGCCTCGTTCTTGAAGGCCCATGTGGAAGCCACAGCCCTAGTGGAATGAGCTGTGATTCTTTCGGGAGGCTGCCGTCCGGCAGTCTCGTAAGCCAATCTGATGATGCTTTTAATCCAAAAAGAGAGAGAGGTAGAAGTTGCTTTTTGACCTCTCCTTTTACCAGAATAAACAACAAACAAGGAAGATGTTTGTCTAAAATCCTTTGTAGCATCTAAATAGAATTTTAGAGCGCGAACAACATCCAAATTGTGCAACAAACGTTCCTTCTTTGAAACTGGTTTCGGACACAGAGAAGGTACGATAATCTCCTGGTTAATGTTTTTGTTAGAAACAACTTTTGGAAGAAAACCAGGTTTAGTACGTAAAACCACCTTATCTGCATGGAACACCAGATAAGGAGGAGAACACTGCAGAGCAGATAATTCTGAAACTCTTCTAGCAGAAGAAATTGCAACTAAAAACAAAACTTTCCAAGATAATAACTTAATATCAACGGAATGCAAGGGTTCAAACGGAACCCCCTGAAGAACTGAAAGAACTAAATTGAGACTCCAAGGAGGAGTCAAAGGTTTGTAAACAGGCTTAATTCTAACCAGAGCCTGAACAAAGGCTTGAACATCTGGCACAGCAGCCAGTTTTTTGTGAAGTAACACCGACAAGGCAGAAATCTGTCCCTTCAGGGAACTTGCAGATAATCCTTTTTCCAATCCTTCTTGAAGGAAGGATAGAATCCTAGGAATCTTAACCTTGTCCCAAGAGAATCCTTTAGATTCACACCAACAGATATATTTTTTCCAAATTTTGTGGTAAATCTTTCTAGTTACAGGCTTTCTGGCCTGAACAAGAGTATCAATAACAGAATCTGAGAACCCTCGCTTCGATAAAATCAAGCGTTCAATCTCCAAGCAGTCAGCTGGAGTGAAACCAGATTCGGATGTTCGAACGGACCCTGAACAAGAAGGTCTCGTCTCAAAGGTAGCTTCCAAGGTGGAGCCGATGACATATTCACCAGATCTGCATACCAAGTCCTGCGTGGCCACGCAGGAGCTATCAAGATCACCGACGCCCTCTCCTGATTGATCCTGGCTACCAGCCTGGGGATGAGAGGAAACGGCGGGAACACATAAGCTAGTTTGAAGGTCCAAGGTGCTACTAGTGCATCCACTAGAGCCGCCTTGGGATCCCTGGATCTGGACCCGTAGCAAGGAACTTTGAAGTTCTGACGAGAGGCCAACAGATCCATGTCTGGAATGCCCCACAGCTGAGTGACTTGGGCAAAGATTTCCGGATGGAGTTCCCACTCCCCCGGATGCAATGTCTGACGACTCAGAAAATCCGCTTCCCAATTTTCCACTCCTGGGATGTGGATAGCAGACAGGTGGCAGGAGTGAGACTCCGCCCATAGAATGATTTTGGTCACTTCTTCCATCGCTAGGGAACTCCTTGTTCCCCCCTGATGGTTGATGTACGCAACAGTTGTCATGTTGTCTGATTGAAACCGTATGAACTTGGCCCTCGCTAGCTGAGGCCAAGCCTTGAGAGCATTGAATATCGCTCTCAGTTCCAGAATATTTATCGGTAGAAGAGATTCTTCCCGAGACCAAAGACCCTGAGCTTTCAGGGATCCCCAGACCGCGCCCCAGCCCATCAGACTGGCGTCGGTCGTGACAATGACCCACTCTGGTCTGCGGAATGTCATCCCTTGTGACAGGTTGTCCAGGGACAGCCACCAACGGAGTGAGTCTCTGGTCCTCTGATTTACTTGTATCTTCGGAGACAAGTCTGTATAGTCCCCATTCCACTGACTGAGCATGCACGGTTGTAATGGTCTTAGATGAATGCGCGCAAAAGGAACTATGTCCATTGCCGCTACCATCAACCCGATCACTTCCATGCACTGAGCTATGGAAGGAAGAGGAACGGAATGAAGTATCCGACAAGAGTCTAGAAGCTTTGTTTTTCTGGCCTCTGTCAGAAAAATCCTCATTTCTAAGGAGTCTATTATTGTTCCCAAGAAGGGAACCCTTGTTAACGGGGATAGAGAACTCTTTTCCACGTTCACTTTCCATCCGTGAGATCTGAGAAAGGCCAGGACAATGTCCGTGTGAGCCTTTGCTTGAGGAAGGGACGACGCTTGAATCAGAATGTCGTCCAAGTAAGGTACTACAGCAATGCCCCTTGGTCTTAGCACAGCTAGAAGGGACCCTAGTACCTTTGTGAAAATCCTTGGAGCAGTGGCTAATCCGAAAGGAAGCGCCACGAACTGGTAATGTTTGTCCAGGAATGCGAACCTTAGGAACCGATGATGTTCCTTGTGGATAGGAATATGTAGATACGCATCCTTTAAATCCACCGTGGTCATGAATTGACCTTCCTGGATGGAAGGAAGAATAGTTCGAATGGTTTCCATCTTGAACGATGGAACCTTGAGAAACTTGTTTAAGATCTTGAGATCTAAGATTGGTCTGAACGTTCCCTCTTTTTTGGGAACTATGAACAGATTGGAGTAGAACCCCATCCCTTGTTCTCTTAATGGAACAGGATGAATCACTCCCATTTTTAACAGGTCTTCTACACAATGTAAGAATGCCTGTCTTTATGTGGTCTGAAGACAACTGAGACCTGTGGAACCTCCCCCTTGGGGGAAGTCCCTTGAATTCCAGAAGATAACCTTGGGAGACTATTTCTAGCGCCCAAGGATCCAGAACATCTCTTGCCCAAGCCTGAGCGAAGAGAGAGAGTCTGCCCCCCACCAGATCCGGTCCCGGATCGGGGGCCAACATTTCATGCTGTCTTGGTAGCAGTGGCAGGTTTCTTGGCCTGCTTTCCCTTGTTCCAGCCTTGCATTGGTCTCCAAGCTGGCTTGGCTTGAGAAGTATTACCCTCTTGCTTAGAGGACGTAGCACCTTGGGCTGGTCCGTTTCTACGAAAGGGACGAAAATTAGGTTTATTTTTTGCCTTGAAAGGCCGATCCTGAGGAAGGGCGTGGCCCTTACCCCCAGTGATATCAGAGATAATCTCTTTCAAGTCAGGGCCAAACAGCGTTTTCCCCTTGAAAGGAATGTTAAGTAGCTTGTTCTTGGAAGACGCATCAGCCGACCAAGATTTCAACCAAAGCGCTCTGCGCGCCACAATAGCAAACCCAGAATTCTTAGCCGCTAACCTAGCCAATTGCAAAGTGGCGTCTAGGGTGAAAGAATTAGCCAATTTGAGAGCATTGATTCTGTCCATAATCTCCTCCAAAGGAGGAGAATCACTATCGACCGCTCTTATCAGATCATCGAACCAGAAACATGCGGCTGTAGCGACAGGGACAATGCATGAAATTGGTTGTAGAAGGTAACCTTGCTGAACAAACATTTTTTTAAGCAAACCTTCTAATTTTTTATCCATAGGATCTTTGAAAGCACAACTATCCTCTATGGGTATAGTGGTGCGTTTGTTTAAAGTGGAAACCGCTCCCTCGACCTTGGGGACTGTCTGCCATAAGTCCTTTCTGGGGTCGACCATAGGAAACAATTTTTTAAATATGGGGGGAGGGACGAAAGGAATACCGGGCCTTTCCCATTCTTTATTAACAATGTCCGCCACCCGCTTGGGTATAGGAAAAGCTTCTGGGAGCCCCGGCACCTCTAGGAACTTGTCCATTTTACAAAGTTTCTCTGGGATGACCAACTTGTCACAATCATCCAGAGTGGATAATACCTCCTTAAGCAGAATGCGGAGATGTTCCAACTTAAATTTAAATGCAATCACATCAGGTTCAGCCTGTTGAGAAATGTTCCCTGAATCAGTAATTTCTCCCTCAGACAAAACCTCCCTGGCCCCATCAGACTGGGTTAGGGGCCCTTCAGAAATATTATTATCAGCGTCGTCATGCTCTTCAGTATCTAAAACAGAGCAGCCGCGCTTACGCTGATAAGTGTTCATTTTGGCTAAAATGTTTTTGACAGAATTATCCATTACAGCCGTTAATTGTTGCATAGTAAGGAGTATTGGCGCGCTAGATGTACTAGGGGCCTCCTGAGTGGGCAAGACTCGTGTAGACGAAGGAGGGAATGATGCAGTACCATGCTTACTCCCCTCACTTGAGGAATCATCTTGGGCATCATTGTCATTATCACATAAATCACATTTATTTAAATGAATAGGAATCCTGGCTTCCCCACATTCAGAACACAGTCTATCTGGTAGTTCAGACATGTTAAACAGGCATAAACTTGATAACAAAGTACAAAAAACGTTTTAAAATAAAACCGTTACTGTCACTTTAAATTTTAAACTGAACACACTTTATTACTGCAATTGCGAAAAACATGAAGGAATTGTTCAAAATTCACCAAATTTTCACCACAGTGTCTTAAAGCCTTAAAAGTATTGCACACCAAATTTGGAAGCTTTAACCCTTAAAATAACGGAACCGGAGCCGTTTTGAACTTTAACCCCTTTACAGTCCCTGGTATCTGCTTTGCTGAGACCCAACCAAGCCCAAAGGGGAATACGATACCAAATGACGCCTTCAGAAAGTCTTTTCTAAGTATCAGAGCTCCTCTCACATGCGACTGCATGCCATGCCTCTCAAAAACAAGTGCGCAACACCGGCGCGAAAATGAGGCTCTGCTTATGCTTTGGGAAAGCCCCTAAAGAATAAGGTGTCTAAACCAGTGCCTGCCGATATTATATCAAAATACCCAGATAAAATGATTCCTCAAGGCTAAATATGTGTTAATAATGAATCGATTTAGCCCAAAAAAAGTCTACAGTTTTAATAAGCCCTTGTGAAGCCCTTATTTACGATCGTAATAAACATGGCTTACCGGATCCCATAGGGAAAATGACAGCTTCCAGCATTACATCGTCTTGTTAGAATGTGTCATACCTCAAGCAGCAAGAGACTGCACACTGTTCCCCCAACTGAAGTTAATTGCTCTCAACAGTCCTGTGTGGAACAGCCATGGATTTTAGTGACGGTTGCTAAAATCATTTTCCTTATACAAACAGAAATCTTCATCTCTTTTCTGTTTCTGAGTAAATAGTACATACCAGCACTATTTCAAAATAATAAACTCTTGATTGAATAATAAAAACTACAGTTAAACACTAAAAAACTCTAAGCCATCTCCGTGGAGATGTTGCCTGTACAACGGCAAAGAGAATGACTGGGGTAGGCGGAGCCTAGGAGGGATCATGTGACCAGCTTTGCTGGGCTCTTTGCCATTTCCTGTTGGGGAAGAGAATATCCCACAAGTAAGGATGACGCCGTGGACCGGACACACCTATGTTGGAGAAATTATCATCAGCGCCCTCCTGCTCTACAGTGTTTAAAACAGAGCAATCGCGCTTTCTCTGAAATGCTGGCATTTTGGATAAAATATTAGCTATGGAGTTATCCATTACTGCCGTCAATTGTTGCATAGTAACAAGCATTGGCACGCTAGAAGTACTAGGGGTCGCCTGCGCGGGCATAACTGGTATAGACACAGAAGGAGAAGATGTAGAACTATCTCTACTTCCTTCATCTGAGGAATCATCCTGGGCAACCTTACTATTTGTGACAATACTGTCCTTACTGTGTTTGGACGCTATGGCACAATTATCACATATATTTGAAGGGGGAACCACATTGGCTTCCATACATACAGAACATGATCTATCAGAAGGTACAGACATGTTAAACAGGCTTAAACTGGTTAATAAAGTACAAAAACCGTTTTAAAACAAAACCGTTACTGTCTCTTTAAATGTTAAACAGGGCACACTTTATTACTGAATATGTGAAAAACTATGAAGGAATTATCCAATCTTTACCAAATTTTCACCACAGTGTCTTAATGCATTCAAAGTATTGCACCCCAATTTTCAAGCTGTTAACCCTTAAAACGGAGCCGTTTGCAATTTTAACCCCACTACAGTCCCAGCCACAGCCTTTGTTGTGACTTTAACTATCCCAGGGGGGTATTTCAAGCCTTCTAGGAACTTTTTCAGTGGACACCAGACCCTCTCACATGCATCTGCATGCACTGTACTTAAAAGAAACTGTGCAAAAATGGCGCGAAAATGAGGCTCTGCCTAATACAGTGAAAGGCCCTTCCTGACTGGGAAGGTGTCTAAACTAGTGCCTGGCAATAAAAACGTTCCCCAAACAATAAAAGTGTGAAAATTAATTCAAACTTTCCAAATATAACTTAAATAAACAATCGATTTAGCCCTTAAGAGTGTCCACCAGTTAATAGCCCATAATAAGCCCTTTATTCTTTCTAAGTCTAAGAAAATGGCTTACCGATCCCCATGAGGGAAAAATGACAGCCTTCCAGCATTACACAGTCTTGTTAGAAAATGGCTAGTCATACCTTGAGCAGAAAAGTCTGCAAACTGTTCCCCCCAACTGAAGTTCTCTCATCTCAACAGTCCTGTGTGGGAACAGCAATCGATTTTAGTTACTGCTGCTAAAATCATACTCCTCTTTTAAACAGAACTCTTCATTTCTTTCTGTTTCAGAGTAAATAGTACATACCAGCACTATTTTAAAATAAACTCTTGATAGAAGAAATAAAAAACTACAACTAACACCACAAACTCCTCACCATCCCCGTGGAGATGCTACTTGTTCAGAGCGGCAAGGAGAATGACTGGGGGGCGGAGCCAGAGGGGGAGCTATATGGACAGCTCTTGCTGTGTGCTCTCCTTGCCTTTCCCTGTAGGGGAGGAGAATATCCCACAAGTAATGGATGACGCCGTGGACCGGACACACCAATGTTGGAGAAATCACCTTTAAATATGAACATTAAAAAGGGACTTTCAGAAAGAGCGTACAGATAAAAAAATAAAAACAACTTACAATTTATATATACAGGTACAAATGTCCAAATCCCGAATTCCAAAATCCAAACTTTTTATTCACATTTTTTAAAATATAAATTCATTAAAAACCTTAAATTCCCCCGCCCCCATTAAGTCACAAACTTTTATGCCTGAATCTTAGTTTTTTTTTTGTGTGTTCTAAAATGCTAATGCACCTCAATATTTATTTAAAATAACAACTGTTACCTTTCTGATTACAGTACTGTACTATATTTTCATGGTTAGAATACAGCATGCCATTTTAAGCAACTTTCTAATTTACTCCTATTATCAAATTTTCTTAGTTCTCTTGGTATCTTTATTTGAAAAAGCTTGTAAAAAAGAATGTAAGCTTACGAGCTGGCGCATTTTTGGTTCAGCACCCTGGGTACATTTAGCCACCAATCAGCAAGCGCTAACCAGGTGCTGGACCAAAGATGGGCCAGCATGTAAGCTTGCATTCCTGCTTTTTCCAATAAAGATAACAAGAGTACGAAGATATTGATAACAGAAGTAAATTAGAGCATGCAATTTTAAGCAAATTTTATCTGAATCATGAAAGAAAAAAAATTGGGTTCAGTATGCCTTTAACCTATTGCTTAGAATAACATGGGGGGAAATAATTATGGGTTACAATGAAGATAACTAGTTTAGAATACACAAGGTTCAAGTAGATGGTAAAATGACATACTTTTTTATTCCTTAGCAGCGCCCTTCTTGCACAGATGTGGCCTCGTTTAGATTCCAGCTGCTGTACTTTCTTCTTGAGTTGCAGAGTTGAAGAACTGAGGTGGCGCTGTGACTGCTCATTCGCTTGCAGGTCGTTTGGGTCTTCATATGCATCATAGTACACAACCTCTTCCTGCTTTTCTAAAAAAACAGCAGAACAACATTACAGAAAATTTGTACTAGAAAAACAATCACATTAGCATTGACAAACATACAAGATGGTTTATAACACAATCTTCCGCTCCACTAACAAATGCGTGAAGCAGGGAACATTGTAGTCTTTTACTGCTAAGTTTCATCTTACTTATCAAGCTGAAATACAGAGATAAATACAGATCTTCCAAATGGTAATGTTAAAAATAGATCATCTTCAAAGAAACAAATACAAAAGAGGGATACATCTGTGCAACAAGAGGCAAAATAAGCATCTATGTGAGATATAAAAGTTATCCATTTATGAATTAGTTTTACTTCATGAGTAGCATCTCTAAGTAGTAACTGTGAAGAAGAGAGCATGCTCAGAGAGAAAAATTGTTTATGCTTTTACTTTTTATTCTGAGGGGAAAAAAAGAAAAAGTCTTATCACCTTATAAGCCTTTAAACGGACATTGCACACTAGATTTTCTTTGCATAAATGGTTTGTATATGATCCATTTATATAGACCATCTGAGAATGTTTTTGTAACAATGTATAGTTTTGCTTATTTTTTTTAACAAAATTGAGGTGATTTTCAGATTCCAAACCAAGCCCCAAAGTATCAGATGTAGACTGAAGTCTACAGATTCCTGCTAGGTCCTGTTTGTGTAATCTGTCTGATTTGTTAGAGAATGACTCATGGAGGCTGAATCTATTTGAAACCCCAGAAAAGTAACCCTTGTCTGAGTCACTAAAGAACTCTTTGGAAAATTGATCTTCCACCCATGCTGTAGGAAAAACAACAGTCTGTTGGTGTGATATTCTTCTAAATAAAAAGATGGAGACTGAACCAAGATATTGTCCAGGTAAGGAAACACTGCAATACCCTGAAATCTGATAACAGGCAATGACTTGCTTGGGCCTGTTCCAATTAGCACTAGGCCTCCAGACTGGGCCAGAGGTGCTTTGTTTCTGAGAGGAATCAACTTTCTGCTCCTTGTTCTGACAAAAACACTTGCTTGGGCCTGTTCCAATTAGCACTAGGCCTCCAAACTGGGCCAGAGGTGCTTTGTTTCTGAGAGGAATCATCTTTCTGTTCCTTGTTCTGACAAAAAGAACAAAAACCATTGGAAGTTTTAGATTTTCTCTTGGTCTTAAGGAAGAAAAGCGTCATTACCTCCAGTAACAGTAGAAATGATAGAATCCAAATCAGAACCAAACAATTTATTTCCCTAAATAGAAAGAGACAAAAGTCTGGATTTATAATCCATATTAGAAGACTAGGACTTAAGTCACGAAGCTCTTCTAGAAAGGACTGCCAAGGACAATGCTTTTGACATTGATTTTAACAATATCAAATAAAACATCAGAAATAAAGGAATTGGCACTCTTGAGTAAACCCAAAAAATCTTCACTGGCAGAATCATTAGAACACTGTTCTGAAAGGCTAGTTAACCAGTAAGAAGAAGCAGCAGCTACATCAGCAATAGAGACAGCAGGGCTACTCAAATACCCTGCTTGCAGAAAGGCCCTCCTAAGAAAGGATTCTAACTTCCTATCTAAATGGTCCTTAAAAGAAGTATTGTCTTCCAAAGGTGTAGTAGTACGCTTAGCCAGAGTGGAAATGGCCCATCTACCTTATGGATAGTTTCCCACAGTTCAACATTTCGGACGGGTCAAGGAAATAACTTCTTAAACTTTGCAGAAGGATTAAAATAATTACTTGACTTAGACCATTACCTAGAAACGATCTCAGAGAAAGCATCTGGAATAGGAAAAACCTCAGGGGTTTTAGCAACAGTTTGAAAAACGATTTAAAGGCTTATCCTCAACACCATTAAAGAGTCTTTAATCCCTAAAATGTAAAAGTAAAACATCTTTCAAAAGAGAACGGATATGTTCAACTTTAAATAAAAAAAAAAAAAAAAAAAAAAAGAGGATGTATCAAGTTCAACATCAGAGGAGGATTCTTCATCATCATCAGAGGAAACTCCCCCCTCTGAAGAAACAACAGTATTCCTGGCCACAGGAGACATAACTAGTTGACGTAAAATTCTGAACTAACCGTTTACGCTTACTTCAAGGTGGGAGAGCTGCCAACACTTCAGAAATTGCAGATTTTATGAGATTTTTCACACCCGGAACAAAATCTGTAGAGCTACACTGTAAAGAACAAGCAGAAGGAGCAGTAATACCCATAGAAACAGCATTAGGTTGGTCTGAATGCATTAACATAATTAAACAGGAGTCACATAAATAAGCTGGAGGCGAAACAGCCTATTTACAATAAACACACTTAATATAGGTAGGAAGGTGTTCAGGGGACTCTGCTTCTAAGGAAGATTTAGGGACAAAATCAGAAAGCTCTATAATAGCATTGAATCACAATAACCTAAATTATATCCCCTTAAAAATGCTCTTGAGGAATAGAAAACCTACCCCCTCCAAGAGAAGAGATATATATATATATATATATATATATATATATATATATATATATATATATATATATATATATATATAAATTACAAACTCAAATTGCTCTAAGCCAATCTGAAAAATAATGCAGGGGACAAGTATACTACACAACCAAAACTTAAATAAAATATATAACTAAAAATTGCCCACGTAAGGTGATAGTGTCATATAGAGGAAAATATGATGCTTACCAACAGACACTCATCCACTAGTAAATCAGTAGAAAGCCAAACCAATACTGAAACATATCAGTAGAGGTTATGAAATGAATAGGAGGATATTGTAGATCCATAAGGAGGCAAAAGACAAGTACCTGCAACCATTTATGAAAGGTCTGTAATAAATGTTCCCATGAGGTGAAAAAAAGAACTACTAAACATACCCCATATACATCCCTCTGACAAACAAACACTGTACTCTGAGGGGAAAACAGGACTTAAGATAGACTGAAAACCAAACTCACTGATGAATCATATGCACATTTTCATTCTTTACCTTCCTCCAGCAGAGGAAAAGACAAGACTGAGGTACCTGTAAGGTGGGAGGGGTTTTATAGAGCTCTTGGGGTTTGGGAATCTTCGTCTTCTCCTAGTAGGGAAGAGTAATTCCCAGGGGTAATAGATCGTGGACTCTCCCCACCTGTAGGAAAGAAAAAAGGTTTGTATTAACTCTGCCAATCATGGCAAAGAGGTCTTTACATCATAGGGCAAGTGCATAATATTACAGGATATGAACATTTCATTTTGAATATGCCATAAAGAGCTGGTGACCACAGGCTTTTTACACAGATGTAAATAAGATAGACACAATATACCAGTTTACCTCACCCTATTTACTGAATGATAAAAAGCAGAAAATATGCACTTGCATAAATGCAGAAGCGCACACATTGTGCCAAAAAGTATATAAGTATATCTATTGCCTTCTTTACAGAGATAGCTTACTGTATTCTATCTTCGTTATCCTAAAGAGAAAATGAAAACATAATTTATACTTACCTGATAAATTCCACTAGCCTTGATGTGTGGGATTGAATTCCTGCCACTAAGAGGTGGCAAAGATACGCCAAACACCAAGAGCTTTTGAATCAATCCAATTGTATAGTCAAGCAGAGGAAAGGCTAACAGAAAGGTAGGAAAGGCAAAGCAGGGTATGAAGAGGTGCAAATAAACACTACTACTAAAATGTAGAAAAAATTAACTGTACAGGACTTGTGGACTCTCACCACTATGAAAGGAAGACACCATGGAGGAGAGCTGAACATCTAAATCAATCAGCATACAATGTCCTGCAAGGCAAAGCAGAAGCTTTTAAGACTGTTGAAATGTGTTCCTGTTTGATCCGAGCAATTACCCTCAATAGAAGTACAATTGGAGAAAACAGGTAAACTAGATGAAAATAACCTGGAACTGCTACAGCACCTATCAATTCTGCTATAGGATCTCTCAACCGAGTGGAGTTTGTGATTCAGGAGGTGAGCTATCAAATCAATCTCTGGGAGACCCCAGCGACACACTAACTCATTGAATATCTCCTGATTGAGGGACTATTTCCCTGAGAGGAAAGGTTTGACGACTCAGATAATGTGAAATGTGAATTGCTGAGATGGTACAGTGATGAGCTTCTGCCCAATTCAGTATGCAAGAAACCTCTTTCATCACTAGAGTGCTGCATGTACCACCCTAATGATTGATATAGGCTACCGATGTAATGTCGTCAGACTGAAAAGGAATCAAGAGAACAGTTTGGAGTAGAGACTATGCCTGAAGAGCTCTGGGAGAGTTCCAAAATATTTATTGGTAACTTTGCCTTGTAAGGAGACCAAACACCCTGAGATCTTTGAGATCCCCAGACTGTACCCCAACCCAAAAGGCTGGCATCTGTGGTAATTATTTCCCATGATGGAGGAAGACCATCCCCCAAAAAACAAGAATGCGGAATATCCACAAGGAAAGATATTGTCTGACTGAAGAATCCAGATGGATTAACTGAGACAGGTTGGTGTGGTCTCCATTCCACTGCTTTAGCATCATTGCAAACAGAATGACGTCTGATGCTACCACCATCAGACCTGCTACCTACATGCACTGAACCACAGACTCCTTAGGCAGGGACTGCCAATTTCGACAAGCAGATTAAATTTTAATTGCGCTAATCTAAAAACAACAGCACTGAGACTATGATCATTTCCTGAAATTAAACCCTTGTACTTGGGTTCAGCAAGCTCTTTGCAAAGTTGACCTTCCAACCAAAACTGCAAAGAAACAAGAGTAGTTTCTTTGTATGAGCAGTTCTTAAAGTTGGAGCTATAAACCAAAATATTGTCCAAGTAGGGAGTCACAGCTTTTCCCTGAGCTCTAACAATGGAGAGTAGAGCGCCCAGAACTTTGGAAAAAATCCTGGAAGCCGTAGCAAGACCAAAGGAAAGAGCTAAAAACTGATAATGTCTGTCCAGGAACGCAAAACAGAGGAACCAGTAATGTTTCTTGTAAATAGGAATGTGCAGGTACGCGTCCTTCAAGTATATGTAAGTGATGAAATGACCCTGGAAGAAAAAACATAATTTATGTAAGAACTTACCTGATAAATTCATTTCTTTCATATTAACAAGAGTCCATGAGCTAGTGACGTATGGGATATACATTCCTACCAGGAGGGGCAAAGTTTCCCAAACCTTAAAATGCCTATAAATACACCCCTCACCACACCCACAAATCAGTTTAACGAATAGCCAAGAAGTGGGGTGATAAGAAAAAAAGTGCGAAGCATATAAAATAAGGAATTGGAATAATTGTGCTTTATACAAAAAAATCATAACCACCACAAAAAAGGGTGGGCCTCATGGACTCTTGTTAATATGAAAGAAATGAATTTATCAGGTAAGTTCTTACATAAATTATGTTTTCTTTCATGTAATTAACAAGAGTCCATGAGCTAGTGACGTATGGGATAATGACTACCCAAGATGTGGATCTTTCCACACAAGAGTCACTAGAGAGGGAGGGATAAAATAAAGACAGCCAATTCCTGCTGAAAATAATCCACACCCAAATAAAAGTTTAACAAAAAACATAAGCAGAAGATTCAAACTGAAACCGCTGCCTGAAGAACTTTTCTACCAAAAACTGCTTCAGAAGAAGAAAATACATCAAAATGGTAGAATTTAGTAAAAGTATGCAAAGAGGACCAAGTTGCTGCTTTGCAGATCTGGTCAACCGAAGCTTCATTCCTAAACGCCCAGGAAGTAGAAACTGACCTAGTAGAATGAGCTGTAATTCTTTGAGGCGGAATTTTACCCGACTCAACATAGGCAAGATGAATTAAAGATTTCAACCAAGATGCCAAAGAAATGGCAGAAGCTTTCTGGCCTTTCCTAGAACCGGAAAAGATAACAAATAGACTAGAAGTCTTACGGAAAGATTTCGTAGCTTCAACATAATATTTCAAAGCTCTAACAACATCCAAAGAATGCAATGATTTCTCCTTAGAATTCTTAGGATTAGGACATAATGAAGGAACCACAATTTCTCTACTAATGTTGTTGGAATTCACAACTTTAGGTAAAAATTCAAAAGAAGTTCGCAACACCGCCTTATCCTGATGAAAAATCAGAAAAGGAGACTCACACGAAAGAGCAGATAATTCAGAAACTCTTCTAGCAGAAGAGATGGCCAAAAGGAACAAAACTTTCCAAGAAAGTAATTTAATGTCCAATGAATGCATAGGTTCAAACGGAGGAGCTTGAAGAGCTCCCAAAACCAAATTCAAACTCCATGGAGGAGAAATTGACTTAATGACAGGTTTTATACGAACCAAAGCTTGTACAAAACAATGAATATCAGGAAGAATAGCAATCTTTCTGTGAAAAAGAACAGAAAGAGCAGAGATTTGTCCTTTCAAAGAACTTGCGGACAAACCCTTATCCAAACCATCCTGAAGAAATTGTAAAATTCTCGGTATTCTAAAAGAATGCCAAGAAAAATGATGAGAAAGACACCATGAAATATAAGTCTTCCAGACTCTATAATATATCTCTCTAGATACAGATTTACGAGCCTGTAACATAGTATTAATCACGGAGTCAGAGAAACCTCTATGACCAAGAATCAAGCGTTCAATCTCCATACCTTTAAATTTAAGGATTTCAGATCCGGATGGAAAAAAGGACCTTGTGACAGAAGGTCTGGTCTTAACGGAAGAGTCCAAGGCTGGCAAGATGCCATCCGGACAAGATCCGCATACCAAAACCTGTGAGGCCATGCCGGAGCTATTAGCAGAACAAACGAGCATTCCCTCAGAATCTTGGAGATTACTCTTGGAAGAAGAACTAGAGGCGGAAAGATATAGGCAGGATGATACTTCCAAGGAAGTGATAATGCATCCACTGCCTCCGCCTGAGGATCCCGGGATCTGGACAGATACCTGGGAAGTTTCTTGTTTAGATGAGAGGCCATCAGATCTATCTCTGGGAGCCCCCATATTTGAACAATCTGAAGAAATACCTCTGGGTGAAGAGACCATTCGCCCGGATGCAACGTTTGGCGACTGAGATAATCCGCTTCCCAATTGTCTACACCTGGGATATGAACCGCAGAGATTAGACAGGAGCTGGATTCCGCCCAAACCAAAATTCGAGATACTTCTTTCATAGCCAGAGGACTGTGAGTCCCTCCTTGATGATTGATGTATGCCACAGTTGTGACATTGTCTGTCTGAAAACAAATGAACGATTCTCTCTTCAGAAGAGGCCAAAACTGAAGAGCTCTGAAAACTGCACGGAGTTCCAAGATATTGATCGGTAATCTCACCTCCTGAGATTCCCAAACTCCTTGTGCCGTCAGAGATCCCCACACAGCTCCCCAACCTGTGAGACTTGCATCTGTTGAAATTATAGTCCAGGTCGGAAGAACAAAAGAAGCCCCCTGAATTAAACGATGGTGATCTGTCCACCACGTTAGAGAGTGCCGAACAATCGGTTTTAAAGATATTAATTGATATATCTTCGTGTAATCCCTGCACCATTGGTTCAGCATACAGAGCTGAAGAGGTCGCATGTGAAAACGAGCAAAGGGGATCGCGTCCGATGCAGCAGTCATAAGACCTAGAATTTCCATGCATAAGGCTACCGAAGGGAATGATTGAGACTGAAGGTTTCGACAGGCTGTAATCAATTTTAGACGTCTCTTGTCTGTTAAAGACAAAGTCATGGACACTGAATCTATCTGGAAACCCAGAAAGGTTACCCTTGTTTGAGGAATCAAAGAACTTTTTGGTAAATTGATCCTCCAACCATGATCTTGAAGAAACAACACAAGTCGATTCGTATGAGACTCTGCTAAATGTAAAGACGGAGCAAGTACCAAGATATCGTCCAAATAAGGAAATACCACAATACCCTGTTCTCTGATTACAGACAGAAGGGCACCGAGAATCTTTGTAAAAATTCTTGGAGCTGTAGCAAGGCCAAACGGTAGAGCCACAAATTGGTAATGCTTGTCTAGAAAAGAGAATCTCAGGAACTGATAATGATCTGGATGAATCGGAATATGCAGATATGCATCCTGTAAATCTATTGTGGACATATAATTCCCTTGCTGAATAAAAGGCAATATAGTCCTTACAGTTACCATCTTGAACGTTGGTATCCTTACATAACGATTCAATAATTTTAGATCCAGAACTGGTCTGAAGGAATTCTCCTTCTTTGGTACAATGAAGAGATTTGAATAAAACCCCATCCCCTGTTCCGGAACTGGAACTGGCATAATTACTCCAGCCAACTCTAGATCTGAAACACAATTCAGAAATGCTTGAGCTTTCACTGGATTTACTGGGACATGGGAAAGAAAAAATCTCTTTGCAGGAGGTCTCATCTTGAAACCAATTCTGTACCCTTCTGAAACAATGTTCTGAATCCAAAGATTGTGAACAGAACTGATCCAAATTTCTTTGAAAAAACGTAACCTGCCCCCTACCAGCTGAACTGGAATGAGGGCCGTACCTTCATGTGAACTTAGAAGCAGGCTTTGCCTTTCTAGCAGGCTTGGATTTATTCCAGACTGGAGATGGTTTCCAAACTGAAACTGCTCCTGAGGACGAAGGATCAGGCTTTTGTTCTTTGTTGAAACGAAAGGAACGAAAATGATTGTTAGCCCTGTTTTTACCTTTAGACTTTTTATCCTGTGGTAAAAAAGTTCCTTTCCCACCAGTAACAGTTGAAATAATAGAATCCAACTGAGAACCAAATAATTTGTTTCCCTGGAAAGAAATGGAAAGTAGAGTTGATTTAGAAGCCATATCAGCATTCCAAGTCTTAAGCCATAAAGCTCTTCTGGCTAAGATAGCCAGAGACATAAATCTAACATCAACTCTAATAATATCAAAAATGGCATCACAGATGAAATTATTAGCATGCTGGAGAAGAATAATAATATCATGAGAATCACGATTTGTTACTTGTTGCGCTAGAGTTTCCAACCAAAAAGTTGAAGCTGCAGCAACATCAGCCAATGATATAGCAGGTCTAAGAAGATTACCTGAACATAGATAAGCTTTTCTTAGAAAAGATTCAATTTTTCTATCTAAAGGATCCTTAAACGAGGTACCATCTGATGTAGGAATGGTAGTACGTTTAGCAAGGGTAGAAATAGCCCCATCAACTTTAGGGATTTTGTCCCAAAATTCTAATCTGTCAGGCGGAACAGGATATAATTGCTTAAAACGTTTAGAAGGAGTAAATGAATTACCCAATCTATCCCATTCCTTAGCAATTACTGCAGAAATAGCATTAGGAACAGGAAAGACTTCTGGAATAACCGCAGGAGCTTTAAAAACCTTATCCAAACGTATAGAATTAGTATCAAGAGGACTAGAATCCTCTATTTCTAAAGCAATTAGTACTTCTTTAAGTAAAGAGCGAATAAATTCCATCTTAAATAAATATGAAGATTTATCAGCATCAATCTCTGAGACAGAATCCTCTGAACCAGAAGAGTCCAAAGAATCAGAATGATGGTGTTCATTTAAAAATTCATCTGTGGAGAGAGAAGATTTAAAAGACTTTTTACGTTTACTAGAAGGAGAAATAACAGACAAAGCCTTCTTTATGGATTCAGAAACAAAATCTCTTATGTTATCAGGAACATTCTGCACCTTAGATGTTGAGGGAACTGCAACAGACAATGGTACATCACTAAAGGAAATATTATCTGCATTAACAAGTTTGTCATGACATTTAATACAAACAACAGCTGGAGGAATAGCTACCAAAAGTTTACAGCAGATACACTTAGCTTTGGTAGATCCAGCAGGCAGAGGTTTTCCTGTAGTATCTTCTGGCTCAGATGCAACGTGAGACATCTTGCAATATGTAAGAGAAAAAACAACATATAAAGCAAAATAGATCAAATTCCTTATAAGACAGTTTCAGGAATGGGAAAAAATGCCAAACATCAAGCTTCTAGCAACCAGAAGCAAATGAAAAATGATTCTGAAATAATGTGGAGACAAAAGCGACGCCCATATTTTTTGGCGCCAAATAAGACGCCCACATTATTTGGCGCCTAAATGCTTTTGGCGCCAAAAATGACGCCACATCCGGAACGCCGACATTTTTGGCGCAAAATAACGTCAAAAAAATGACGCAACTTCCGGCGACACGTATGACGCCGGAAACGGAAATGAATTTTTGCGCCAAAAAAATCCGCGCCAAGAATGACGCAATAAAATGAAGCATTTTCAGCCCCCGCGAGCCTAACAGCCCACAGGGAAAAAGTCAAATTTTTGAGGTAAGAAAAATATGATAATTAAAGCATAATCCCAAATATGAAACTGACTGTCTGGAAATAAGGAAAGTTGAACATTCTGAGTCAAGGCAAATAAATGTTTGAATACATATATTTAGAACTTTATAAATAAAGTGCCCAACCATAGCTTAGAGTGTCACAGAAAATAAGACTTACTTACCCCAGGACACTCATCTACATGTTTGTAGAAAGCCAAACCAGTACTGAAACGAGAATCAGTAGAGGAAATGGTAAATATAAGAGTATATCGTCGATCTGAAAAGGGAGGTAAGAGATGAATCTCTACGACCGATAACAGAGAACCTTATGAAATAGACCCCGTAGAAGGAGATCACTGCATTCAATAGGCAATACTCTCCTCACATCCCTCTGACATTCACTGCACGCTGAGAGGAAAACCGGGCTCCAACTTGCTGCGGAGCGCATATCAACGTAGAATCTAGCACAAACTTACTTCACCACCTCCCTTGGAGGCAAAGTTTGTAAAACTGATTTGTGGGTGTGGTGAGGGGTGTATTTATAGGCATTTTAAGGTTTGGGAAACTTTGCCCCTCCTGGTAGGAATGTATATCCCATACGTCACTAGCTCATGGACTCTTGTTAATTACATGAAAGAAAAGAGAGAATAGATCTGATAGTTTCCATCTTGAAAGGGAGAACCTTCAATAATTTGTTTGAGGTTATCAGATTCAGAATGGATCTGAACTTTCCCTCTTTCTTTTGAGCTAAAACAAGAGTGGAATAGAATCCACTCCTGCATTCTGACACAGGAGCAGAAACGTTCACTCCCCATGTCCTCTAGATCCTGAACATACTGAAGGAACACTGCTTGTTTCTCTGGTCTTTTTGAACCTTTTGAGGAAGCTGTGACTGAAAACCTATTCCGTACCCCTGAGAAGCTACTGTATATCTATTACTAGGGACCCTGAACAGACTGGGACCAGGCCATTTGAAAAAGGCTTAACATGCCCCCTTACCAGTAACGAGTCTGGGTCAGGGGCCGTAGATTCATGCAGACTTTGCATTAGATTGTGACTTCTTGTTTTGCTTGGATTTGTTCCATACTAGATTTGGTACCAATTTCTGGCAAAAGGAGCAAAATCAGTTATCTGATTTACCCTTGGTCCTAGTTTTTTTTTTATCCTGAGGCAAAAAGGCTCCCTTGCCCCCATGACGGTGGAGATAATAGAATCCAAGCCTGGACTAAACAAGATCTTACCCTTAAAGGCGAACGTTAAAAAAGTCTCGACTTTGATATTGTCTCAGCAGATCATGATTTTAACCATAGGGCCTTTCTAGCGAGAACAGCCAAGGCTGTATTTTTTTTCATTAATCTATATAATCTGAATGATCACATCACAAATAAAGGATTGTGCTGACTGCAGACAGCAAATGCGCTTTTAAATATCCTCTACGATTCTCCGGAAACCAACTCAGATAAAGAACCACACCAAAGAGATGCTGCTCCTGCAACACAAGCTATACCCACAGCCGGTAGAAACAAACCTTTTTTGCATGAAGGTTTTACAAAGAAAACTTTATAGCTTCCTATCCATATGTTCTCTGAAAGAAGTGCTGTCTTCCAATGGCATTGTGGTTCGTCAAAGTAGCAATAGCTCTGTCCACCTTAGGAATGGTCTCCCAAAGTTTCAAAATTAATATCTGAAATAGACTTTTAAATTTAGGAGGAGTAAAATGGAACTCCAGGCTTGGGACAGGAAAAACCTCAGATGACTTGTGGGTTTGATAATACCCAGTTGCTTTGCAGTCTTATTCACAACAGGTTTAGGGCTCTGAACCCCTAAAGTCTTTAAAATTTCCTTAAGTAAGAAATGCAGATGTTCAATCCTAAACTGAAAGGTAATCTCCTCAGTTTCCTGATCTGAATTTGAGGATAATTCCTCATCTGACAGTCCCCCCTCAGAGAGAGAGGAAGATCCATCCGAATCAGACATCTGAACTGTCTTGACAACCGTAGAAACAGTCGGAACCTTACATTTAGTAGAGGAGCTGGGGGAAATACTTTTACTTAAAGGTGGCATAATGACAAACACTTCAGATATGGCAGACTAAGTGATCCTTAAACCTGGGGAAAAATCAGTAACTCCCCCTGTGTGATATATACAGGAGGACAAACTGACAGATACTTGAGGTTTTTAAACAGAATTTAGGCAAGTGCTGCAAAGTTAAGCTGATGGACAGATAGCTACCAACTTACAAAGCATACATTTGTTTATTGGAAAAACAAAATCTGTGGATCTACCCTCTAACGCAGTGGTCTCAAAGTACAGGCCCTGGGGCTATATGCGGCCCTCAAGATAGTTTCATCTGGCCTTTGTTTAACAGGTAAACCATTAATTTGGGCTGTCAATTTTTTTAAGGTTCTAGTTGATCTATATAGGCACTCACAAGATAAATATAAATACAAGTGCTCAGTGTAGATTTCCACCATACACTGCTTCAATAAATGTCACTTTTTTCATTGTTATACACTTCCCGAATAATCAGGTCACTTGGCAATCACAATATTAGTATAGACAACTGTGTATGTCTGCTGTGGGCTACAACTCCCACCATGCACTACTACTTGTGTAAATGTCACTTCCAGTTCCTAGAATATCCAGTTCTGGAGCACTTACTCAGTTCAAGGACTTCTCGCACAAGGACTTCTGCTGCGCACTGAGCCTAGTGAGAGGAAGAGGTGAGGAGCAGGCCAAGAAACGCCAGTGGTGGGAAAAACTATTAACTATCTCCCTTACGACAGAACCACTGCATTGTGCTCTGACCCTCCTCTCACTGTACTGCGCCAAACTTGGTATCCCCTTAGCGCTCCTGAAGTGGCCTCTGTATAGCCCAGAGTGCTAAGGATGCTAGCTGGAATAAGATCAAGGCTTTTGTTAACAAAACAAAATATATATATATATAATCATCACATATATCACAGAATGAGTGATAAATCTATTTAAAGCCCAAAATACCCCTTTGTGCACAAACAGTCAACCTGTGCCAAATATCCATACAGCATGTTATACCAGCCTAAGGATGTGAAATGCTATACTGTTAACCTTTCTTAGTAAGTCTCAGATATACTGGGGTGAGCCTGGGTATTGCAGATAATGTTGGGGCTTTTCAGAGGTATATTTGACCTCATCTCCTTTTGTGACTAGCTACAAATTACTGAGGGAGTACATTTACCTGGCCAAATAGCTGGAGGCTAACGGCACAATACCAGTGACAACTGAGGCAGCCTTGTGACTACTACTCCCGCAAGAAAAATTACATTGCACAGACAGTACTCTCCCATGTCCCACTCTACCAGGTTTTACCTATGAGGGGAGAAAGGGAAACAAATGTTCCTATAAATTCTTAATACAATCCTGAGAACGTCAATCTTCACCTACTCCTAGAAGAGGCAAAGAAATACTGACAGGGTCAGGGAAGTAGGAGGGACAGTCTATTCAAAATTAATCTTTCATGATTCCGGTGTGGCATGCAATTTTAAACAATTTTCAGATTTAATTTTATCATCAAATTTGCTTTGTTCTTTTGGCATTCTTAGTTGAAAGCTAAACCTAGGTAGGCTCATATGCTAATTTCTAAGCGCTTGAAGGTCACCTTTTATCTCAGTGCATGTTATTAGCTTTTCACAGCTAGACAGCGCTAGTTCATGTGTGCTATATAAATGACATTGTGCTTACTCCCGTGGACTTATTTATGACTGATAAAAAGTAAAAAGTGTATTAATATAACAGTGTTGGTTATGCAAAAAGGATTATCTTTCTTTTTAAACAATAAAACATTTTAAGTCCCTGTCCCTTTAAAGCTCTTGGTGTAGGGTTATTTACCTCCTCCTGGTGGTTAGTTCTAAGATATTTATTGGTAAACCCTATTTAGCAATTATATAACATCAATATTAGGCAATTACTAATAAACCTAAAAGCACTCAAATAAATACATACAATACAAAACAACAAAAGTTCAAATAAGCAAGGATATGTGAAAAGAAAGTCCAAATAGGCAGAAAATCTGCCTCAGGAGCTTGATTGTAGAGGATAACAGAAATATATGCAGGTTTCCTTTTCAGCAAATAATTACAACAACATTCCAGATTACAAAGGCAAAACAACCATTACTCAATAGTTTAAAAAAACGATAAATATATATGGGTACACATTGAACTATAAAAGCTTAGGTATTTGGTCAGTGTATAAGTGACAGCTACATTTATGACAAAGCTTGGGCCAAACTGTTGCTGTTGTCCTCTAAACTCTGTGCAAAACAAGATGTCCAAGGGGTTGAACCTTCCTGTGTACCTTTGTACTGTCCACATCCTATTCGGTTCACAGTACATTACTGAAAAGAAAGGCTTGATGATAGTATCAAAAACATCAGTACGAATTCACAGGTGGCTCTCTTGTCACTGCACCACTTTGGAACAAGACAAAAATCTGCATGAATTGAAAGCGGTTTACAATTCATATCTTGTTCTTATGTTAACAGGGTACAGGATGAAAAAGACGAGTTAACTGGTGTAACAAACCAACACTTTATGCATCTCACTATATAAATTACTTCCGTTAGAAATAAGGAAAGTGATTCCAAAAGCTGGCACGTGATCTACTATTGCTATAATAAAGGGATTGAATATTTTCCATACTGATACAATGCAATTCTTACAAAAAGCTTCCAACAATATGATCAATTTCCCCATTGTACTAATCATTGTCCTTTACACACACCTAAGAGTCACCAGACCTGTCCACCAAGTCTGCATAAAGGTTTCATAGTTTCTAAATCCCCAGGTTAGTTAACCCTGAATAAAGTCTTCCACGCACTTGCAAGCGTTTTCCAATTCTTTGTAAGCATTCTGCCGATATTTTTCTATAAATTATGTATATTACTAATATTATGCACATCTACTAAACAAACAAAACTATCCAAAAGCAAGAAGGGATTAAGAAGATATAATGGGCAATAATTTTACAACTATCACTCAAAAAGATTTCTAAAACTTTAGATTACTGTGACCAACATATAGTAGTTATCAGATTACAATCCATAAAATGGTGATTGTGTTACTAATGCTGGGGAATAGCATGTTGACCATGGTTATATATTATAGAAAATTAACATATAATAAAGGTAGACCCGTGTACTGTCAAAATGTAATAAATACAGGGGTTGAACAAAATATATGTCAACACCATTATTATAGGGGTTAATATTATAATATCATTGAAGGCTACAGTAAAAAAAAAAAGAAAGAAAAAAAAAAAGCAAACGTTGCAATTATCTTTTGTCATTTGTCTATATTCTCCAGGTTGTATGTCAGTGTAGTACATGTTGTGTTGAGCAGTGGTTAGTAGAAGCATACAAGTCTGTGAAATGGGCGACTTGTCAGACTTCCAAAAAGGACAAATTGTGGGAGCCTCTGTAACCATAACAGCTAAATTGTTTGGTGTTTCAAGAGCAACATTCTCCCTGGTTATGACTGCATACACAAAGCATGCCAAGATATCATCCATGAAGATTAATAGTGGGGGTGAAAACTGATATGCAATGATAGGGACCACACACTAACAAGGATTGTGTCCAAACACAGAACTACAGCAACAGAAGTGACAGCAAAACTGAATATCCACCATGGAAACCCTGTTTCCACAAAAAACAGAATTTATGCTTACCTGATAAATTACTTTCTCTTGCGGTGTATCCAGTCCACGGATTCATCCTTACTTGTGGGATATTCTCATTCCCTACAGGAAGTGGCAAAGAGAGCACACAGCAGAGCTGTCCATATAGCTCCCCCCTAGCTCCACCCCCCAGTCATTCGACCGAAGGCTAGGAGAAAAGGAGAAACCATAGGGTGCAGTGGTGACTGTAGTTTAAACAAAAATTTTTTAAACCTGACTTAATTACCAGGGCGGGCCGTGGACTGGATACACCGCAAGAGAAAGTAATTTATCAGGTAAGCATAAATTCTGTTTTCTCTTGCAAGGTGTATCCAGTCCACGGATTCATCCTTACTTGTGGGATACCAATACCAAAGCTTTAGGACACGGATGAACGGAGGAAACAAGACAGGTAACCTAAATGGAAGGCACCACTGCAAAACCTTTCTCCCAAAAATAGCCTCCGAAGAAGGCAAAGTATCGAATTTGTAAAATTTGGCAAAAGTATGCAGTGAAGACCAAGTCGCTGCCTTACAAATCTGTTCAACAGAAGCCTCATTCTTGAAAGCCCATGTGGAAGCCACAGCTCTGGTGGAATGAGCTGTAATTCGTTCAGGATGCTGCTGCCCAGCAGTCTCATAAGCCAATCGGATGATGCTTTTCAGCCAGAAGGAAAGAGAGGTAGCAGTCGCTTTCTGACCTCTCCTCTTACCAGAATAAACGACAAACAAGGATGATGTTTGTCTGAAATCTTTAGTTGCTTGTAAATAGAATTTCAAAGCACGAACCACATCAAGATTGTGCAATAGCCGTTCCTTCTTAGAAGCTGGATTAGGACACAGGGAAGGAACAATGATTTCCTGGTTAATATTCTTATTAGAAACAACCTTAGGAAGAAAACCAGGTTTGGTACGTAAAACTACCTTATCGGCATGGAACACCAGATAGGGTGAATTACACTGCAAAGCAGACAATTCAGAAAGTCTTCGAGCAGAAGATATAGCTAAAAAAAAAAAAACTTTCCAAGATAACAACTTAATATCTATCTTCTAGCAGAAGGAATAGCAACCAAAAACAGAACTTTCCAAGATAGCAACTTGATATCTATGGAATGTAAGGGTTCAAACGGAACCCCTTGAAGAACTGAAAGAACTAAATTTAGACTCCATGGCGGAGCAACTGGTTTATAGACAGGCTTGATTCTGACTAAAGCCTGAGCAAACGCTTGAACGTCTGGTACCTCCGCCAGACGCTTGTGTAAAAGAATAGACAGAGCAGATATCTGTCCCTTTAAGGAACTAGCTGACAAACCTTTCTCCAATCCTTCTTGGAGAAAAGACAATATCCTTGGAATCCTAATCTTACTCCACAAGTAACCCTTGGATTCACACCAACAAAGATATTTCCGCCATATCTTATGGTAAATTTTCCTGGTGACAGGCTTTCTAGCCTGAATAAGAGTATCTATAACTGATTCCGAGAAACCACGCTTAAATAGAATTAGGCGTTCAATCTCCAAGCAGTCAGCCGCAGAGAAACTAGATTTGGATGCTTGAATGGACCCTGTATTAGAAGGTCCTGCCTCATTGGCAGTGTCCATGACGGGACAGATGACATGTCCACTAGGTCTGCATACCAAGTCCTGCGTGGCCACGCAGGCGCTATCAGAATTACCGAGGCCTTCTCCTGCTTGATTCTGGCTACCAGACGAGGGAGAAGGGGAAACGGTGGAAAGACATAAGCCAGATTGAATGACCAAGGCGCTACTAGAGCATCTATCAATGCCGCCTGGGGGTCCCTGGACCTGGATCCGTAGAGAGGAAGTTTGGAGTTCTGACGGGACGCCTTCAGATACAATTCTGGAATGCCCCATAGCTGGGTCAGTTGAGCAAAAACTTCCGGATGGAGTTCCCACTCCCCCGGGTGAAAAGTCTGACGACTTAGAAAATCCGCCTCCCAGTTGTCTACTCCTGGGATGTGAATTGCAGATAGATGGCAGGAGTGATCCTCCGCCCACCTGATTATTTTGGTGACTTCCTTCATCGCTAGGGAACTCTTTGTTCCCCCCTGATGATTGATATACGCCACAGTCGTGATGTTGTCCGACTGAAATCTGATGAATTTGGCCGCCGCTAGTTGAGGCCATGCCTGAAGCGAGTTGAATATCGCTCTCAGTTCCAAAATGTTTATCGGGAGAAGAGACTCTTCCCGAGACCATAAGCCCTGAGCTTTCAGGGAGTCCCAGACCGCCCCCCAGCCTGGCATCGGCCGTTACAATGATCCACCCCGGTCTGCGGAAGCATATTCCCTGAGACAGGTGATCCTAAGACAACCACCAGAGAAGAGAGTCTCTGGTTTTCTGGTCCAGTTGTATTTGAGGAGACAAATCTGCATAGTCTCCATTCCACTGTTTGAGCATGCAGGGTTGCAGTGGTCTTAAATGTATTCGAGCAAAAAGGACTACGTCCATTGCCGCTACCATTAATCCGATTACCTCCATGCACTGAGCTACAGATGGCCGAGGAATGGAATGAAGAACTCGGCAGGTGGTTAAAAGCTTTAATTTTCTGACCTCCGTCAGAAATATTTTCATTTCTACCGAGTCTATTAATGTTCCCAGGAAGGGAACCCTTGTGAGCGGGGACAGAGAACTTTTTTCGGTGTTCACCTTCCACCCGTGAGACCTTAGAAAGGCCAGAACAATCTCCTTGGCTCTGGGAAAAGACGACGCCTGTATTAAGATGTCGTCCAAATAAGGTGCTACTGCAATGCCCCGCGGTCTTAGTACCGCCAGAAGGGACCCTAGCACTTTTGTGAAAATTCTGGGAGCGGTGGCCAACCCGAAGGGAAGGGCCACGAACTGGTAATGCTTGTCCTGAAAGGCGAACCTTAGGAACTGATGATGATCTTTGTGGATAGGAATATGTAGGTACGCATTCTTTAGATCCACGGTAGTCATATATTGACCTTCCTGGATCATAGGTAAGATTGTCCGAATGGTCTCCATCTTGAATGATGGAACTCTGAGGAATTTGTTTAGAATTTTTAGATCCAGGATTGGCCTGAAAGTTCCTTCCTTTTTGGGAACCAAAAACAGCTTTGAGTAAAAACCCAGTCCTTGTTCTGTAATTGGAACTGGACATATCACTCCCATCTTGAGTAGATCTTCTACACAGCGTAAGAACGCCTCTTTCTTTGTCTGGTCTGTAGACAGACGAGAAATGTGGAACCTTCCCCTTGGAGGGGAGTCCTTGAATTCTAGAAGATATCCCTCAGTAACAATCTCTAATGCCCAGGCATCGTGAACATCCCTTGCCCAAGCCTGAGCGAAGAGAGAGAGTCTGCCCCCTACCAGATCCGGTCCCGGATCGGGGGCTACTCCTTCATGCTGACTTAGTAGCAGCTGCGGGCTTCTTGGCCTGTTTACCCTTGTTCCAGCCCTGCGAAGGCTTCCAGGTTGCCTTGGGCTGTGAAGCATTACCCTCTTGCTTAGCGGTTGCAGAGGTTGAAGCAGGACCGCTCCTGAAGTTGCGAAAGGAACGAAAATTAGCCTTGTTTTTAGCCTTAAAAGGCCTATCTTGTGGGAGAGCATGGCCCTTTCCCCCGGTGATGTCCGAAATAATCTCTTTCAACTCTGGCCGAAGAGGGTCTTTCCCTTGAAAGGGATATTTAGTAATTTTGATTTGGAAGACACATCGGCCGACCATGACTTGAGCCAAAGCGCTCTGCGCGCCATAATGGCGAAACCTGAATTTTTTGCCGCTAACTTAGCTAATTGCAAAGCGGCATCTGTGATAAAAGAATTAGCCAGCTTTAAAGCTTTAATTCTGTCCATAATTTCGTCATATGAGGTCTCTCTCTGGAGCGACTCCTTCAGCGCCTCAAACCAGAAAGCCGCTGCAGTAGTTACAGGAATAATGCAGGCGATCGGTTGTAGAAGGAACCCTTGTTAACAAAAATTTTCTTTAGTAAACCTTCTAATTTTTTAACCATAGGATCTTTAAAAGCACAACTGTCTTCAATTGGAATAGTTGTGCGCTTGGCCAGCGTAGAAACTGCTCCCTCTACCTTAGGGACCGTCTGCCACGCGTCCCTCCTGGGGTCAGTAATGGGAAACATTTTCTTAAAAATAGGAGGGGGAACAAAAGGGACACCTGGTCTTTCCCACTCCCTGGTAACAATATCTGCAACCCTCTTAGGGATCGGAAACGCATCAGTGTATACAGGGACCTCTAGGTATTTGTCCATTTTACACAATTTCTCTGGAACCACCATAAGGTCACAATCATCCATAGTGGATAGAACCTCCCTAAGCAATACGCGGAGGTGTTACAACTTAAATTTAAAAGCTAATGAATCTGAATCTGCCCGTTGAGAAACCTTTCCTGAGTCAGAAATTTCTCCCTCAGACATCACATCCCTCGCCCCTACTTCAGAGTGTTGTGAGGGTACATCAGATAAACCTCCCAAAGCTTCCGACTGCTCCTCATCTGTTCTTAAAACAGAGATGTTGCGCTTTTTAGGGAAAACTGGCAGTTTGGATAGAAAGGCCGCAAGGGAATTATCCATGACTGTCGCTAGTTGTTGCAATGTAATAGGTGCCAATGCACTAGAGGTACTAGGTATTGCTTGCGCGGGCGTAACTGGTGGTGACACTTAGGGAGAGGAAGAAGGACTATCTTCATTACCTTCCGTCATAGAATCATCTTGGGCAACATTTTTAAGTGACACAATATGATCTTTAAATTGTATAGACACATTAGTGCACTTGGGACACATTTTGAGTGGGGGTTCCACCATGGCTACTGAACACATAGAGCAAGGCTTTTCCTTAGTGTCAGACATGTTAAACAGATTAGTATTATATGCAAACTGGCTTGGAAAACACTTTAATCAAATAAAAACACAATTTGAGAAAAACGGTACTGTGCCTTTAGGAAATAAAAAGCGCACACAATTTTACAAAACAGTGAAAAATGCACCAAATCTTGAAATTTTCACAGTATGTGCCTAATGCTTTGATATGATTGCACACAAAGTTTCAGCCTGATTAACCCCTTAATGCCCAAACCGGAGCAGTCTAAAGCCCACAACCGGTTTTAAAACTACAGCACCTTGCCACAGCAGTCTGCTGTGGCCCTACCTTTCCTTATGGATTAGTTTAGGGGAGAAACAGCTTCTGTGAGTCCCTCAAGTAGTCTCTGGACCCTCCACGTGAAGCAGCATGAACTGTCTGGAGAAATGAACTGCGCAACAGAGGCGCGAAATTAGGGCCCCTCCCACTCCACTCCGGAGTTGTGAGGCCCTCAAAGTCACACTTAGGTGACTAAATTTATGCCATGTGGATAAAATACCCCTTAATAAACACACCAAAGGTGTTTAAAAGTGTCTACCAATGAGTATTTGCTGAATAAAATAATCGATTGCCCTTTCACAGTGTCCACCAGTCTATTGAGCCCTGATAAATAAGCTCTTATTCTATACTAGGTCTCAGAATATGGCTTACCCTTCCCTCATGGGGATTCCTGTCAGTCTTCTAGCATTATCGTGTCTTGACTAGAAAAAATATGACTGAAACATACCTTAATGCAGTTAAGCCTGCAAACTGTTCCCCCCAACTGAAGTTTTCTGGTACTCATCAGTCCTGTGTGGGAACAGCAGTGGATTTTAGTTACAACATGCCAAAATCGTTTTCCTCTCAGCAGAAATCTTCATCACTTTTCTGCCAGAGAGTAAATAGTACAAACCGGTACCATTTAAAAATAACAAACTTTTGATTGAAGATATAAAACTACAAATCTAACACCACATTCACTTTACCCTCCCGTGGAGATGCCCTACTGCTAGAGCGGCAAAGAGAATGACTGGGGGGTGTAGCTAGGGGGGGAGCTATATGGACAGCTCTGCTGTGTGCTCTCTTTGCCAATTCCTGTAGGGAATGAGAATATCCCACAAGTAAGGATGAATCCGTGGACTGGATACACCTTGCAAGAGAAATAGTCCACAGAATTCTTCACAAAGCCAACATCCATGGAGGAGCTGCAATTGCTAAAATTTTAATCACAAACACCAAAGTTAAAATGGAAAAAATATTGTGTTATGATCATAAAACCTGGACACCTAAAAACAATATGCTCATCCTTTACATTACTCCTAACAGAAGTTCAGGTTTATGTAAGGAGGACCCCCAAGGCAGCATACAACTCGGACTGTATGGTTCAACAGTCAAACATGGGGGTGGATCTGTGATGATTCGGTCAGGCATATCTTGGTATTCACTTCCCCCCATTATTACCCTAAATGGTTGAGTTACTGTCGGCAAGCACTTGGATATTCTAGATAATCAGGTGCATACCATGGTCCAAATGATGACATTTGTCAAGGTGATAAGGCGCCCACATACACATGGCCAGAACAGTGCAGTCTTGGTTTAAGGAGCACCAAGATTAACTTAACATTTGCCCTGGTCATCTCAATCCCCTAGCCTGAATATCATTAAACCACTGTAGGCAGTTTTGGAGAGCAGAGTGACCAGCAGATTCCCATCTTCAACAACTCTGAAGCAATTGGCAGATGTTCTGACAGATGAATGGTACAACATTCCACTGTATCAAAGGCAAATGGTGGTCCAACACCTTGTTAATAAAGGAATATCATATATTTCCCAAGTATTCACATTATTTTGTCCAACCCTATATATCAGGTCTAAAAATTTAACCAAAAAAAGTCTTTTAGGATTTAGGATTAAAATGATAAATTTGTTACCTTTAATTTGTCGGTGTATTGTGTTTAATTCTGTCGTAAGCAACATTTCTTCATACTTGAGGATTTCAAGCTGTACGTCATAGAGCTCTAGCTGAGTTTCATAAAACTGCAGTTCCAGCTCATCCAATACCTCCATGGCGCTGTCTGTATCAGAAAGGCTTCCCATCTGTATAATTACAGAAATAAAATGCAAAAGTTTAAGATCTGTAAACACACATATACAGTTACGTATTCTTCAGTTCTAGAATGATAAAAAAAAATAAAAAATCTATTACGATAATATGGATATGGATTGGACAGCATTCCCTAAAATAAAACAAATACAAAGTAATAGCACACACACAGATATTTAAATTCTAAAATCTGAAATGTAGCCATGCAGAACTGGAAAAACAAATAATGCAGTATATTCTATAACCTAAGGTGGAAAGTTGCAGACATTGAGCAGGAGGAGGTAACACGAGTGAGGAAAGTAAAAAATTTCTTCGCATTTGTCAAATGCTATTGTCAAAAACCTAATAAAACAGAACGCAAAAGACAACAACACAGAAGTAGTCTGCGGTACACTATCACGGAATAACAACAAAACACATCAATATAGTCTATGTATACTTATATTACTTCCATATAGTAACATTAACATCACAATCCAACCCTGGTCATTATTCACAAATTGACAAAGGAGAGATGGGGAACAGACGCACTGAATATTGTATGACCAGCATATTCCTCTATTCTCTAGAAAACTATGAGTGAGATCTGAAACCAAAACAGGGAAAATCTCCCTTACCTCCTAGCTGTTGAAGCAGAATAATAGATGGCCAGATAATGAGTCTGAGCTTATTAACATTGCTTTTAGAGAGAAGAAAGAACAGAGAAAAATATTGTACATATTAATATACAGTATATAATATTATTATTATTATTATTATTATTATTATTATATCTTAATGTTCTACTGTTACTAGAAGCTATTGTGAAGTTTTCAGGGTGCTTTGAGGTATTAATTTGCACCATGATCCCTATTTTGTAGTACTTAACATATCCATAGGGCATTGATGCCCAAACATTAATAAGTTGGGGGGTCTACTTTTTTGCCCATGTGATCTACATGTATGTGAAGTGTCAGTCAAATGTTATAATGCATTTCTACCGCGTAAAATGTTATTCGCACAAAAACTCTACTGTGGTTTAGAATGTCTTTATGCAAATCTGTATTTCATCCAAGGCCCTATTCTAACTAGCAGTCATGAGAAACAGGGTCTTCCTCTACTGGACAGTACTTTCTTTTTTACATATCTGCTATAGGAAATCATAGATGCCTATCATTCTCTTCGGAGCAACTCATTCATTTGGGAAGTCATTCCACTGATATCTAGCCTTTTACGTGTGTGGTTCCATTTGCAAATTTATTTATGGGGCATCAGCTCTGCTACACTAAAGCATACTTTAAAGAGGCATAGTAATAAAATAAAAAATAAATTAAAAAAATGTGATTCATATAAAGAATGCAAATTTTGTAACAACTTTCAAACTTAATTCTATTAAATTGCATTTAGTTTGTTTCCTTGGCATCCCTACATAGGCTCAGGAGCATACACTATATAGCAGCCAATGTGTTTAGCAATGTTATACATAGTTGAACATTTTAGGGCTGCCTCATTTGCAAATGTGAACACTGCTGCCATATAGTATTTAGGACAAATGCATGCTCCCATGTCTACCAAGGTATGCTCTTCAACAAAGAATACCAAGAAAATGATGTAAATATTGTAATAGAAGTTATTTAGAAAGTTGTTTAAGACTGCATGCTGTATCCGACTCATTAAAGTTTAATTTGAATGCAATTTAATGGGGGGGTTTTTCTTTTTCTCAAGGAAAAAAATGTAACAGCAATTAAATGCCAAGACTAGATATAATAAAATCTCACATTTCTCTTAATCTCCCCTCTCTTTTGATTCAAGCACATCTCCTTTGATCTCATGTGTTGAAGAGTTTCTTTTGCTAACATAGATTTCAGCCGCTCCAGTCTGGGTAATGCTGAGGCCCATGTGGTTTTTCCAAATCTTTTTCCATCCAGTTCCATATGTTTCTGCATTGCTGTTGAAATATAATACAAAAGCCTTTTAAGGATTTGCCCCTAATCCATACAATAAAAAACAATTTAATGATAAAAAAACCTTCAGTGGCAGGAAGATATTCCAAAGTCTTTAAGGAAATAAATTAGAAACAAAATCAGCGTTCCTTAGCAGTATGATCTTCAATAGAGACATGTACCTTAAAAATCATCAGTGTCCAACACCTTATGTTGACGGGTCAGAGGAACATAAGAACAGCACAGAGGTGTCTTGTTAAAAATCCCTTTATTTTAGAACATGGGGATCAAAAAGAACACAACGTTTCGGGGCGGTCCCCTTAATCATGTGATGACCGCCCCGAAACGTTGTGTTCTTTTTGATCCCCATGTTCTAAAATAAAGGGATTTTTAACCTGACACCTCTGTGCTGTTCTTATGATTTGATAGTGGGCTTGGCAGTGGCCCACGGATGTGTCAGCTCCTCTGGTTACAGTGCTGGTTCCTGTTTGGATTTTGGGTCAGAGGAACATAACATATATAAAATGTAATCCCTTACTACGCAGATAACGAAAACAACACAAACACAAAACAATTCTACTGGTTTACAGCAGTCTTCCTGGGGTTTTTGTTTTTTTTCTTTAAAGCCAGAGGATAAAGCTAAGAATTAGAGACATAAGAAATTATAATGAAAGAAATGTCCTGCTCTACTTTGTTAATGGAGTTTATCATTTTAAGGAACAAAATGTGTTTAACCCATGCTAAAGGGTTGACCATAAAAAATAAAAAAGTCTTGCACCAGCTTGCTCCCCTGACGCCCACAGATGAGGATGCGTGGTTCAGACAATCAATAGCCGATAGGCCAGGAGGAATGTAAACCCTTTAACCCTTTCTGATTAATAATACACCCAGCAGGAATATGTAAAAAATAAAAGGGCTCTAATACAATTTCAGAGTGTCGTTTGAGTTTTCAAGTATTATTAATTCCCACTTAAAAGCCAGTTTAATGAAATCAGGTCACTGCATTTATTATTTATTTAGCTAAAGACCTGCTCGGTTTACTTACCTGCTAAGGCCTTTGAAGTCTCCTTGAAGTAATTCACAGTCACATTCTGTATGGAGCACACTGCTTCTTCTGCTCTTGAGTTCCATTTGTTGGCCTCTTCCTGCAAAGCCTCTATTCTTTTAGGGCCCAAGTCATCTAATTCCAGAGATTTCTGTCAAAAACAAAAACACAGGGTGATGCTAGGTTACTACCACTATAGAGCCTGTGGGAGCGAGCGGGGGGGGGGGCACTGAGTATAACTCGCGTGCAACTGGACAAGAGTTATGTGCACTTCTGAGAAAAGAAGTACAGTTCATAAAAGGCATCAGACAGTACTCACAGTTGTCACCAGTTTAATAAGTTAATAGCACTTACCTTAAATGGCAAATTGAACTAAATATAAAAAGTGAATGTAAAGTTTGATGAATGTGTGCCCGGTTTTTAAAAATCCTATTAAAAACAGGGGCACTTTCATTCATGAAACTTTACATTTCACTCGTTTTTTTAAAAATACTTACCTTTTATTCTTGAAAGCCGCTCTAGCGCTTCCCCCGCAAGTCTCTTCTTATGTCAAAAATGACTAATCCAGCTTCCTCCAATTAGGTCTGGGGAGGAAGCCGTGATTGGAGGAAGCCGGATTCGTTATTGCTGAAGTATGAAGAGGCCTTTGCGACGGGCGGGGGAAGCGTTGGAGCGGCTTTCAAGAAAAACAGGTAAGTATTTTAACAAAACAAGTGAAACGTAAAATTTGATGAATGAAAGTGCCCCGGTTTTTAATAGGATTTTTAAAAACCCGGCACATATTCGTCAAACTTTATATTCACTTTAAGTCATTCATAAAATTATATCTTAAAAACATGAAAACACAAAATTTTGAGTATGCAATTTTAAACATGTATCTATTTTACTTTTATTACCAAATTTGCTACATTCTCTTCATATCCTTTGTTGAAGGAGAAGTAATGCACTACTGGCAAACCAATGACAAGGAGAATAAATATGTGGAGCCGCCAACCTGCAGCTAGCTCCCAGTAGTACATTACTGCTCCAGAGCCTTCTCAATTATACTTTTTTTAACAAAGGATACCAAGAGAATGAAGCAAATTAGATAGAAGTAAAATTTAGTTATTTAAAATTGGATGCTCTGTCTGAATCCTGAAATTTTAAATTCTGACTTTTCTGTCTCTTTAAAGTGAATGTAAATGTTGATAAGGTGCCCGGTTTTTAAAAATTTGATTAAAAACATGGGCACTTTAATTCATCAAAAATTACATTTTACTTGTGTTGTGAAAATACTTACCTTTTAATCTTGACAGCCACTCCAGCTTCCCCCGATCGTCGTAAGTCTCTTCCTACGTCAGAAATGACGGATCGGTCATCCTCCAATCCATTATTGGAGGAAGCTGGATTCCTCATTTTAGACCCAGGAAGAGGCTTTATGTCAAGATTAAAAGGTAAGTATTTTCACAACACAAGTGAAATGTAAATTTTGATGAATTAAAGTGCCCATGTTTTTAATCTGATTTTTAAAAACCGGGCACTTTATCATCTAAATTTACATTCACTTTAAGTATATCAAAAAGAACAGTGCAGTGTACATTCATCACATGTTTTTACCTGCTGGGGTCTTCCAAGAGAGGTTAAGAGTGCAATGAGTTACATAATTATGATACAATTGACTTGAAAACGAGAGAAATCTCGATGTATCCTTCCTGGTAAAATATTTTAGAAATAAATAAATAAATAAATAAATAAATGTTGTTTGCTTTAAAATGATACCAGTGCAGGAGGTCATTTACATCTGGCCTCTGAATGGCCACAGCAAAAAAAGGAGACAGGGTAAACATGTTCTTGATTTGCAACACAAAATTGTCAAAAAAAAACTTCAGTCTAAAATAAATTTAAAACTTATTTTGCTCATCAATATTTTTAATAACATAACTTCTGAAATATAACAGGAATAAATAAAAAAAAAACATTTTAATGTCCCTTTAAGATGTTCACTTTTGGTTGTAGTTATGTCATAGCCATTACGTTTACTAGGGCAGTCTGTTAATATGGAAGTTCATAATAAAATGGATAAAAGGGCAACATTTAAGAGATTATTATTATGACATACTATTTCAGTAACAGGCAGCCGTTTAAAGAATGCTTGTCATGATTTTTTTTTTTTAACAAAGATAATAAAGGGAAAAAAGTGCACAGTGGAAATGAAAGCCAATAAACATAAGCTACATTTGGACTGATACAATTGCAAGTATAAATCATTTTGACTATAATTGGTTCAAACTATTCTGTAAACAAAGCCCTCAAGGATTACCAATACAAAATCTTAAAAAAAAAAAACAGATAAACTGAATAATTCCCTACCAGTATTTCCAGCTTGTATAAAATTGCAATCTCTCTCATATCCCTGAAAGGCTGTAGTAAGTATTGGAAGAATTGTGTTGCCACGGTAACCAAATCCATAAAAGCTTCATCTTCTTCCTCATAAACTTTAAGTAAAGACACCATTTTATCGGCATTTTTATGTTGATGAAGAATCTGCAGGGAACAAAAAAAAGTTAAAGTTAATAAAAAAAAAATCTTCTTCGGGGGCGTTCGTTTAACCAAACTGTGGTCACCATACATATCAGGTCACATAGGCTTTTATGCAACATCCACATTGTTCCAAATCCTGTGTGCTTGGTCTAAATTTGGAATTTCCCTGTGCATAACCCCCTCATCAAAGATAAGCACTGGAATGTCCATGTCTGCCCACAGACACAACTCCTGTACATTACCAGCAAAGTGGTGTGAAGAAACTATGAAAAAAAAACTTTCAAAATAAAATGCACCCTCCCACCATCACACAGCTACTACACCCTGTGAGATTTTAAAGCATCTGTTGATGTATGCTTTCAACATCACAGAGCAGATAAGATTGCTGACACAGATGTAGAGTTGTATAAGATGGGCAGGCATGTCTCCATTTATAGTTTTAATAATTAATCATATTGCTACCAAATATTGTAAAAGGGCAATGTAAACAAATACTTAAATAAACTGCTCTACTTACTGTGAAAAAGAAAATTTATGCTTACCTGATAAATTTGTTTCTTTTTAGACACGATGAGTCCACGGATTTCATCCTTACTTGTGGGATATTCACCTCCTGGTCAGCAGGAGGAGGCAAAGAGCACCACAGCAGAGCTGCTATATATAGCTCCTCCCTTCCCTCCCATTCCAGTCATTCGACCGAAGTTAGGAAGAGAAAGGAAAAACCAAGGTGCAGAGGTGTCTAAAGTTTACAAAAATTAATAACCTGTCTCAGAGAACAGGGCGGCCGTGGACTCATCGTGTCTAAAGAGAAACAAATTTATCAGGTAAGCATAAATTTTCTTTTCTTTTTAAAGACACGATTAATGCACGGATTTCATCCTTACTTGTGGGATACAATACCAAAGCTAGAGTACACGGATGATAAGGGAGGGACAAGACAGGAAACCTAAACAGAAGGCACCACTGCTTGAAGAACCTTTCCCCCAAAAGCAGCCTCAGACGAGGCAAAAGTACCAAATTTGTTAAATTTTGAAAAAGTGTGAAGAGATGACCAAGTTGCAGCCTTGCAAATCTGTTCTACAGAAGCTTCATTTTTGAATGTCCATGAGGAAGCAACAGCCCTAGTGGAATGAGCCGTAACTCTGTCAGGAGTTTGCTGTCCAGCAGTTTCATATGCAAAACGGATGATACTCTTCAGCCAAAAAGAAAGAGAGGTAGCCGTAGGTTTCTGACCCTTACGCTTTCCAGAGAAAAAACGACAAACAAAGAAGAAGACTGACTAAAGTCTTTAGTCGCTTGTAAATAAAATTTCAGAGCATGGACCACGTCCAAATTGTGCAACAGACGTTCCTTTTGAGAAGAAGGATTAGGACACAAGGAAGGAACAACAATCTCCTGATTAATGTTCCTGTCTGAAACAACCTTATGAAGGAACCCTAGTTTTAGTACGTAAAACTACCTTATCCGAATGAAAAAGAAGGTAAGGCGAATTGTATTGCAATGCCGAAAGCTCAGACACTCTTCGAGCTGAAGAAATGGCAACAAGAAATAAAACTTTCAAAGATAACAACTTAATATCTAAGGAATGCATAGGCTCAAACGGAGCCCCTTGAAAAACTTTAAGAACTAAATTCAGAGGAGGAGCAACTGGTTTAAACACAGGCCTGATTCTAACCAAAGCCTGACAAAAGGATTGAACATCTGGGACATCCGCCAGACGTTTGAGTAAGAAAATAGATAAGGCAGAGATCTGACCATTTAGGGAACTTGCCAATACACCATTCTCCAATCCTTCTTGGAGAAAGGACAAAATTCTGGGAATCCCAACTCTACTCCATGAGTAGCCCCTGGATTCACACCAATAAAGATATTTACGCCATATCTTATGGTAAATCTTTCTAGTCACAGGCTTACGAGCCTGGAACATGGTCTCTATGACTGAATCAGAAAACCCTTGCTTGGATAGAATTAAGCGTTCAATCTCCAAGCAGTCAGCTTCAGAGAAACTAAATTTGGGTGAAGAAAGGGCCCCTGAACGAGAAGGTCCTTCCTCAATGGAAGTCTCCAAGGTGGCAGGGATGACATGTCCACCAGATATGCATACCAAATCCTGCAAGGCCACGCAGGAGCAATGAGGATCACTGATACCTTCTCCTGTTTGATTCGAGCAATGACTTTAGGAAGAAGCGCAAACGGAGGAAATAGGTATGCAAGATTGAAGGGCCAAGAAACCGCCAGAGCATCTATCAGTTCTGCCTGGGGATCCCTGGACCTCGACCCGCATCTCGGAAGCTTGGCATTCTGACGAGATGCCATGAAATCCAACTCCGGCCGACCCCATTTGAGAATCAGATTGTAGAACACTTCCGGGTGGAGTTCCCACTCTCCCGGATGAAAAGTCTGCCTGCTCAAAAAGTCCGCCTCCCAGTTGTCCACCCCTGGGATATGGATCGCTGACAGATGACAAGAATGGGCCTCCGACCACCAGATTATCTTGGCTACCTCGGTCATCGCTAAGGAACTCCTCATTCCTCCTTGATGATTGATGTAGGCCACTGTCTTTACGTTGTCCGTCTGGAATCTGATGAACTGGGCCGAAGCCAACTGAGGCCAGGCCAGAAGAGCATTGAAGATCGCTCTCAGTTCCAGGATGTTTATAGGAAGAACAGACTCCAACGGAGTCCACACTCCCTGAGCTTTTAGAGGACCCCAGACAGCCCCCCACCCTAGAAGGCTGGCATCTGTTGTCACAATCACCCAGGATGGTCCGCAAAAGCATGTTCCCTGGGATAGATGATCCAGAGACAACCGCCATTGAAGTGAATCCCTTGTCTCCTGCTCCAGGGTTATTCGAGGAGACAAGTCTGCATATAATCTCCATTCCACAGCCTGAGCATGTTTAACTGCAGAGGTCTGAGGTGAAACCGAGCAAACGGGATGATGTCCATTGCCGCCACAATCAGTCCTATTAATTCCATGCACTGGGCCACTGACGGCCGAGGATTGGACTGAAGGGTTCGACAGGTATCTAGAATCTTTGATTTCCTGACCTCTGTCAGAAAAATCCTCATGGACATAGAATCGATTACAGTTCCCAAGAAAGTCACCCTTGCTTTCGGGATTAAGAACTCTTTTCCAGATTTACTTTCCACCCGTGAGTCCTCAGGAAGGACAGTACAATGTCGGTATGGGACCCTGTTTGTTGACAAGATGGCGCCTGAATCAGAATATCGTCCAGATAAGGCACCACCGCAATGCCCCATGGTCTTAGAACCGCCAGCAAAGACCCCAGAACCTTTGTGAAAATTCTGGGTGCTATGGCCAGCCCGAAAGGAAGAGCCCCAAACTGAAAGTGCTGGTCCAGAAAAGCAAACCTTAGGAACTTGTGATGATCTCTGTGGATAGGAATATGAAGGTATGCATCCTTCAAATCCACTGTCGTCATAAATTGACCCTCCTGGATCAATGGAAGAATGGTCCGAATAGTTTCCATCTTGAATAATGGAACTCTGAGAAACTTGTTCAGACTCTTGAGTTCTAATATAGGTCTGAAGGTTCCCTCCCTTTTCTCTTGTAAGGTGTATCCAGTCCACGGATCATCCATTACTTGTGGGGATATTCTCATTCCCAACAGGAAGTTGCAAGAGGACACCCAACAGCAGAGCTGTAATATAGCTCCTCCCCTAACTGTCACAGCCAGTCATTCTCTTGCAACTCTCAACAAGCTAGGTCGTTGTAGGAGAGAGTAGTTAAATATAGCTAGTTTATTTTCTTCAATCAAAAGTTTGTTATTTTTAAATAGTACCGGAGTTGTGCTATTTTATCTCAGGCAGTAAATAGAAGAAGAATCTGCCTGAGGTTTCTATGATCTTAGCAGGTTGTAACTAAGATCCATTGCCGTTCTCACATATGTCTGAGGGAATTACACAGATGAGGTAACTTCAGCGAGAGAATGGCATGCAGTTTATTCTGCTATCAGGTATGTGCAGTTATAATCTTTTCTAGAGATGGAAAACACTAGAAAATGCTGCTGATACCGGATTAATGTAAGTTAAGCCTGAATACAGTGATTTAATAACGACTGGTATCATGCTTACTCCCAGGGGTAATACCCTTATGATATTGCAATATAAACGTTTGCTGGCATGTTTAATCGTTTTTATATATGCTTTGGTGATAAAACTTTATTGGGGCCTAGTTTTTTCCACATGGCTGGCTTAAATTTTGACTAGAAACAGTTTTACTGAGGCTTTCCACTGTTATAGTATAAAAGTTACAGTTGGTGCAGTTAAAATTACAAACTGTGACATCCAGCTTCCCTCAGGAGTCCCCTGTATGCTATAGGACATCTCTAAAGGGCTCAAAGGCTTTCCAAAGTCGTGTATTGGGGAAGGTAGGGCCACAGCTTGCTGTGGCAGTTCTTTGTGACTGTTAAAAAACGTCTATTTCGTTTTTTTTTTATATGTGTTTTTTGAACTAAGGGGTTAATCATCCATTTGCAAGTGGATGAAATGCTCTGCTAGCCTATTACATACACTGTAAAAATTTCGTTTGATTTACTGCATTTTTTCACTGTTTTTCAAATTCTGACAAAATTTGTTTCTCTTAAAGGCACAGTACCGTTTTTTATATTTGCTTGTTAAATTGATTTAAAGTGTTTTCCAAGCTTGCTAGTCTCATTGCTAGTCTGTATAAATATGTCTGACATAGAAGAAACTCCTTGTTCATTATGTTTAAAAGCCATGGTGGAACCCCCTCTTAGAATGTGTACCAAATGTACTGATTTCATTTTATGTAATAAAGATCGTATTCTTTTTTTAAAAAATTATCACCAGAGGAATCTGACGAGGGGAAAGTTATGCCGACTAACTCTCCCCACGTGTCAGACCCTTTGACTCCCGCCCAAGGGACTCACGCTCAAATGGCGCCAAGTACATCTAGGGCGCCCATAGCGTTTACTTTACAAGACATGGCAGCAGTCATGGATAATACACTGTCAGCGGTATTAGCCAGACTACCTGAACTTAGAGGTTAGCGAGATAGCTCTGGGGTGAGAGAAAATGCAGAGCATACTGACGCTTTAAGAACCATGTCTGATACTGCCTCACAATATGCAGAAGCTGAGGAAGGAGAGCTTCAGTCAGTGGGTGATGTTAATGACTCAGGAAAGATACCTGATTCAAATATTTCTACATTTAAATTTAAGCTTGAACACCTCAGCGTGTTGCTTAGGGAGGTTTTAGCTGCTCTGAATCACTGTGATACCATTGCAGTGCCAGAGAAATTGTGTAGACTGGATAAGTGCTTTGCAGTGCCGGTGTGTACTGATGTTTTTCCAATACCTAAAAGGTTTACAGAAATTATTAATAAGGAATGGGATAGACCAGGTGTGCCGTTCTCTTCCCCTCCTATTTTTAGAAAAATGTTTTCCAATAGACGCCACCACATGGGACTTATGGCAGACAGTCCCTAAGGTGGAGGGAGCAGTTTCTACTCTAGCAAAGCGTACTACTATCCCTGTCGAGGACAGTTGTGCTTTTTTAGATCCAATGGATAAAAAATTAGAAGGTTACCTTAAGAAAATATTTATTTAACAAGGTTTTATCCTACAGCCCATTGCATGCATTGCCCCTGTCACTGCTGCTGCGGCGTACTGGTTTGAGTCTCTGGAAGAGGCTTTACAGGTAGCGACTCCATTGGATGACATACTTGGCAAACTTAGAGCACTTAAGCTAGCCAATTATTTTATTTCTGATGCCATTGTTCATTTGAATAAACTAACGGCTAAGAATTCTGGTTTTGCTATACAGGCGCGCAGAGCGCTATGGCTTAAATCATGGTCAGCTGACGTTACTTTAAAATCTAAGCTACTTAACATTCCCTTCAAGGGGCAGACCCTATTCGGGCCTGGTTTGAAGGAGATTATTGCTGATATCACGGGAGGAAAAGGTCATGCCCTTCCTCAGGACAGGTCCAAACAGTCTAATTTTCGTGCATTTCGAAACTTCAAGGCAGGTGCGTCATCAACTTCCTCTAATAATAAACAAGAGGGAACTTTTGCTCAATCCAAGACGGTCTGGAGACCAAACCAGACCTGGAAAAAACGTAAGCAGGTCAAAACGCCTGCTGCTGCCTCTAAGACAGCATGAAGGAACGACCCCTTATCCGGTAACGGATCTAGTAGGGGGCAGACTTTCACTCTTCGCCCAGGCGTGGGCAAGAGATGTTCAGGATCCCTGGGCGTTGGAAATTATATCCCAGGGATATCTTCTGGACTTCAAAGCTTCCCCCCAAAAGGGAGATTTCACCTTTCACAATTATCTGCAAACCAGATAAAGAGAGAGGCATTCTTGCACTGTGTACGAGACCTCCTAGTTATGGGAGTGATCCATCCAGTTCCAAAGGAGGAACAGGAACAGGGTTTTTACTCAAATCTGTTTGTGGTTCCCAAAAAAGAGGGAACCTTCAGACCGATTTTGGATCTAAAGATCTTAAACAAATTCCTCAAAGTTCCGTCGTTCAAGATGGAAACTATTCGTACCATCCTACCACTGATCCAGGAGGGTCAATATATGACTACAGTGGATCTAAAGGATGCTTATCTTCACATTCCGATACACAAAGATCATCATCGGTTTCTCAGGTTTGCCTTTCAAGACAGGCATTACCAGTTGTAGCTCTTCCCTTTGGATTAGCTACAGCCCCAAGAATCTTTGCAAAGGTTCTAGGGTCGCTTTTGGCGGTCCTAAGGCCGCAGGGCATAGCAGTAGCCCCTTATTTAGACGACATCCTGATACAGGCGTCAAACTTCCAAATTGCCAAGTCTCATACGGACGTAGTACTGGCATTTCTGAGGTCGCATGGGTGGAAAGTGAACGAGGAAAAGTGTTCTCTATCCCCACTCACAAGAGTTTCCTTTCTAGGGACTCTGATAGATTCTGTTGAAATGAAAATTTACCTTGACGGAGTCCAGGTTATCAAAGCTTCTAAATTCCTGTCGGGTTCTTCATTCCATTCCGCGCCCTTTGGTGGCTCAGTGTATGAAAGTAATCGGCTTAATGGTAGCGGCAATGGACATAGTGCCGTTTGCACGCTTACATCTCAGACCGCTGAAACTATGCAGGCTCAGTCAGTGGAGCGGGGATTACACAGATTTGGAACTGAATCTGGACCAAGAGACCAGGGATCCTCTTCCCTGGTGGCTATCTCGGGTCCATCTGTCCAAAGGTATGACCTTCACAGGCCAGATTGGACTATTGTAACAACAAATGCCAGCCTTCTAGGTTGGGGTGCAGTCTGGAACTCCCTGAAGGCTCAGGGATCGTGGACTCAGGAGGAGTCTCTCCTTCCAATAAATATTCTGGAACTAAGAGCGATATTCAAGGCTCTTCAGGTTTGGCCTCAGTTAGCAACTCTGAGGTACATCAGATTTCAGTCGGTCAACATCATGACTGTAGCTTACATCAACCATCGAGGGGGAACAAGAAGTTCCCTAGATATGTTAGAAGTTTCAAAAACAATTCACTGGGCAGAGATTCACTCTTGCCACCTATCAGCTATCCATATCCCAGATGTAGAGCACTGGGAGGCGGATTTTCTAAGTCGTCAGACTTTTCATCCGGGAGAGTGGGAACTCCATCCGGAGCGATTTTCACAACTGATTCTCCGTTGGGGCAAACCAGAACTGGATCTCATGGCGTCTCGCCAGAACGCCAAGCTTCCATGTTACGGATCCAGGTGCGGGGATCCCAAGGCGACACTGATAGATGCTCTAGTAGCGCCCTGGTCTTTCAACCTGGCTTATGTGTTTCCACCGTTTCCTCTGCTCCCTCGACTGATTGCCAAGATCAAGCAGGAGAGAGCATTGGTGATTCTGATAGCACCTGCGTGGCCATGCAGGACCTGGTATGCAGATCTAGTGGACATGTCATCCTTTCCACCATGGTCTCTGCCTCTGAGACAGGACCTTCTACTTCAGGGTCCTTTCAACCATCCAAATCTAATTTCTCTGAGGCTGACTGCCTGGAGATTGAACGCTTTATTTTATCAAAGCGTGGCTTCTCCGAGTCAGTTATTGATACCTTAATACAGGCACGAAAGCCTGTCACCAGGAAAATTTACCATAAGGTATGGCGTAGATATCTTTATTGGTGTGAATCCAAGGGTTACTCATGGAGTAAGGTCAGGATTCCTAGGATTTTATCTTTTCTCCAAGAAGGTTTGGAAAAAGGATTGTCAGCTAGTTTCTTAAAGGGACAGATTTTTGCTCTGTCTATTCTTTTGCACTAGCGTCTGGCAGATGTTCCAGACGTTCAGGCATTTTGTCAGGCTTTAGTTAGAATCAAGCCTGTGTTTAAACCTGTTGCTCCACCATAGAGCTTAAACTTGGTTCTTAAGGTTCTTCAAGGAGTTCCGTTTGAACCTCTTCATTCCATAGATATCAAACTTTTATCTTGGAAAGTTCTTTTTTTTTTTTTTTTTTTTTTTTTTGTTAGCTATTTCCTCGGCTCGTAGAGTCTCTGAGCTATCTGCCTTACAATGTGATTCTCCTTATCTGATTTTTCATACGGATAAGGTAGTCCTGCGTACCAAACCTGGGTTCTTACCTAAGGTGGTATCTAACGAGAATATCAATCAAGAGATTGTGGTTCCATCCTTGTGTTACACAATCTGGACGTGGTCCGTGCTTTAAAGTTTTACTTACAAGCTACTAAAGATTTTCGTCAAACATCTGCTTTGTTTGTTGTCTACTCTGGACAGAGGAGAGGTCAAAAGGCTTCGGCAACCTCTTTTTCTTTTTGACTAAGAAGCTTAATCCGCTTAGCCTATGAGACTGCTGAACAGCAGCCTCCTGAAAGGATTACAGCTCATTCCACTAGAGCTGTGGCTTCCACTTGGGCCTTTAAAAATGAGGCTTCTGTTGAACAGATTTGCAAGGCGGCGACTTGGTCTTCGCTTCATACGTTTTCAAAATTTTACAAATTTGATACTTTTGCTTTTTTGGAGGCTATATTTGGGAGAAAGGTTTTACAGGCAGTGGTTCCTTCCATTTAAGTTCCTGCCTTGTCCCTCCCTTCATCCGTGTACTTTAGCTTTGGTATTGGTATCCCACAAGTAATGGATGATCCGTGGACTGGATACACCTTACAAGAGAAAACACAATTTATGCTTACCTGATAAATTTATTTCTCTTGTGGTGTATCCAGTCCACGGCCCGCCCTGTCATTTTAAGGCAGGTAATTTTTCAATTTAAACTACAGTAACCACTGCACCCTTTGGTTCCTCCTTTCTCTGCTTGTTTTCGGTCGAATGACTGGCTATGACAGTTAGGGGAGGAGCTATATTACAGCTCTGCTGTTGGGTGTCCTCTTGCAACTTCCTGTTGGGAATGAGAATATCCCCACAAGTAATGGATGATCCGTGGACTGGATACACCACAAGAGAAATAAATTTATCAGGTAAGCATAAATTGTGTTTTTTGGAAACTACAAACAGATTTGAATAAAACCCCTGCCCCTGTGCTGGAACGGGAACAATTACTCCCAGGAGGAGAGGTCTCTTACACCATGTAAGAATGCCTCTTTTTTTTTTTTATCTGGCTTGCAGATAATCTTGAAAGAAGAAATCTTCCCCTGGGAGGAAAATTCTTGAACTCCAGTTTGTATCCCTGGGACACTCTCTCTATATTTAAAATAGGCGGTGTAGGGGGCTCAGATTAGGGGTTACTATATTTAAAATAGGTGGCGGCGGTGTAGGGAGATCATATTAGGGGTTACTATATTTAATATAGGTGGCGGCGGTGTAGGGGGGTCAGATAAGGGGCTAATACATTTAAATGTAGCTGGCGGCGGTGTAGGGGGGTCAGATTAGGGAGTAATACATATAATATAGGTGGCGGCGGGGTCTGGGGGCGGCGGTTTAGGGGTTAATATATTTATTATTAGGAGTGAGAGGGGGGAATGCATAGGCTCAAACGGAGCCCCTTGAAAAACTTTAAGAACTAAATTCAGAGGAGGAGCAACTGGTTTAAACACAGGCCTGATTCTAACCAAAGCCTGACAAAAGGATTGAACATCTGGGACATCCGCCAGACGTTTGAGTAAGAAAATAGATAAGGCAGAGATCTGACCATTTAGGGAACTTGCCAATACACCATTCTCCAATCCTTCTTGGAGAAAGGACAAAATTCTGGGAATCCCACCCCTGGGATATGGATAGCTGACAGATGACAAGAATGGGCCTCCGACCACCAGATTATCTTGGCTACCTCGGTCATCGCTAAGGAACTCCTCATTCCTCCTTGATGATTGATGATTGATGTAGGCCACTGTCTTTATGTTGTCCGTCTGGAATCTGATGAACTGGGCCGAAGCCAACTGAGGCCAGGCCAGAAGAGCATTGAAGATCGCTCTCAGTTCCAGGATGTTTATAGGAAGAACAGACTCCACCGGAGTCCACACTCCCTGAGCTTTTAAAGGACCCCAGACAGCCCCCCACCCTAGAAGGCTGGCATCTGTTGTCACAATCACCCAGGATGGTCCGCGAAAGCATGTTCCCTGGGATAGATGATCCAGAGACAACCGCCATTGAAGTAAATCCCTTGTCTCCTGCTCCAGGGTTATTCGAGGAGACAAGTCTGCATAATCTCCATTCCACAGCCTGAGCATGTTTAACTGCAGAGGTCTGAGGTGAAACCGAGCAAACGGGATGATGTCCATTGCTGCCACAATCAGTCCTATTAATTCCATGCACTGGGCCACTGACGGCCGAGGATTGGACTGAAGGGTTCGACAGGTATCTAGAATCTTTGATTTCCTGACCTCTGTCAGAAAAATCCTCATGGACATAGAATCGATTACAGTTCCCAAGAAAGTCACCCTTGCTTTCGGGATTAAGAACTCTTTTCCAGATTTACTTTCCACCCGTGAGTCCTCAGGAAGGACAGTACAATGTCGGTATGGGACCCTGCTTGTTGACAAGATGGCGCCTGAATCAGAATATCGTCCAGATAAGGTGCCACCGCAATGCCCCATGGTCTTAGAACCACCAGCAAAGACCCCAGAACCTTTGTGAAAATTCTGGGTGCTATGGCCAGCCCGAAAGGAAGAGCCCCAAACTGAAAGTGCTGGTCCAGAAAAGCAAACCTTAGGAACTTGTGATGATCTCTGTGGATAGGAATATGAAGGTATGCATCCTTCAAATCCACTGTCGTCTTAAATTGACCCTCCTGGATCAATGGAAGAATGGTCCGAATAGTTTCCATCTTGAATGATGGAACTCTGAGAAACTTGTTCAGACTCTTGAGATCTAATATAGGTCTGAAGGTTCCCTCCTTTTTTGGGAACTACAAACAGATTTGAATAAAACCCCTGCCCCTGTTCCTGTGCTGGAATGGGAATTACTCCTCCCAGGAGGAGAGGTCTCTTACACCATGTAAGAATGCCTCTTTTTTTTTTTTTTTTATCTGGCTTGCAGATAATCTTGAAAGAAGAAATTTTCCCCTGGGAGGAAAATTCTTGAACTCCAGTTTGTATCCCTGGGACACTCTCTCTATAGCCCAGGGATCCTGAACATCCCGAACCCAAGCCTGAACGAAGAAAGAGTGTCTGCCCCCCACCAGATCCGGTCCCGGATTGGAGGCATGCCCTTCATGCTGTTTTGCAGTCAGCAGCAGGCTTCTTGGACTGTTTACCCTTGTTCCAAGGCTGGTTGGGTCTCCAAGTAGGCTTAGATTGCGAATAGTTTCCTTCTTGTTTAGAGGAAAAAGAGAAAGAATTTCCCTTGAAATTACGAAAGGAACAAAAATTACTTTGTCGTCCCTTTTGTTTGATTCTCTTATCCTGAGGAAGAAGATGACCCCTACCTCCCGTGATATCAGAGATAATGTCTGCCAGGTCTAAACAAGGTCTTCCCCTTGTAAGGGATAACTAGAAGTTTAGACTCAGGACACATCCGCAGACCAAGGTTTTAACCATAAGGCGGGCAATTAAAGAGAAACCAGAAATCTTAGTCCCTGCTTAATAATTTAAAGGGAAACGTCCGTAATAAAAGCATTAGCTAGTTTCAGAGCTTTTATCCTGCCTTGAGTCTCCTCTAAGGAAGATCAGACAGGGCATCAAAAGAATATGCTGCCACACTATTGATGGTAGCAATGCACGCAGATGGATGACATTGCAGACTCTAGTGAACATAAATCTTCTTACTTCTTGTCCATAGGATCTTTGAACGCCCAACTATCCTCCATGGGAATAGTAGTTCTCTTCGCTAAGGTGGAAACAGCCCTTTCCACCATAGGAACTGTTTGCCAAGCCTCTTTGAAAGAGTCAGCAATTGGCAACATCGTCTTAAAAATAGAAGACGGGAAAAAAGGAATGCCTGGTCTCTCCCATTTTGGAGGTGTTCAAAGAAAACACGTCAGCATAAAATAATGGAAATACACAGAGTCTGAGAATTCTCCCTTATAAACTACCGAAGTATCCTCCACTTCAGGGAAGAAAATTCAGGAATAGCTACTGCTATATCAGCAACATTTCCTCCAGCGTTTTCCCTGTAATGTGGGGGGGGGGGGGACAGACAAAGCATCAGAAATCGCTTCAACGAATCTAGGAAGCGATGTCCTGCCAAGTAACTCCAGATGGAGTATGAGGAGAAGTGCAGGGCACTGCATGTGTAGGCTACAACATTTTTTGGACACTCGTGGAAAAATTATTTTCTTTTATTATTTATTATTTTATTCCTATATTAACAATCTCTCACAACATAGGGGAAGAGAAGGATATAGGTGGTTCCACATTTCGACTCAAACCCTGAGGAGGCACTTTGTAAAGTCTCTAGGACCACTCTTGTTCACATATGGGGTAATAAACAAAAATTAACACAGTAAAAAAATCGTTACTGTCTCTTTAATTTTTAAAACGGAACCCTTTTATTTATGTTACTGTTTAGAAATGCAACAGCTTTATTTATGTGTGTTAACTATAGAGGTGCATGCTACTGTAAACCTCAGCATAAACATTAATTCAAGTGTTTCCTAACTGAGAAGCCTGTTAGCCGATCTACACAGTAAATATTCCGGACTCAGCTGAAGCGCTGTCCGGTCCATTCTCTTTAAGAGTCAACACTCAGGGATAACTCTATGTCTTCCGATTCCCGGAAAAGCCTTCAAAGTGTTACGCCACTAAATTGGCACCACAATAACCCCCCGCCCATCATGGGCGTTAACATAGTCATCTCCTGGTCGCCATTGAAATTAGAACTAGGCGAAACGCGGGGAGCCTAATAACGGACAGAGCAGCTTCTAATTTGTACTGAGCAGCTGCTAGTCCGAGAATAAACAATTTAACAATCCAATCTATGCCTTCCGATTCCCGGAAAAACCTTCAAAGTGTTGCGCCACTAGATTGGCACCACAACAAACTCCGCCCATCGTGGGCATTAACATAGACATCTCCCGGTCGCCATTGAAATCAGTACTAGGCGAAACGCTGGGAGCCTAATAACAGACGGATCAGCTTCTAATTTGTACGGAGCAGCTGCTAGTCCGAGAATAAACAATTTAACACTCCAATCCCCTCACACTGAACACGAAACTGAACCCTTGTTCTATAGTGAAAATCATCAAGGTCTTTAATAATATCTCCTGTCCAGCCTCAGTGCCTGTGCCCAGACTGTCCAAGATGTCCCTTAAAACTCTAGGGAAATCTAACTTGTAACCCTCTAAAAAGGGAGACCAAATTTTGATGAGGTATAAATAAACGATAAAGTGTCTAACCTTTCTTCTGAGTTACTGTACATCTCCCAGAAAAAAGTCAGCACTTACCTCATCTTCTGCCTGACAGTCAAAGCAATTCCCAGGTTTGAGAGGTCCTCTCCCTCTCATGGGCCTGTAAATAAATGAAAGTCCTGAGTAATATCCCTTAGATTTTCTTGGTAAGGACAGCACAAATTATATGGGAGGCGCAGTGAGAATTATGTCCCACGAGTTCCCATTGCTCTAAAGTCACCAATGCCCTGCTGAAGAGACTGATATGGACTACGGCTACACCCTAGAACAAAGGAGCACACTCTGGCACTACTTTAAAAATAATAAACTCTTGATTGAAGAATCTTTTTCTAACACCTCACTTTACCTCTTCCTATCACTAACGTAGGCAGAGAATGACTGGAGTGGGAGGGAAGGGAGGAGCTATATATAGCAGCTCTGCTGTGGTGCTCTTTGCCTCCTCCTGCTGACCAGGAGGTGAATATCCCACAAGGATGAAATCTGTGGACTCATCGTGTCTTTAAAAAGAAAGTACTGTCCAGTAAACAATCTCAGAAATAACACATACTTCTATACTATCAAACTTCAAATGAGCAATTCTTTAGCAGGGTAAGTGCCACAAGCACAGAAGTAAAGATTAAGGGCCAAATTATGGGTGGAGCGTTAACAGTTACACGCGAGAGATAAGGGGTATATCGCGGGTGTTTGCGCACGTTTGGTGTTCCGCTAATATTACAAGTTGAAAGTAAACGTGATTGCTTGAGCGCAATTGAAATTTACGCAAAAATGATTACTGCGTCCTGAGAGCTCCGGTTTCACTAAACAAAGAAGTCATAAAACACATCAAAGATACATTACACAGTACTTTTACACTCATAATAACACCATCTAATAAAAATAAATTACAAAAAAATATTGGACAAAACAAGTTATAAGAGCTCAAAGATATGAGGTCTCAGGTGTTAGAAAAAAAGTGCAGACAAAGGGCTTTAACATAGGAGATACATACATTGTACCAAAATACCATCAAAGATATATACATATAAATATTTATTTAAGAATAAATAGAACATATTCTGCTAATGTGAAGAACATTGGAATGTGAAATATTCATATTTTTATGTCGGGTTAGCGCACATAAGAATACGCGATCGGGTTTGCGTGCGAGCTGAGCTGGCTGTCAGGTTTTTTTTTCCCACATTGACTTCTACTGGGGAATAGATTATTGCACACACAATATTCTAAGTTTGGCTTTTTGCACTCATTGAATTAGCACAGGAGCACAAACAGTTTACTTTCAACTCATAATACAAGCGCAACCTGACGCGTGCAAAAATCTTACTTCTACCGCAGTTAACGCTCGACCGGGAGCGCCAAATAACACTACACTTGTAATCTGTCCCTAAATGAATAGGAATGAAATGGATTAAATCAAAATCTAGTTGTAAAAAAAAACATAGTTTACCATCATATTCTCCTTATTTCTCCATAAAGCTCAAATCATTATAGTGATGTGCTATTTAAGTGCATTAGGAGCTTCAGACCCCAGCCAAAATAAGATCAGTACCTTTATCATATAAGTTCTAGTAATATTGTATATGTAAACTCCACCCCCAACAAAGAAAAACACTAAATTGCAAACCTCAAATTGCAATAACCAATATCACCATCTGGCGACACCAACTGCACTCCCAACCCTTTAGGAACCCCATACACAACCCCCTTCCAATGCACACTCCTCCCAATGGGCTTGATATTCAAAAGCTCTCCACCTCATGCAAGATGATCTAAGACATTTCGCCAGTATGGAGAGGTCCCTAAAAAAAAAAAAAAAAAAATTAAATTATGCTCACCTAATAATTTTCTTTTCTTCAGATGGAAAGAGTCCACAGCAGCATTCATTACTTTTTGGAAACAAGAACCTGGCCACCAGGAGAAGGCAAAGACACCCCAGCCAAAGGCTTAAATACTCCTCCCACTTCTCTCATCCCCCAGTCATTCTGCCAAGGAACAAGGAACAGTAGAAGAAATACCAGGGTGAAAGGTGCCAGAAGAATAAAAAATGAAACACCCAACAGAAAAAATATGGGTGGGGAGTTGTGGACTCTTTCCATCTGAAGAAAATAAATGTAAGAGTCCACAGCTGCATTCATTACTTTTGGGAAAACAATACCCAAGCTATAGAAAACACTGAATGCAAAAACGGGACTGCACAATAGGCGGCCCATTCTGAGGGCACCAGGCCTGAAAAAACCCACAACCCAACCAAACCCTGCTTCGTCGGAGCCGGGCAAAAAACTAAAAGGAAAAGGCCCCAAGGACACTGACCCGCAGATAGTCTGAAAGCCTAACTAGAGACCGCAAAGCAGAACTCACTGAGCCAACACTCATCCAGGTGAACCGTCGCCCAGAAGTCGGTCCCCACACAACCCTTACTAGTACAGTACCAAAATCCCCAAAAGAGAGAGGACAAGGGTGAGCCAAAGGGATACCCAAAAGGTACACCAAGTCCACAGAGACCCAAAAGAATCCCGAGAACAAGGGGAGACAATACCCAACCCACAAGGAGCAACTGGGCATCATCAAGGAGAAGAAACATCTCCCCAACCTCATGCAACAGCACCGAAAAGGACAGCTGAAGACAAAGTCCTCAAAACGGCAGAACTCAGAGACTGAGCACACAGAAATAACAAGTAGCAAACTCAGAGAATAAACATCTGAGTCTAGTAACACAGGCCACCATATGTTGGAAGACACAGAGAAAACACCATCTGTAAGGAAGAAGCGGCCGCACAAAATAAACTGCCCAACCTTCAAGACATAGATTGCCCAACCTCCAAGACAGAGGACACTCTCCAGGCAATCCAGGCCGCTAAGCCTACCCACAGATCTCAAAAAGGGGGAGAGGCACAGAACATCTAAAAAAGAAGGTCCACTGTCACCCCCAAGACCTGAGGAAGAACAACGGATCTCAGATCCTACACCTAGTTGGACCTGCCCAAGCAACGGCAGATCTGAAAGCAAGGGAACCCCAAGACCAGCCCCAAAGGTGTGGAAGAATGGACACAGCCACTTAAACCTAAAGACAATCGAGCAGGCGTTAGACCTAAGGAGACCTGGTCCGACAGACATCGCTGAATGCGGAGAGTAATACGCTCTACGTATTCAGCATTGCACCAGCAGCTCTTGTACGGGTTGAATTGTGGCAATTCCTGTCCACCTGCTCAGAGCAGGCGAACAGGGTTATGGAGCAGCGGTCTGAAGACTCGCCAGAAACACGGGCCCACAAGCTCTGTTCGGAGCTTGATAGATAGGCCCCCAAGTCTCAATGCGGAGCCAGCAGAGCTCCCCAGATGGACAGGAACAACTCAAAGAGCAGACCAATCCCTAAACCAGATTTTAAACATCTGTTCCAAAATCCCGAACACAGGAGGGGTCCCTGAAAAGGGAACCACACCTCCGTAAGGAGGACAACGAACCCCTGAAAAGGAGAGCATTGAGAAACACCTGCCCTAAAGACAGGAAGTCGTAGGAAGAACCTAGAGGACACAAGGCCACGTCATTGACGAACACGGAAGAAGCCCTCAAAACACCGTCGTGCTAGCACACATATCAGGCGCAAAAGTGACAGCTGAGCAACCGCAAACCTTCCGTTCGCTAGGCAGGAAAGCCCACTATCAGGTCATGTCAGTTGGCTGTCCCAAGGGAAAACCACTAAAGGAACAAGGCCAAAAAGGACAAATTTCCTAAAGATAGACCGGCGGAAAGAGGCGCTAAACCCTCTAATTTCCCACCATGTGGCAAGGAATACTCTAGGTTCCGAGGGTATCGGAAAACAACAGAGTGACGCAGCAAAATTCACTGACCCAGTCACCAGAGAAACGGCTATTAATGACTGAAACAATCCCAAGAGCCGCACAGACCCGCAAGGAATGCTTAGCTGAAACTTGTAAAACAAATAACAAGAACATAAATGATGTTAAGAGCACTCGGCACCCCAACCTGACCAGCAAGGTATAATAGGCGCCACGTGTATGAATAAGCCGCGAGACAGAAGCTCTGAACCCAAGCAGGACCAGCCTGCAACCAGGGTTATAACTGCCAAGCTGGCTAAATCTGTCCTCAGAGAAGGAGGAAGAAAAACAGACAAAACATGGGACTAACATGTCCCAAACAACTTCCATAGAAGTAAACAGGGAGTATCAATCCCAGAGATTATAAGTTCCCGCAGGAAACATAGTATGAAAAAGAAAAGAAAATAAATCCTAACCGGATAAAATAAAATAACAGGTAACTTGAGGGTTAACGCCCAAGAAGAACAGAAAGATCTGCAGGACCAGACTAACGGAAACCCTGTTCTTCCAACAAAACTGTGAAGGATCTCGATAACAAGACTTAAAAGGAGATTACTTTATCCCCCCATGTCAAACGAGGTGAGCCATTCGAAGGAGGAGACTGATGAGTCTCATTACCAAGAAGGATAGGGTCACCAAACGGCTCAAAAACGTGTCTGAGTAAAACAACACTCAGGAACAATTACACCAGCAGGGAACTGCACATGCCCTCCAGTGGCCGAGAGACATGGGGCAATCGGACACAAGCAAAATCGCAAATAAACATCTGGACTTTGTAGACGAGCAAGCACCAAAAGTATGTAAAAGCGAAAACGTGCCACAACCCTGGGGGGGGGGGGGGAACAATCCACCCTCCGAGGAGGGAAACACATAACCTGGGTTACCTGCATGTGTAGTAGTAGTAGGGAGCGGTAGGGAACTCGCCTCCCGGAGGACAGGGCCCCCCGAGGCGGATGGCGGAGTCAGTGGGGCCAATTCGCATTCGTCACAGGACGAAGAATCTGAATAATCTCAACATCAGCATCCTCCATAACAGGATACCAAAAAGATTGACTAGAATTTTCCATTGCCAAACAGTCAGAAATGCGGAAATGGGAGACCAGAATGTAAACACGCCCGGTCACAAGGTGAACCGTACAGTCCAAAAAAAGCGCGCCAAACCGTAAGGTCGCGTCCCATCGAAAGGCCGTTAAGTTCCAAAAAGCCACGAGCCCAGTTAACACTACAAGCAAATTGAATCACATAACAAACATGATTAAAAAAAACCCTGTTCAATTATCCCCCTCAGGAGAGATTAATCCTTGATTCCAAGATACTAAAGGAGTCCCACTGAGACCCTGTATTTTTCATGTGAGTTTGCAGGAACAAATGAGTTACAGTACAATCATGAAGAAGTAAAATGAAACGATCTTACCGGAATCTACGCCATGGAACAGGAACACGGCCCTTCAAGTGTGACGGATAGTAGCCTCGCCTCCGCCATGGACTTGAGAGAAGGAAGCAGGCAGCGAAGCGAAGTTAGACAGCGCTGATTGCTTGTGGAGTTGTTAAATGAGTCGTTATGGTTTCGCAGAAAGCCTCTTCCTTTCGTCTCCGGGCTCTAACTTTCATGCAAGCCCTCACTGAGAGACTGACAGGATTACTTAAAACTCCCGTCCCATGTCGAAGAGCACTACCCCCATAAGAAACGAAAACAAACTGACACTTCTCTGCCAACCTCCTGGGATGAAAGGCAAAGAATGACTGGGGGATGAGGGAAGTGGGAGGAGTATTTAAGCCTTTGGCTGGGGTGTCTTTGCCTCCTCCTGGTGGCCAGGTTCTTATTTCCCAAAATTAATGAATACAGCTGTGGACTCTACATTACAGTGTAAGTCCTAAAAAAAAAAAAAAAGCCAAATATGTTGCAACATTTCTCTCCATGCCAGCAGGTTCTAAGACCCAGTGTCCCCAACATCTATGGGTCTCCCCATTCTATCACTAGATAACTCCTTCCTCACCACTGGTCTGGTCCTACTCAGTTTTTCCTTAAAGGGATATGAAACCCCAATTTTTTATTTCATGCATCAGATAGAGCCTGCAATTGTAAGCAACTTTAAAATTTACTCATATTCTTAATTTTTCTGTTTTCTTTGTATCTTTATTTGAAAAAGCAGGAATGTAAGCTTAGGTTTAGCACTTGGGTGGCTACATTTAGCTACAAATGAGCAAGCGCTACGCAGGTTCTGAACCAAAAATAGGCCGGCTCCTAAGCTAACATGTCTAGAGCACTACATGGCAGGGAATAGTGCTGCCAACTAGTGCTCTTGCAAATGGATAACATTCTTGCAAAACTACTGCCATATAGTGCTCCAGAAATGGAAAGGCTTCTTAAAGGGACAGTATACACCAGTTTTCATATAACTAATAGACACAAGTGTAAAGAATAATATGAACAGATACTGATATAAAAATCCAGTATAAAACCATTAGAAAACTTACTTAGAAGCTCCCAGTTTAGCTCTGTTAAAAAAGTAGCTAGAACACCCACTTTAAGTGGGAAATAACAGACACTCCCCCCACTCCTCCTTCCTCTGCATATGAAAAGACTCTTTAAACAAACAGAAGCAAGCTGGTGAAGGTATACCTCAGTATTCTCCTAAAACTTTGGGGCTTGGTTAGGAGTCTGAAAATCAGAGTAATGTTATTTAAAAATAAGCAAAACTATACTTTTTTTTTATTTTTTTTAAACCTGTATGGGCTATATAAATGGATCATCTACAAAACATCTATGCAAAGATGTCCCTTTAACTTACATTCTTGCTTTTCCACAGAAAAATACCAAGAGAATGAAGAAAAAATGATAATATACATAAATAAGAAAGTTGTTTTAAATTACATGCTCTATCTGAATCATGAAAGAACATTTTTGGGTTTCATATCACTTTAAGAGTTCTTAAATAAAAGGAACAGCAAAGAAAAGAACAGGGGAAAAAATGTAGGAAATACTAAATGCTTTGAATGAAGGGTTAAAATAGCTTGAAAATGCCGTCTCATTTTTTCAAGTCCCTTCCACTAAGCATTTCTCATTCTCATTTTCTCATGTCATATTTAAAAATATGGTGGCAAATCATAGTGTTCATGACAAGCATATAGTAATAGCCTATTCTGTTTGTAATACTTAAAATCTGCCCTACACTAATCAAGCAATTTGTGGCAAACTGGATTCCTCCAACTTCTTATAAAATATATAAGCCTCTTATTTCATGTTTGCAAATTCCCATTTAGCCCACAATTTCAGTATCCTTACCCAAACGTACTAGGTTTGTAATATCAATGGCACAGCAACATTATTATTTTTATAAGTTTATATGTGAAATATGCAAATCTTTTTGTATGCTTCTAATTTCCCCACGTAGCTGTCCAAACAAAGCACATACATACTCAGATAAGGTTTGCTTTGTGATATATTTGGGTGATGTCATTTACTAGATTTGCATAACATACACAATGGCAGGACTTCACATGTATTTATTAATTAAATTCCAGTGCCACAAGAAAATTTAGAATCTAGCAATATATTATTTACGAGCCAGTAACAAGGTCTACATTTAGAATAATAATTCAAAACAGGTCGGGGGAGGGGGGGGATTTTAGGAGTTAAGGATCCCTTCCCATGGTTTGTGAACCCCTTTCTAAGAATATGTGCAACCCAAGTATTTCCCTGAAAACAAAGCACAGATATAGCTCAGAGTTAATGTAATACTTCCACCAAATGTCACCAGTAAGTTGTGTATTTTATTATCAAAGTGCACTGACAGCTGTGAATCATTATACACCAATTTTCATATAACTGCATGTAATAGACACTACTATAAAGAAGAATATGCACAGATACTGATCTAAAAATACAATATAAAACCTTTTAAAAATGTACTTAGTTTAGCACTGTTGATGAGATTAGGCTGGGACACCCACTGAAAAGGGCTGGGAAAGCAGGAAGAGCAGACACTCTTACCCCCTCCTCTGTATATGAAGAGACCCATTAGACAAAAAAGAGCAAACAGGAGTCTGTAGACTTCAGTATACATCTAAAACATTGGGGCTTGGGTAGGAGTCCGAAAACCAGCCCAATGTTATTTAAAAATAAGCAAAACTATACATTTTTACAAAAACACCACCAGATAGACTATACTGTATAAATCTACAAAACATTATGCAAGGAGAAAACAAAATGTATGCTTACCTGATAAATTTCTTTCTTTCCTGGCATGGAGAGTCCACGATTCCATTCCAATTACTAGAATGGATTTGTGGACTCTCCATGCAATTGGAAAGAAATCTAGTGTACAATGTCCCTTTAACACAAAACTAAAATGCTAATGAAGAGATCAGATGTCTTACTGGTGCAGCTTACCAATGACATTTATAGAGGTCAGACCAAATTAAGATAACATATTGTTTATTTGGTTTCTGATTTCAGTGTAGAGAGCCATGAAATGAAACAGAATACCAAATAGACTCTGGTCTGCCTGCAGTTAAGAGAGTTGTAGTACGTATTTCATAAATCTGTGTTTTACACACCCTTTCAAATTGGCTGGGTAAAGTCCAGGAGGTTGTGACCAAGTCATGGTTTTGCAACGCACAAGTCTTGAGTCTTTGCATTCAAGTCTCAAGTCAAGTCCTTAGTCAAGTTGCAAGTCCTCAACTTTAACCAAGTGCTAAACAAGTCATTAGTGCTCTTTGTCCAATTTAGTGTCAGAGAAGTAATTACTATAGTAAATGTATACTAATTTATATCAGAAAGACTTAACATAGGTTTATCACTTCCCAATTTAATTTCATGTAAAAGATTAGGTATACACTATTTTCACTAAGGGCACTAATGTATATCGGATCAATTTATCTGACTAGTGATGTGCTTGAAATTGTGGACAAGCAGTAAAAAAAAAACCCAGTATTTTATTGTTAACACAATAACAAAGACATAATCATTTTATAGAAAGAACACAGCTGCTACACAGCTGCATGTGTGTGAGATAATGGGTCTCTAAACCATAGAACACTGGTTTTCAAACCTGTCCTCAGGACTTCATAAGAAGCCGGATTATTGATTATTTCACCTGTGCTCCAGTTCAGATATCCTTAAAATCTGGCCTCTTCAGGAGGCCTGAGGACAGGTTTGAAAAACAGTTTTCTAGATCAATTATTTGATACCTCAAAAAAATAAAGAAAAGAAATGTGGGAGAAAACAGATGCAGAATAAATAACTGCTACCATACTTCACCACACTTTAAAAGTGAGAGAGGAAACATAAATGCAGATGAACCCATAAAGTTATTTAAAAATGCTGTGCTACCATACTTTAGACCAGGGGTGTCAAACTGGCGTTATTTTTTATTCAGATCCCTGGATAGCGCTTGCCGATTGGCAAGAGTGCTACCCTGGTGCTGAACCTAAAATGGGACAGCTCCTAAGCTTTCATCCCTGCTTTTCAAATAAAGATACCAAGAGAATGAAGAAAATTGATAATAGGAGTAAATTAGAAAGTTGTTTAAAATTGCATGCTCTATCCAAATCATGAAAGAAAAAAATTGGTTTTGTATCCCTTTAAAGTGTAGGTCCATTTTGATGAATTAGTGCCCGGTTTTTAATAAACCTATTAAGAATAAGGGCACTTTAATTCATCAAAATTTACATTTCACTGTTTACTTCAAAAACTTACCTTTTAATCCTTGCAGCCGCTCCAGCGATTCCCCCGGCCGTCGGAAGCCTCTGCAGACGTCAGAAATGACGAATCAGGCTCCCCCCCCGGGAGAATCTTGGCCTGATGCAACGCTGTGATTGGAGGAAGCCGGATTCGTCATTTTCGACCCGAGAAGACGGCTTGCGACGGGCGGAGGAAGTGCTGGAGTGGCTGCCAGGATTAAAAGGTAAGTTTTTGAAGAAAACGAGTGAAAAGTCAATTCTGATGAATTAAAGTGCCCTTGTTTTTAATAGGATTATTAAAAACCGGGCACTAATTAATCAAAATGGACCTTCACTTTAAGACTTGGATAAGTTATTCTACAGCAACACAACACAAACGTCTTCTAATTACAAGGTGTTTACAGTCCTTTTATTTGAGACAAAATGATCTTGTTTAAATGTATGTAGGTTTTAAAAAATATTTTGTAGTAACCCAGAAAAACTATTATGATGGAAAAATCCAATTCGCATAGTAAACTTCTTCAAGAAACTGAATGTAGTGAAACACTGAGGGCCTTATTTTTCATGATGGGAATGCCACGACCGGTTGCAGGCTTGCTCACTTGAGCCTGCAACTAATATTTGCCAACTTAGTCTTGGTTGATTTTCATCTGGCAAACTCTGACAAGCCATGCACAAGCAACCAAATATGGGAAACAAATGCGTCCTACAATTTGAGAAGAAATACGGACAGGTTCACATGTGAACCTTGTCTATCCCCAAATTGATAAATCTAGCCCAGAGGCTGATGTAGAAGAATGCCATTGTTTTAGCATTCTCTGACAAACACAAGTTTAAAATGGACATAAAAAGCCACACATTCCTTATGGAAGATATGAGGCATATTAAAGGGACATAAAACCCAAAAAATTTATTTCACAATTCAGATAGAGAATACAATTTTAAACAACTTTCTAATTTACTTCTATTATCTAATTTGTTTAATTCTCTTGGTATAATTTGTTGAAGAAGCAGCAATGCACTAATGGTTTCTAACTGCACTTATGGGTGAGCCAATCACAATCGATATATATATGCAGCCACTAATCAATGGCTAGAACCTAGGTTCTCTGCTGCTCCTGAGCTTGCATAGATAGAACTTTCAGCAAAGGATAACAAGATAAAGAAGCAAATTAAATAATAGAAGTAAATTGGAAAATTGTATTCTCTATCTGAATCATGAAAGAAAATGTTTGGGTTTCATGTTCCTTTAAGTTAAAAGAGCATGCTTACCTTTAACCACACTACGGATTTCCTGTTACAGAAAATAGTATTATCCCCTATAGTTATACTACAAAAGTGCATGGTATGAACAATATACTATACTAAGGAATAGCTGACAGCAAGAGCATGTCATAAAAAATATACTAGACAAAGGGCTGTCTAAGCATATCATAGATTATATACGGTATAAAGGAATGACTGACCAGAATTACTAAGGCAAACATATCAATAGTATGCTTGGACTGCAGCACAACTCACTTTTAGATACACAGTCCTTTTAAACAAGTTGTGGACAGACAATGTTTCCTGTCAGGGAACCTGATAAACAATGTTCAGACGAGTGAGGCTGCATTTGACACCTGCATTTAACGTTGCAAAAGCAGGTACCCATGTAGCACCTCCCCTTCTCACACATACAGACTTGTTCATCTTACACCTCCAGAGAAGTTATGAAGCAAAGTTCTTAAGACATAATACTTTGCCCAGCTTACTGTGTTGGAGTAGTAACTACATCCAGCACAGAGAAGCAGACTGCAGCCCTGCTGTCATCTTTGACAGCAGGAATCCACAACTGGGTGCAGAAGGTATCTGCCTTCATACGGTAAGGAAGCATTGATCGTGCTCCATTACCTGAAGTCAGATCTGATATAGTGTCATGGCAGTTGGGAGGGGAAAGAGTAGGGTGAGTGATGATCTTGGACAAGGGAGGGAGAGGCGGGTCCCTACACTACAGTGATCACTTGGAGGGGGCATGGGTCGCTACACTACAGAAAAATAGTTGATTGCTTGGAAGGAGTGTGAGGAGGGATCCCAATATTACAGAAAAATAAATAAATAAAAACTTGCCCTAAACTACACACTGGCAGACTGGAGGCCAGTACCTTAGAAGGTGTTGAAAATCACACATATAATGCATTGCTATTTCAATTTCTTAAGACAAACTTACTGGCATGCCAGGGGTTAATCATCTCTCCAACAGGACCACTTATTCATCATCTCTTCCAACAACTGATATAAATAATACATTTCTTGACAGCTCAGTAGTCCCCTGAGACAAGAAGGGTGTATGTGAGGCATGTGCCTAGGCCCTAGATCAATACCTTGGGTTATCTACTTTAAAAATAAATATAGTTTTGGGGGTCAATTTTGAGAATTCATGTCATCAGTGCCCTGGACCCATGGCCATAATGAGTCTAAAAATCCTCTTTCAGACGTGTTGTGCACAGCTGCAGTCAGCAGACATCTAATTACCAAAACCAATGGCAAAGCTTTCTTGCATGTCTGCTATTTCTGAAGGGATCCTAGAGTAGCTTTTAAAATAATTTGTCTTATGACTGCACAAGATGTGCGTAAATAAGTTCAGTGAGAAAAGGTTTGTGAAAAAGTTATTTTATTTAATTGTTATATGATCGCACTTTGCGTACAATTGTAAGCCATATGGTGGCATGTAATATACCAAATTGGGCTTAGTTCAATACCTTGGGATGTCTATATTATATATATAGTTTTGGGGTCAATTTTGTGTATTTAGGCAAGTGTGCTATACTAAATGAGTGTTTCCTCATTGCATCATTTTAGAATCTGCAGATAAAGATCTTAACCCCTTAAGGACAAGGCCATTTTTCAATTTATTTCCCTTAAGGACCAGGGCTATTTTTACATTTCTGCGGTGTTTGTGTTTAGCTGTAATTTTCCTCTTACTCATTTACTGTACCTACACATATTATATACCGTTTTTCTCGCCATTAAAATGAAGGTAAAGTTAGCCTTTATTAACTACAATCTACCATTTCTCATTATCACCTTACACTAGTCGCTAAGTTTTTTGTGATTGTTCAGGTATTTTACTTAAAAAAATCTATTTCCAATTCCCTACCATTTGGGTCCTGACTCCTCCCAAGCCCTACTTCCTTCTTCAGCGATCCCACCCGCTCTCTCCGCCTCTGAAATGCGCGTTCACGGATCCAAAATAAAATGAGCATGCGCTACTCGCCGATCCTGATATTCAATGCGCATGCGCTACTTGCCGATGTAAAGAGATTTGCTTGTCTGCATCCGTAATAAGTAGATGTGATGACGCATTAGGTCTGGGATTCCTACCTGGCAGGACGCATGCGCAAAACAGGAGCGCGCGTGGGTATCAAGCTAAGGAAAAAGATCAATGGCGCATGCACTTTACAGTAAAGGGGCGGGTGATGTAGAATGACGGTCGCCTAACGGCCGAAAAATCAGTTGGCTAGGAAAAACAAGTGATCTAAAGGGGAAAAAAAATGATATATCTATGGGTTGAATTTGTGCACAGATAGAAACAGCTTTATAAAGGTGATATCTTTCTTTATACGCATTAATATAAAATCTGATGAATGAAAGTTATAGTGTTTTTCCACACATAATGCTATACTACATAGACATTAGGGGAACTTTACCATCACTTTAAATGGACTTTCTAAAGATACCATTATTTTCATCATATCTTATAATTTACTATAAAAAAAAAATTATGAAATAAGAGGAAAAAAAAGAAAGAAAAAAAAACACACTTTTTCTAACTTTGACCCCCAAAATCTGTTACACATCTACAACCACCAAAAAACACTCATGCTAAATAGTTTCTAAATTTTGTCCTGAGTTTATAAATACCCAATGTTTACATGTTCTTTGCAAGTTATAGGGCAGTAAGTACAATTAGCACTTTGCTATTTCCAAACTAATTTTTTTCAAAATTAGCGCTAGTTACATTGGGACACTGATATCTTTCAGGAATCCCTGAATATCCATTGAAATGTATATATTTTTTAGAAGAAAACCCAAAGTATTGATCTTGGCCCATTTTGGTATATTTCATGCCACCATTTCACTAACAAATGAGATCAAATAAAAAAAATTGTTCACTTTTTCACAAACTTTAGGTTTCTCACTGAAATTATTTGCAAACAACTTGTGCAATTATGGCATAAATGGTTGTAAACGCTTCTCTGGGATCCCCTTTGTTCAGAAATAGCAGACATATATGGCTTTGGCGTTGCTTCTTGGCAATTAGAAGGCCGCTAAATGCCACTGCGCACCACACGTGTATTATGCCCAGCAGTGAAGGGGTTAATTAGGGAGCATGTAGGGAGCTTCTAGGGTTAAAGGGACATTATGCACTCATTTTTTCTTTGCATAAATGTTTTTTAGATGATCTATTTATATAGCCCATAACGTTTTTTGTTTTTTTTTAAATGTATAGTTTTGCTTATTTTTAAATAACATTGCTCTGATTTTCAAACTCCTAACCAAGCCCCAAAGTTTTATGAGAATACAGTCAGATACCTACTCCAGCTTGCTCCTGTTTGTGTAAATGGTCTTTTCATATGCAAAAGAAGGGGAGGGGGGGGGAGTGTCTTATTTCCCACTTGCAGTGGGCTTTCCAGCAACCTTTTCAACAGAGCTAAACGGAGAGCTTCTAAGTAAGTTTTTAAACAGTTTCATACTGGATTTTTATATCAGTATCTGTGCATCTTATTCTTTATCGTAGTGTCTATTACATGCAGTTATATGAAAATTAGTGTATACTGTCCCTCTAATTTTAGCTTTAGTGTAGTAGACAACCCCAAGTATTGATCTAGGCCCATCTTTGGTATATTTCATGCCACCATTTCACCACCAAATGCGATCAAATGAAAAAAAAAACGTTACATTTTTCACAATATTAGGTTTCTCACTGAAATTATTTACAAACAGCTTGTGCAATTATGGCACAAATGGTTGTAAATGCTTCTCTGGGATCCCCTTTGTTCAGAAATAGCAGACAAATATGGCTGTGGCGTTGCTTATTGGTATTTAGAAGGCCGCTAAATGCAGCTGCGCACCACACGTGTATTATGCCCAGCAGTGAAGGGGTAAATTAGGGAGCTTGTATGGTTAATTTTAGCTTTAGTGTAGTGTAGTAGACAACCCAAAGTATTGATCTAGGTCCATTTTGGTATATTTCATGCCACCATTTCCCCGCCAAATGCGATCAAAAAAATAAAAGTTTGCTTTTTAACAATTTTTTTCACAAACTTTAGGTTTCTCACTGAAATTATTTACCACCCACCTGCCTCCCACCCACCAACGATACCGGTCATCGATGTCCGGTGCAGAGAGGGCCACAGAGTGGCTCTCTCTGCATCGGATGGCCAAGGGGTGTTATTGCAGGATGCCTCAATATTGAGGCATCACTGCAATAACCGGAAAGCGGCTGGATCGCTTCCAGCCGCTTTAAACCCCTAATGTCGTACAGGGTACACGTCGCTGGTCTATAAAGATCAGGTTGTGTGCGACGTACCCTGTACGACATGCGTCGTTAAGTGGTTAAAATAGCTGCAGATAAAGATCTTAAAATTATCAAAAATAATAATAAAAAAAACCCATATGTTTGGGTCTTGGGTGAATTAGAGAATACCCAATGGTTTTTGTAAAATATGATAATCTTTTATTTTATTTTTTTAAATTTCCTAATTCTTTGAATAACTAGTTGTCCGGTACTTTGGGCAAGTTTTTCTCTAAAATTCTTGCGAAGGGGTTAAAGTGGTGGTAAATTAAAGTGAATGTAAACTTTGATGAAATAGTGCCTGGTTTTTAAAAATACTATTAAAAACAGGGGCACCTTCATTCATCAAAGTTTACATTGCAGCAGATTTTACAAATACTTACCTTCTTCTACTGAAAAGCTGTATTGCTGATCCGCCGCCTGAAGTCCTCTGTACTTCGTCAGCAATGATGAAACCAGTTTCCTCCAATCAAGGCTTACCCCCCCAGAATCGTCCATCTGGTGAGACCACGCCGTGATTGGAGAAAGACGGTTTCATCATTGCTGTGTAAGTACACCAGGAAAAAGCAGGCGGGGGGAAGCGGCGATCTGGTGTTTCAGGAGGAGAAGGTAAGTATTTGTAAAATTCGATGCAATATAAACTTTGATGAAAGTGCCCCTGTTTTTAATAGTATTTTTAAAAACCGGGCACTATTTCATCAAAGTTTACCTTCACCCCAGAGGCAGAACTTTTCTTCACTTTCTGCGATGAGATTTTTTTAGTGAAAAAATTTCTGCAGGTAATTTTTAAATACAATTTAAATTAGACAGTTACACTAAGGCACCAGTTCAACCGCAATGTGTTGGTTAACTGAAGAATAAAGCAATTTTTAATGCTTTATAATATAATTGCATTGCAAATTAGCTGCATACAAAAAAAAAAACCATTTTAAAATGTCTCTTGAATAAATCCATTTCCTTTTCTCTTAGTCTAACATAGAAATGTAGCAATAAAAAGATGCAATGCTCATATTAACGTCTTACATTCAGAATAAACAGGCTAGGCTAGGCTAGGGGGCGGGTTTGAAAAAATCTCTGAGAGCTAGTCAACAAGCAATGTACTGCTGCTTTGTATTGCTACTGCATATTTGACTGCTCAGTTCAAACAGCACTTTGCTCTGGATGCACTATGATAAGGAAAACTTGCACACTGCAACCAGAGCACAGCTCTGTTTGAAGAGAACTGTCTAATGTGGAGCAGCACTAAAAAGTTCAAGCGCCAACAGTTCCTGCATGTGTCCTGTTCTTTCTGCAGACATGCTGCATTTTCTGCGATGACATCTCAGATCACTGTATGTTCTGCCTTGGGGACCTTCACTTTAAAGATCAACTATATTCCTATTCTTTATCTATATTATTTTTGATCTGTACCTTCAGTCATTTTTTTTTACCTCTATTATTATATTTCTATTGCCCACTCTGGCCACCCTCTGCAAAACTAGGTTTTGTTTTGTTTGTTTTTTTACTGAGGAAACAATTTCAATTCTAAAACAATAAGCAGCCCTTAGGAGGATATGTACAGGTAGAAATCTCCAAATCCAGATTACCATAATACAAAATTATTTTGAAATATAAACTTTTTAATTAATATTTTTTTTTTTAAAACTAAAGTTACCAAGAATTCCTTTTGTCCCCATATGTAAGTCACAATCGTCTCTGCCTTCGTCTTTGGTTTGTTTTTTGTGCTATAAAAATGCAAATAGTAGTCTATATTTATTTAAAACAAATAACATTACCTTTCTGACTACAGTACTGTACTTTCTGAGGGTACTATGTATACAAAAGTATTTAATATTATTAAAAAAAACTTTAGGTTGCATGTATAAACTGTATTATGTAATGTAAATATTGCCTAAATGTTATTGCTGTTTAAACTTGATTCCATCCCGTCTCCAACCTATCTCATTTCACAAATGCAAATTTTCCAACTTTGTCCCAAGCAGTTTTGATAAAGTTTTCTACCCGCATGAGTATTAGCTTATGTCTGCCACTTTTTCTCCCTCTCCGTCTCCCCCAGTATCTCTCCCCCCCCTCTTTCTCTCCTCCTCCCTAGGCCTGATGATAAATAAAAAAAACTCTCCTTCACATCCATAACCAAGTATAGTGAGAAACTGTTTTCAAGCTAAAATTGCTTTCTAAACTTTTTGGGGGACCTTACAATACTGACGAGACTTGTTAGATAATCGCACCATAGAGGAGAGCTTTAGATCAGTGGGCCCGCAGCTCTTACCCCTCTCTGTCTCTCAGACATGCTTTGTATATATGTGTGTTTTCATTGTTTTCTGCGTGTTTTCATCATGTATAAGGAACTATTTTAATACGGATCTAAGCTCAGATCTGCAGTCATACTCTATATCTGGAGCACAATTTCTGCTAATAATTTATATGTTATAAATATCTTAAAAACAAAGCATATTTGGGAAATAATTTTATATTGAATTTAATGTCATACAGCATTTCCCAGTTAAGGGATTTGTTATTTTTTTAGAGGTTGGAGGACTCCGATAACAGCCTTGACCATGGGTGCCTCATGCCCTTACTACGCCTCTAAATTTGCATGCACTGGTCTATTCACAGTACACTAATCAGTATATATATATATATATATATATATATATATATATATATATATATATATATATACACATACATATATATATATATATACATACATACACATATATACACACACACAGGTGGTCCATAGCTTGGAGTTAATGCAGGCTTTATGAACACCCATAACTTAAAGGGATACTAAATCCAATTTTATTTTAATTCATGATTCAGACAGAGCATGCAATTTTAAGCAAGTTTCTGATTTACTCCTATTATCAATTTTCCTTTGTTCTATTGCTATCTTTATTTAAAAAGCAGGAATGTAAAGCTTCAGAGCCGGACCGTTTTTAGTTGAGAACCTGGGGTATGCTGGCTTATTGGTGGCTAAATGTAGCAACCAATAAGCAAGTGCCATCTAGGGTGCAAAACCTAATATGGTCCGGTTCCTGCTTTTTAAATAAAGATAGCAAGAGAACGAAGAAAGATTGAGAACAGGAGTAAATTAGAAAGTTGTTTAAAATGTCATGCTCTATCTGAATCATGAAAGAAAAAAATTGGGTTTAGTATCCCTTTAAAGAGTCTTGCAGTAGTTTCCTGGAGCAAAAATAGACTTCTAGGTTTATCGTATATGCTGCTACAATTACATCACCACCACAGGAGCGAGCTGCACTTAGTCTTATGGCGCGGTCGGGCCGGGCTGTGACTATACAGCTGGCCCGATGCGCTGACTAAATATTACAGACCCGCTCAGCAGAGAGCGGGTCTGTAAAAGCGCCGTAATTTTTACATATTTAAAGAGAAAAAAGGCTATTAGAAATATAGCACTTAAATAATGTTAAATAATTCTGAACTATGTGCAGAATTATATAACATTATTTTTAAGGTTTACTATCCCTTTAATTATTTAGTCATTACTGAAAATAGTTGCTTTTTTAAAGCAAGAAGGATCACACCTAACGTGCATCAGGGTTCGTCTTCTGGGAAACAAGGGACTGTTATATCTGGCACCTTCCACGAGCATTGAAATGTGCGCTCCCATGAATTACTCAAGTACAGCCTCCTCATTAGCTGAGCACGTGCCTGTAGCCTGAACCTAAGCTATTAATGAGAACATGCACTTCGTTGCCAGTGGATAATGATAAAGGCAGTGGTGACTTCCATGTTTTTCAACAGAAGGACAAGGTAAAATGTGCACTCTCATTGCAAATGCAATCGATTTCAGTATTGCTTCATTTATTAAAGAACTTTAAACGGGTATGAAACCCAAAACATTTATTTTGTGATTAAGAGTATACAATTTTAAAAATATTTCCAGTTTACTTCTATTATCAAATTTGCTTTGTTCCCATGGTATTCTTTGTTGAAGCGATACATAGGTAGGTGTTTGGAGCAGTACATGGCAGTAAAAACTTCTGCCATTCTTCCAAACCTGCTTTCATATATTGCTCCAGAAACATGCACGAGCCTGATATTACGCCCCTGCTTTAAAAAAAAAAAAAAAAAAAAAAAAAGATACCAAGAACAAGGAAAATTTGATAATAGAAGTCAATTAGAACGTTGTTTGAAATGTCATGTTCTATCTAAATCATGAAAGACAAATTGTGGGTTTCATGTCCCTTTAATGTGCCTAGAATATGAAGCAAGAGAGACTAAAAAAAAATGAGTTTTCATTTAGAAAATAAAAATAAATACTAAGCAATATTTAAAGCAACTGTCTCACTTTTTATCAAGTTATAATAATATATAACAACTATATAATGGGCCTCGGATTTGATAACCATAAAAATGCGTTGTTAACAACACAATGGACAATTGGCAGGCCGGCCATAACAACATGCCATTACCAATATACTGGCCCAAAACTAATAAGTCAATAACAGCATTCTGCACCAAGAAATGTAACTGGCATACTAACCCATGACTGTTTAAAACAATGTATAATTAAATCTACAGTAAAGTCAAAATTAAATGTTCATGAATCAGGTAGATCATGCAGTTTTAACCCCTTAAGCCAATGTGACATATATACACGTCATGTGGCACTTTGCTTATCGTACTGCACAACATATATATACGTCAAAGCTGCAGGAAGCTCCAGCAGTCTCAGCTGTTAACCCCTTAATGACAACTGACGTACCAGGTACGTCATGCAAAAACTAACTGTTAATGACAATAGACGTACCTGGTACGTCAGTTGTCTAACAGAGTGCTGGAAGTGATCACAATCGCTTCCAGCAGCTCTGAGGGTATTGCAGTGATGCCTCGATATGGCGGCATCCTGCAATACCCCTTTACAAGCCTCTGATGCAGAGAGAGCCACTCTGTGGCCCTCTCTGCACCGGTAGTGATGGTGCCTTTGTCCGGTGGGAGGAGGGAGCGTGTGCGCACGTGTGCACGATGCGGGTGCGCGCGTGTGCACGTGGGCGCGCGTGCACATGCGCGCATTAGCCACACTGACACCAATGAAAAAGGAAGGGGAAAAAAAGTTATTTTTTTTTTTTTACATTTAAAAGGATCGGGGAGGGGGAGGGGGTGGGGGTATTGTGGGGGAGCTGCTACACTACAGAAATAATTAAACATACAAATAAAAGTTATAAATAAAATTAAAATAGTTTGGTTTGTGGGGCCAAACTGGGTACTGGCAGACAGCTGCCAGTACCCAAGATGGCGGTAATTAGGTAGGGGAGAGGGTTAGAGAGCTGGAGGGGGGGATCAGGGAGGTTGGTGCTAAGGCAGGGGTCCATCACAACTAAAATATTTTATAATTTTTATTTAAAAAAAAAAAAAAACTCTTTAATTTAGTACTGGCAGACTTTCTGCCAGTACTTAAGATGGCGGTAACAATTGTGGGGTGGGGAAGGGAAGAGAGCTGTTTGGGAGGGATCAGGGGGTGGGATGTGTCAGGTGGGAGGCTGATCTCTAAAATGAACCCTGCAAGCTCCCTACAAGCTACCTAATTTAACCCCTTCACTGCTGGGCAAAATTCACGTGTGGTGCGCAGCAGCATTTAGCGGCCTTCTAATTACCAAAAAGCAACGCCAAAGCCATATAAGTCTGCTATTTCTGAACAAAGGGGATCCCAGAGAAGCTTTTACAACAATTTCTGCCATAATAGCACAAGCTGTTTGTAAATAATTTCAGTGAGAAACCTAAAATTGTGAAAAAATGTAAAGTTTTTTTTTTTTTATTTGCTCGCCTTTGGCGGTGAAATGGTGGCATAAAATATACCAAAATGGGCCTAGATCAATACTTGGGGTTGTCTACTACACTACACTAAAGCTAAAATTAACCCTACAAGCTCCCTAATTAACCCCTTCACTCCTGGGCATAAAACATGTGTGGTGCGCAGCGGCATTTAGCGGCCTTCTAATTACCAAAAAGCAACCACAAAGCCATATAAGTCTGTTATTTCTGAAAAAGGGGATCCCAGAGAAGCATTTACAACCATTTGTGCCATAATTGCAGAAGCCGTTTGTAAATAATTTCAGTGGGAAACCTAAAGTTTGTGACAAAATTTGTGAAAAAGTGAACTTTTTTTTTTTTTATCGCATTTGGCGGTGAAATGGTGGCATGAAATATACCAAAATGGACCTAGATCAATACTTTGGTATGTCTTCTAAAACAAAATATATACATGTCAAGGGATATTCAGGTATTCCTGACAGATATCAGGGTTCCAATGTAACTAGCGCTAATTTTGAAAAAAAGTGGTTTGGAATTAGCAAAGTGCTACTTGTAATTATTGCCCCATAAATTGCAAAAAAAGCAAAGAACATGTAAACATTGGGAATTTCTAAACTCAGGACAAAATTTATAAGCTATTTAACATGGGTGTTTTTTGGTGATTGTAGATGTGTAACAGATTTTGGGGGTCAAAGTTAGAAAAAGAGTGTTTTTTTCCATTTCTTCCTCATATTTTATCATTTTTTTTTTAGTAAATTATAAGATATGATGAAAATAATGGTATCTTTAGAAAGTCCATTTAATGACGAGAAAAATGGTATATAATATGTGTGGGTACAGTAAATGAGTAAGAGGAAAATTACAGCTAAACACAAACACCGCAGAAATGTAAAAATAGCCATTGTCATTAAGGGTAAGAAAATTGAAAAATGGTCCGGTCATTAAGGGGTTAAAGGGACACTGTACCCACATTTTTTCTTTCATGATTCAGATAGAGCATGCAATTTTAAGCATCTTTCTAATTTACTCCTATTGTCAATTTGTCTTTATTCTCTTGGTATCTATATTTGAAAAGCAAGAATTTAAGTTTAGATGCCGGCCCATTTTTGGTGAACAACCTGGGTTGTCCTTGCTGATTGGACAGCACCGATAAACAAGTGCTGTCCATGGTTCTGAACCAAAAATTGTCTGGCTCCTTAGCTTAAATGTCTTCTTTTTCAAATAAAGAAAGCAAGAGAACAAAGAAAAATTGATAATAGGAGTAAATTAGAAAGTTGCTTAAAATTGCTTGCTTTATATGAATCACAAAAGAAAAAATTTGGGTTCAGTGTCCCTTTAAGTTACAGCCGAGAGCTGGAGTTCCTGAGCTCCAGACATCTGTTCGCATATGGAACCAGAGCACAATCTGTGCACCAGTTCCACTGGAAGGCATAGGCAGCTCGTTAGTGACACTGGGTGTATCATTGTCTGTAACGATCATCTGCTGGTGTTGCAGGAGGTGTGGGTGGGCATTCAGGAGGCAGGTGGGTGGCCGAGTAGCAGAGAGGGGTGGGAGGTCCCTACACTGCGGAAAATAAAAAATAAAGGGAGATGGAGGAAAGGGGCCAGTACCTAAAATGGCAGACATAGTTAGAGGAGGGGGGGGTTAGAGAGCTGTTTGGGAGGGATCCTACACTGCAGAAAGAAAGAAAAAATGATTTAAAAAAAAACCAAAAAATCCTTAATATTGGCAGATTGTCTGTCAGTACCTAAGATAGTGGTGACCAGTGGGGGTGAGGGAGGGAAGAGAGCTGTTTGGGAGGAATCAGGGGATGGGAAGTTTCAAGTGGGAGGGTAATCTCTACACTAAAGCTAAAATGAACATTAAAAGCTACCTGATATAATAGAAGTGTGGTGAGCAGATGCAGTTAGCGGCCCTCTAATTACCAAAAACCAATGGCAAAGCCATACATGTCTGCTACTTCTGAACAAAGAGGATCCCATAGAAGAAAAAAAATGTATATGATCGCATTTGGCGGTGAAATGGTGGCATGAAATATACTAAAATGGGCCTAGATCAATACCTTGGGTTGTCTACTTAAAAAAATGTATAGTTTTAACAGGTAAATAGAAAAAAACAAGGCTCTATTTCTGTTTAAAGGGACATTCCAGTCAAAATTTAAATGCACATAGATGAATTACATCTTTGAATAGAAAGATATTTGCAATATACATGTATTGGCTAAAATGCTTCTAGTATAAGTTATCACTGCTTTAGTGTTAACGTTTTTCTCTGCACGTGCATGTGAAGCATAGCTAGATGTTTTCACTGCACCCACATTTTAAATAATGTAGCTGCTCAGATCATCACTGGGGCTTGTATCATGTCAGCAATGAAAAATTGAGTCATTACCAGATGGTACAAGCACCTTTGGCTCTCTAAGCAAGTGCTGTGTTTAAAATGCTGGTGCACGGTGCATACTTAAATACACTTTTGAAACAGCTATAGCTTTTATAAGAAGCATTTTTGCTAATACATGTATATTACAAAATTGCTTCTGTTCAATACCGAAATGCACCCATGTGATTTTCAATTTTGGTTGGAATAGCCCTTTAAATGAAGTGATAGCAAAAATGCAAACAATTATTCTGTATTTTGGGCAAGTTCTCCTGAAAGTACCAGTAGTGAAGGGATTAAACAACGTTCCAATTTACTCCTATTAATTTTGCTTAGTTTTCTTTGTTAAAAAGCAATTCTAGGTAAACTCGGGAGTGTGCAAGTGTCTTTAGCCATGCGGAAGCAGTGTTTTATATGCTTATAGTTATACATAGTTGCAAACTCTGCTGAGTGTCTGTAGCATTCTATAATAACTGTTTTTGTATGTATAAGATTGACATAAACCTTTTTGCAAAGCAAGACACGTGCATGCTCCTGAGCTTACCTAGGATTACTCTTTAACAAAGGATACCAAGAGAACTAAACAAAATGTATTATATAAATACATCAGAAAGTTGTTTAAAATGTTCTCTGACCAGTGCCCAATCCTCTTGACATTACTGTCCCCTTAAAAAGTTAAGCATCAATATAGTGGTTACGTGACACTAATTCATTAGTTGTATGCATCCCTGAAAGTCTGTGACCCCCAACCGTGTTTGCCCAATTCGTACCCGGCGCAGGTTCTCCTTGGCTCTGGTCACTTGCTCTTCAAAGCTCTTCCTGCGGAATTCGTGCATGTTTTCAAAGTACTGATCGGTATCCTGCAAGTCATCGGTGAACAGCACGTCCAGCACTATCTTGCGGCCGCAGTGCTCTATAGCGGCCCTCAGGTAAGACTCTAAGGCCCGGCACATAGTGTCCAGCTCGGCCGGATCGCACTCCCAACAGGAGGTGTCAGGGAACAACAGTGTCCAAAGGCTGCCGGCGGGTTGCGGGATGGGCAGGCTGGGGAAGCAGTGCTCTAGCAGGCTGCACACCGAGCTCAGCTGCCTGTGGATGTGCTCCATGTCCTGCACTGAGTATAGGCCGGCCCAGCTGCTCTGTTCTCCATCATCCCCAGCTGCCCGTATTCTCCGCTGCAGTGTTCGGTTGTGACAGGTTACGGCGAACTTGCGCTCCACCTCATTCCAGGCCACGATGAAGCCCAGCTTGAAGGGCTCCGGCTCCGCGAACACATTGGGCCGCACCGCCACCCAGCCGTCTAGGCTGTCCATCCGCTCGCACTCCATTCCCTGCCAGGGCCACTCTACGATGGCAGACAGATACCTTTAAATCTGCGCCTACTAGTTAGATCTTCCTTACTTTCATTTTAACTTGTACCCTACTCAATTCTCTGCATGTCCTTTATTTTCCTCTTATTAGTTCTTCTCCGGCCTTTTCCACTTCATCTGTATTGTATTAGTTATTAAGTTGTCACCATATTTAAGGGGCTTTTACGGTATGATCAGCAGATCCCCTGCCTGCATCACTATGCCCCAGATATAAACATGACCTTTGCCTTGTGTGGTGGGAGGGAACTGTCGTGAGGGGGCTTTCCATCTGAATGCTGATTGGCTGTGACGCTCCGAATTCTTCTCACTTCTGACAGTAAAGTCTTACAGGGTGAAAGGGGCGGGGCTAGTGAGGTTTGTAGTCAAATGCAGGTGACTGTCACATGATGCAAGGCACAGTGACAGTCTCTAGTGAAGACACACCTGTTCCGCACGTTTGCCATAGCCGTGTTTAGTATGAGTGATTTTTTTTTGTAAAAAAAAAAAAACATCAAATTTAAAGGTACAGTCTTTGTTATTTGTTATTGTTTAAAAAAGATAACTAATTTACTCCCCATTCCCCAGCTTTGCACAACCAATATTGTTATATTAATATTCTTTATAACATTTAAACCTCTAAATGTCTGCCTGTTTCTGAGCCACTACAGACAGCATCTTATTCCATGCTTTTTTATTAGCTTTTCACAACAAGACACAGCTAATCCATGTGGGCCATATAGATAACATTGTGCTCTCTCCTGTGGAGTTGTGACTGACACTGCACTAATTGGCTAAAATGTAAGTCAATAGATAATAAATAAAAACTCATGTGCTTAGGGGGCTATCAAAAGAGGCTTAGATACAAGGTAATCACAGAGGTAAAACGTATAATAATATAACCATGTTGGTTATGCAAAATTGGGGAATGGACAATAAAGGAATTATCTATATTTTTAAACAATAACATGTTTAAAGTTGACTGTCCCTTTAACACTGTCACTGGAAGCTCTGCAATTAAAGGCCCATGGTAGTCATTCAATGCTCACAATAAAACAACAACAAATTGTAACAGACATTATACAAATTAAAAGCTGTCAAAAGAGCAAATAATTTAAATCACAAACTCTTTTTATCAAACAGTTTAATTATAGGGACAGCTGAATTTGGTTAGTCTGTACAGGTACACTTAAAAATATATATATTTTTAAATGGGACAAAAAACCATTGACAGGGGGGCAAGTCTTTTGTAAGAGGACAATATGCTCCTAAATAAGGGCTGTCATGCAAATATGTATATGGGGGGGGGTTGACAGTGGGGCTACATCACCACAAATATTTTTTTGCTTATGGTTCTGTAGGGGATTATTACTCTTGCTGATGATCCCCTATTTCATGTGAGTGGTACTGTGTGTTGTATTCTGTCCTTAGGGGTTACATCTTTCACATTCAGGGAGTTAAATTATGTACTTTAGATATAAACTATTGCCTATGTCCTGAAACATTAGCAAATAGTTTTAAACTCCTTCAGACATATCCTACATAGACTTTTCCTATATTTAATATAGAGAGGACTAGAAACTATATACATATTTGTATACAACATGCAAGTGTGTGTAAAGTTACTTTTTTGTTTGTTTTATTAATTCATGTTTTTTATTATCATTTATTCATCCAGAGGCTTTTTAATAACTCCAATACTCATCAGGATGCCTCAACAGTAAACGTTTTTACCTATTGTTTATTTTAAATGTTTTTTTAGCACAAGTAACCACTTATCCAACACTATTTTAACTTGGGAACCTCTGATTGCGTCTGGCAATAGCAACCCGTGGTGTGAGTCACTGGAGGCTGCCTTAGATTTTACTGGTAGCCACAGAAGATTGCTAGTTATTTAGCAGTAGCCTCTTCTATTTCAGCAAGAAACTCTACATAAAAATAAAAACAACATTATTTTCTTTGTTTTAGAGACACCAGAAAGACATACAGATCTGGGCTGATAGTAAATAAGGGAACAAATCTACTTTCTGCAGATACACCACGATCCTACCTGCCAGGATTCCTCATGACATCACCAGCTCTGTAAAATCTCTGGCCTAGATTACAAGTTGAGCACAATCAACAGAACAGGGTGCATTATCTTGCTCTTTGACTCATGCAAAGAATAACACTCAATCTGTTTTTACAAGTGTGGTGTTCTCCCCGCTACCAGGGACCTTTTTAGCGGGTGCACCACCTGGCTGATTATTTATTAAGCAAAAATGAGCTAATATTAAAAATGTTAAATGTTTATTGCACAAATCATCATTAAATACATTTATGGAAAATTATGCAAATAATTTGTGCTTTGGATAGCAGAAAATTATATAATATTAGAAAATATTACATTGCCCCCACACGGCTACTTCATAATGCCAGTTGGCTGGCAAAGTTTGCTGTGGAGAACACTGCAAGTGGATGGTTAAAAATGTTAAACAAGGCTTCTTAACGATGACAAACTTTATTTTAGTGTGCCCTGTATATTTAATGGATAGTGCAGAGAACTCTATTAGCGTTCTCATTGGTTTTGTATTACAAGTGGCGAGGTGTGTTGTGCTAATACGCAATTCAAAATACTGCTTTAAAGTTTATAGGAAACTCTCGCAGGTCAGTGTGTTACATGTTGGAGAGGTTAAAAGAACTGCTGCTAGGGCAAGGCACTGCAGTATGAGTTGTTGGCTGGGAGAGGAGGGAAGAAACAGCCAGGGTTTTCAATAAGCATTTAGGCTATACACAAGGAATGACTCAACTAGAAGATACTCGATTTAAGCCATTGTTGTGAAACATGTAAGGTACCAGAATCCTCTCTAGGATTCTTTTTTATTCTATTGAAAATACATACTGTTGTATGTAGAGCTGCATTATAGGGTATCCATTTCCAGCATTAGCTTTTTTAGCATTTTTTATATACCAAATTGAATAAAATATGCCTTTGTTATACCAGGGTCATATGTATATATTACTGAGTTTTATCAGTTATTCCTACATTATTATTATTATTACAGACTAACAAAAGTTTAGTCTTGTTTCACCTGTTAAAGGGACAGTAAAGTCAACATTTAAAGGGATTAAACAGTAAATACATACTAGACACTATGATGTATCCAAAGCAAAGATTAGCCTTAAAATAATATGTATATGTATTTTTACAATTATATTAGTTATGTAAATATTGAAGTTATAAGTTTAAACGTTTAGTTTCTATAAAGTAATAGACGCCGCCATGTTTTAACTAGTTTTCTATTTTTCTCTGTCTTCTGCTGAGAACAATTAGGTACAATTATAAATCAGGCAATAAAATAGTGTTTGTAGAAACCCTGTTTGATAATATTATGTTCAACACAGCCTTGTTTAGAAAGTCTCCTTTATTGCCTGTCTTATACATGTCCCTAATTGTTCTAAGCAGGAGAGTGAGATAACAGGAAAAGTTAAGTTCAAACATGGTGGCGGCCATTATTTTTAATTACAGGAAAAAGGAGACAAAATAAATAAAGAAACTATATTGCAACGTTTTTTTGAACTACAATGATTTAATTATTTTATATTACAATCTCATACTGTTTAATATCCCATTACCTTTCATGATTCAGATAGAATATGCAATTTTAAACAATTTTAAATCAACTTTTCAGTTTACTTCTATTATCAAATTTAGGGTATTATCACAATCTTGTGCTTCTTTTAAGTAGCTTTTTTTTTCAGTGATCACAATCCAAACATCCTTCTGCGGTTAATACCACTGAAGCTCTAAATTAGTACCTCCCTAAAACAACACAGAATAGTTATCCTCGTCTCCTAATTTCGTAGTCCAAAAAAAATCAAGATAGCAAATGTGGGGGTTTAGTGAATGATCATCACAGGTTGAAGGTATTGTATGTTGACTGATCCCTTTAATAGTGCATAGTGATGCTTAAAGATGACGTGTGCAATTAACCTCTTGTGCTCCAAAACCAGAGATATATGGGTGTATGGCTCTTTAAGTGATCTGAACAGCAGCATTATCAGTATGGTTGGTATGTGTTTTTTGTGTTATTGATTTCACTAATGTTTATTAGTGGAAAGTGCTTATTAATTGTTTAACTTGAATTGATTGAGCAGGGAACATTTCTCTGTTTGGTGATGTTGCTTCCCAATGTCATCTAGTACAGAGGGAGGATAATTTCAGTGTGTTTTTCCCATGTGAAAACCAATTTTATATTTGAAAACATTTTTTTGGGGTACTTGGTAATAAGTTGAAAAGTCTTGTCTTGGGTTTATCAAGTCCTTTTAGCTGTTGAATTCGATAAATGAAACATTTGTGGGGGGTTAATAAACACATAGAGGTGCAGGGTCACTAGTCTTAAAATTGCATGGTCTAAAAAATTAGAGGATGTAATTTTTCAACAATAATTGCCCTTGCAGTGGTGCTATTTGTTTTCAGTCTTCTTAAGTACATTCTTTTTAGATAATGAGCTTTTCTAATTCACTGAATCTACCATGGATAGTAAAGTTAAAGGAACATAAAACAGGTTGAGATCTGTGCATATCCTAAAAGGGGTAATTAATTAAAAATAGTTTGCATACAAAAAATATGTTTAAAAACAGAGTGATTTCGGATATAGCCTCGGGTATGTGTTATCACATTGATCTTAGGGGCTGTGCGGCATTTGTATGAGGCTGGTTGCTATATATATTTTTTCCTCCCCGAGCCTCGCTCTGCTCTGTGATTGGAGGATTCAGGAGGCTTGGCACGGACTTAAGTCCAATGGAAGTCACGCTGGGATAGATGACTCATGAGGGCGTTGATCAATACGCTCCTCGACGTGAAGGCTGGTAGCCTATTGAGATACAGATAGCAATGACGAATAGGGTCTAGGCTGACCTTTAAGATGACGTGGGTGGGCGGATATTTTAGGAACTGCCGCTAAACATAAATTCTATTGTTTTCTAAATAAACCCGTAGAATATTATTATCTATGCAATCAACTCCTAAACTGAACAAGCATAACAGGAACATAGTGTGCGTATAGCCCGTGAGTTTTATACTTATATATTACCTAAGTAAGTGACACGATCTGGAGCTGAGAATAGATTAACTTGTAAAAATTGTCAAAACACCATCACATTATTTTTTAGTTATAAACAGAATTATTATGAGTGATTTTTGCTAGGGATGAATGTACTAAATGTTATATCCCAAAGGAGGGAATAATGTAGAAATAACATTAAAAAAGGTTTGTAATACCAATGAAAAAATATAGATACATCGTGCTATAAATCATACATGTTGTTAGGCATATCAGGTGTTTGTGTGTAGAATAGGAATTATTAAAATACATGTATTATGTTTATGTCTTATGTGGGTATAATATAATTTTGCACATATTGTGATCATCTTATTTTGAGGTGTACAACAAATGTTTTTATTGTGATTGTTTTTTTTTTATATATATATTATTTTTCTGCTGGTCCTATCTTCCTAAGTGGTGATTCTCTGCTCCTGGCTATTGGATTCTACAGTCCACTGGGCGGCTGAGAGGTCCCAGTACTGCTGATATTGCACCTGGTGGTGCTTTGTTTCCTGTAAGTACAACCTTGAATCCTTTTTATCCGGTGTACAAACGTTACTGGGCTATGTGTGTGCCTTTTTTGTCCTTCTAGGCATCATATGATAGGCCCTCGCTAAGGATCATCTCTATCTGGCTGGAGACACCAGTGAGCTGGACCACTGTTTGAAGTTCCAGTCTGCCACAATAGCACCATCTGGGTGCGCTTCGTTTGTGAGTATATTTCCTATCCTGCTGATGTTGTATATCCGATTGTCCTGACGTTACTGGGCCATGTTGGCGCCTCTGTGCTTCTTTTTCTTTTAGATCACGCCACACCAGGATGATCGTCCTATGACAGAGAGCTGCCTTCCTTTTTTTGGACTATTCTTTGTGTGGACATTTTGTTATTTGTATATATCACTTTCATCTGGGTCTACTTGTGAGCATATCATTTTAATAATTTGATACAAGTGTGTTAGGTTCATTTTATATTTCACATTTATCTGCACATATCTGCTTATCTGTTTGTTGTTTATTGTTAGCGCCCCCTAGGAGTGTGGTGTATGTATATTATATATGCACCACCCTCCTCTATATCATGTGTGCAATTTAGTATTTCATATCATTTTGAGTACATTTACAACTACTAATTTTAAATAAACATTTAACAGCACTCATAGATGAACATTCTTATGATTGTTTTCAAGTTCGGCTCACGTTCCATAGTTTAAAAATTTGATCTGAATTATATTTGCATTTGTAAAAAAAAAATAGCTCTTGCTTTTGTATAAACATTGTGTTTTGTTCCACACAACCCAGAGAGGCCAAACCTGCAAATGCTGCAAATAATATAGTTGGTTTAGGCAATTTGTAGCATTTTAAAATAGGGGTTTTTTAGACTCTCTCAGGGGTGTGGGACTAAGCACAGTTTTTACACAAAAGCAGGAAGTGCTTTATGTTCCTTTAATCAAATTATGAAACATCAGTGTTTATTAACTTGCATACTGATCATGGGTAAAATCTTTAACTTATGAAAAGCTGAATGAACAGTCAAATATAACTATGGAAAAAGACAACATTGGGGCTCCACAAAGGTACTTGAAAAGCATGTGATAAATGAGTCATACCATGTTTTTAAACAGACTGTCATAGTTTCAAATGTGAAAACCCCCACAAAAAGCATTCAAGGGGCATTGCACAGGAATTCTATCAGGATGTGCTTGAAGTATGTATCAGCTTACCCTAGACACATTATTATATGAGTCCTGAAGCTTTTGTAAGGAAGAAAACTGCAGAAGGATTGTTTCCTCCGTATCATTGCTTCTGAATCACATAAAATATAACAAAGACATTTCAATAAACATCTGGTACTTCCAGAGCAACATGTCCTAAGCATCACTAACATACACCTTTAACACCTTAATGACTGCCGACATGTCGTACCCTTTTTCTATGTTGGGCTTTCACCACCAGCGGCAAAGCCGCGCTATAGCCCAATGCCTACATAAGGGAGGTATGTTGTAATAGCGTGGTCTCTCCACTTTTGGCGAGACCTCTGCTATTGCAGAGCCAAACTCCCCTTAAGGATATACAATGCACAGGGTACATCCTGGTCATTAAGGGAATAACGATTAGGGACAGTAAAGTCAAAATTAAACTTAAAGGGACACTGTACCCAAAACAAATATTTTGTGATTCAGATTGAGCATGAAATTTAAAGCAACTTTCTAATTTACTCCTATTGTCAAATTGTCTTCATTCTCTTGGTATCTTTATTTGTAATGCAAGAATGTAAGTTTAGATGCCGGCCCATTTTTGGTGAACAACCTGGGTTGTCCTTGCTGATTGGTGGATAAATTCATCCACCAATAAAAAAGTGCTGTCCAGAGTACTGAAACCAAAAAAGCTTAGATGCCTTCTTTTTCAAATAATGATAGCAAGAGAACGAAGAAAAATTGATAATAGGAGTAAATTAGAAAGTTGCTTAAAATTGCATGCTCTTTCTGAATTACAAAAGAAAAAATTTGGGTTCAGTGTCCCTTTAAATGGATTGGATAGAAAATGTAATTTTAAGCAACTTTTCAATTATTCTATTATCAATGTTGCCTATTTCTCTTGTAATTCTAGGTGAGCTCAGGAGTGTGCATGTGTCTTTAGCCATCTGACAGCAGTGTTTGCAACAATGTGTCAAACACTGCTGCTGTAGAATGATAAAGACACATACATGCTCCTGAGTGTCTATCAGCCTACCTAGCTTTACTATTTAACAAAGAATATCAATAGAACAAAACAAATTTTACAATCAAGGTAAATTGGAAAGTTGTTTAAAATGACATTATCTATCTGAATCATCAATGTTTAATTTTGAATTTACTGTCCCTTTAATTAATGATAAATTATCATGACACAAAGAAGATGTAAATAGGTCAGAGAGTGAACATTCTCTCCTAATTTTGTACACTTCTGTTACAGATAAAGGTGACACAAATTCAAAAATTCTATGCGCTTCTTGGTACATTAATAACATTGTATGTGATTTTACTTCTGTATCTCCTATAAAAACTTCATGTAATACTCTGTATCTTGTTAAACATAAGCACTAAACACTGTGCAATATTCCCTGACACACTTGTGATTCTCCTTCTTTCAGATACAGGATGAGTGAAGGACAGCTGGGTGCGAGCTATATTTGTCTCTCTCTGCTTGGACATCAGTATTTCTCAGCACACTGTCTAAAATTACTCTCTGGCTCCTAAGCTGTTCTCCCAGAAGCACAGCACAGAATTGCGTGCATTTAATTTAATGTTTTTTTTCTCTTGGTCTGGACCTAAATCACAAGGTAACTTTGTACAAATATATTTTATTTGTGTGTTCATTAGCAATTTCAGTCTGTGCCTGTAATACATTCCTATTTCTTATAATGTTTTAAGTGAAGTGCAGGCTATGTTAATCATCAACTGTGTTCATGTACTATCAACATAATGTGTGTCTGTCAATAGTGTGTTTAATGAGTTCTAATACAGTGGTTATAGTTCATTTATATGGTTTGAAATGTGTTTAGTTTTTGTTTCTTTTTGATAGCTTAAAAGTTTCTGGTGTGATATATCAGTGTAAACTGTAGTGACATCTTATTAAATATTACAAGCATTTTGAAAGTATATTAATTGTATTGTGTTATCATGTAACACTGCTTCTAATCATCCTAGTGTAGAATGTTGCAAGGCGATCAGGCAGTAAATGCACAAGATTATTTTATACATTCCACTGTAAAACACATTGTTAAAGGAAGGATTCAAAGCTCTTGCATAAAGTATGTGGGTTATATACATGCTGAAATACACAAAGGTCACTAAAGTCTCAACTTTTACTCTATGACTCTGGGCTTTGTTGATGACATCATACATGATTTAAGCAGTGGCATCACAAATGTTCTGACAACATTATCGCCTAGGTTACAAGTGGTGCGCAAATAAGTTTACATTATGCGCAAAAATACAATAACTGATATAAATTAAAGTTAAGAACCTTAATCCAACTTGTATATAGAAATGTTTTGTGTCTTCTATCTATTTATAAAGCTAAATGATACATAAATCACATACATATCTTACCTGGGGTGTAATTTGGCCTAGGCAAACAAGGGAGCAACAGCTGATTTAAAGGAACACTAAATCCAAAAAAAAATCTTTCATGATTTAGACAAAGCATGCAATTTTAAGCAACTTTCTAATTTACTCCTATTATCAATTTTTCTTTTGTTCTCTTGCGATCTTTATTTGAAAAAGCAGAAATGTAAGGTTAGGAGCCGTCCCATTTTTGGTTCAGCCCCTGGGTAGAGCTTGCTGATTGGTTTGCTACATTTAGCCACCAATCAACCCAGGAGCTGAAGCAAAAATGGACCGGCTCTTAAGTTTACATTCCTGCTTTTTTAAAAATAAAAATAGCAAGAGAAGGAAGAAAAATTGATAATAGGAGTAAATTAGAAAGTTGCTTAAAATTGCATGCTCTATCTGAATCATGAAAGAAACAAGTTAGGTTTAGTATCCCTTTAACTAGCGCTAGCCATCTGTATTTTATATATATATATATATATATATATATATATAGTATATATATATATATATGCTCTGTATACACATGCTAATTCAACCCACCTGAGTGTATGCAAATGTTTTGCAAGCCCTGGTAAACATTTTACTTTGGAAATACCATGAAACAAAAAGTCATGTTATACCCTGACCAAAAAATATTATGGCCAAAAAATGCCTGAATCCTAGGGGGTTATGGGTGGGAGGCAGCAGAATTTTAAAGTGCCTAGGCAGTACAAAACCTAAATGCGCCACTGTATCTTACCAATAAAGACCTATACGATTAAAGACTTTATTGAGTCACTCCCACTTGATAAACCTGTAAGGACCTGTATGTTTGCACTGATTAATACCATATAACTTAGCCTTTATTAGAAGAAAATTGGTGTGCTGACTTTGCTTTTTCATATATTTAACAGTTCTGATGAGCATTCTCATCATGCAGGGGGATCACATAATCAGAAGCTGTGTTTTGTAGGGATGGGCGAATGTGTTTATATTCGAATTCGAATGTTAGAACAAATGTTATTGTAGAAATTCGATTTACATAATAGAATGTTGATAAGAACGAATATTCTTAAAAATTCGATTTTCGAATGTTATTTACAGTTTTCGAATGTCACATTCGAATTCGAATATTAGATTTATAAAACACAATTGTAGACTAGAAACACTATTTTGAATTCGAATGTCACATTCAAATTGAATATCACATTCAAATCGAATATCACATTCGAATTTGAATATTACATTTATAAAACACAGTATTAGACTAGAAATACTATTTCGAATTCGAATGTCATATTCGAATCGAATATCACATTCGAATCGAATATACATTTATTAAACACAGTTGTAAACTAGAAATACTATTTCGAATTTGAACGTGACATTCGAATTCGAATGTCACATTCGAATTCGAATGTCACATTCGAATTCAAATATTACATTTAAAACACAGTATTAGACTAGAAATACTATTTCAAATTCGAATGTGACATTCGAATGTAGCATTCGAATTTGAATATTACTTTTATTAAACACAGTTGTAGACTAGAAATACTATTTCGAATTTGAATGTCACATTCGAATTCGAATATTACATTCCGAAATTGAATGAATACATAGCTAAACATTCTATTATTCGAACGAATATTTTCGAATTTTATTGAAAAATTCAAAAAAAGAAAATTCGAAAATAGAATGTCAGAATGTTATATAAACATTCGAAATTTGATTTGAATGAATGACTGTATCAAAATTCGTTTTAAATTTCGAATTTTTAGAAACATTCGCCCATCCCTAGTGTTTTGGCGATCCCCACACTATAGGCTGGGGATCTTTAGTGGCCTAATGGGCAGCGCTCCCAATCTTTCAATAGGAGTGCAAGTGATGTGGCCACAATTGTGTGGTGATGTCACAAAAAGGCAGAGTCACATATTGAACATATTGAAAATTAAGTCCGAGAGTGCCTCTTCATTACAAGAAATTATATATAATGTGCAATAATGTGATAAAGAAAAAAGAAAAATAATTTTTATATGTAAAATTTCCAAAAATATCTACCTTTTACACTATACAGAAAATTTATAAAGAAAAATTACCCCCTCCTGGGAGGCCCATAATTTCGGGAACAGGATCCTTAATGGAAAAAAAATCTGAATATTTGCATTATTGCTTAAGACCTATTTTAGCAACATACCATCCTTTGTTTAAGATTCTCTTGATGTATTAAAAAGGTTAGATGGAATGTCAATAACTGAAGATACTCTTTTAGTTACAATTGATGTTGAGGGGTTATACTCCTCAATACTGCATGAAAAAGGGATAGAAACAATGAAAACATTTTTGGAACAAAGAGGCCCAAACTATAAAAAGCACACAGAATTTGTAGTAAAATTGCTAAAAAAAATGTATTAAATTATAACTATTTTGTATTTAACAAGAAATACTATGAAAAGACCCTAGGGACAGCCATGGGCACATGCTGTGCACCAACCTATGCCTGTATCTACCTAGGACATTGGGAAAACAATGTGATCCTGGACAGTGGCTTAAGTGAAAATGTATTCAGAGTATGGATACGCTACATAGATGATATCCTGATGTTTTGTAAGGGAACAGTAATCGAATTGGAGTCATTCATGGAAAAATTCAATCAAAATGAATCCAATGTAACATTTACCTTTAATTACAGTAACAGTGAGAGAGGTTTTCTAGACTTAAATATAATCAAAAATGGAAGCAAACTTAGCACCGGAATACATAGGAAGAAAACTACAGGTAACACTCTTTAAGGGCAGAAAGTCACCATACACCCAATCTCATTAATAATATTCCGTAGGGACAGTATCTAAGCCATAAAAGGAACTGCTCTGAAGAAAATCAATTTAAAAATGAGGCAAGAGATCTACAGAATAGGTTTAGAGAAAGAGGCTGTACTGATGGCCAGCTAAAAAAGGCCTATATATTGTGTTTCCCCTTTTGTGTTGGTTTTGGGTTTTCCATCATGGTACTCTTGAAACTTATCACTATCAAATCAATGTTTTTCCTTTGAGAACTGTACCTTATGAAACTTTGTACCATAAAGAGATTAAATTAAAAAAAAAGTCCTATATAAAGGCAATTGAGAGTAGAGAGAAGATTTATTATATAAAACAAAAATAACTGAACAAACTGAGACAATAAGATTCATTACAACCTAAAACAATAATTCGGATTATCCTAAATTATGAAGGTATAATCTAGATTTTATTAAAGACACAGAGACGAGTATTTTGCATTCTCTTTCTTTACTACTTAAATGCAGTTTTTAAAAGTATACATAATAAATACAAATAACTGTCAAATTTTAAAAAGAGACAGTAAAACAAAAAACAGATCAGTGACCAATAAGAATTGAGAACTGATTAGACTAAAATAACATAGCCAATCAGGTTGATAATGTAACCTATAAACTGTCCAATATACAGTAACACATCCTCTTTCTTTGTAACTGAAGAAGGAAACAAAAAGTCCATCATGATGAAATAAACCCATACGAAAAGGCAACAGATACCACAGAAGAGTAGAAACTTGAGGAGAAGCATCATCCGTGAGGAAATATCCGTCTCATATGCAAGGATTGAAGAACAACTGGAAGACTGAACCAGATGAGGAAAACTTGATTGAAGTTTCGTCTTTTCACAGAGATGAGATGGGACAAAACCACTTAGGAGTATATCCCTGTTATTGATTGGTAACTGAAACAAATATACAATCAAGATTAATAATATAATAAAACAAATAAAGGGTGGGAAAATATAACAATATAATATAGTGGAGGGAAAATACTTGTCTCTGTGTCTTTAATAAAATCTAGATTATACCTTCATAATTTAGGATAATCCGAATTTTATTACAAGACCAGAGACTCATATTTTGCTAGTTTAAAGCAACTAACAAAATAAGTTAAGCGAGGCGTGTTCAATGGGTTTAAAATAAAATTGTTTAAAAACAGAATCAGAAGGACCAGTCAGCTGCATCCAAAATTTGTTGAAGGGTCGCAGCTTTCAAAAATGCTTTAGAAGCGGCTGATCCTCTAACAGAATGAGCAGAAAAAGACATATCAATACCTGCTTCACTCATAACCCATTTAACCCACATGGCTATAGAAGTGGAGGATTCAGGATAATGAGGAGGAGTAAAGGATAACAAAAGTTGATTAGAAGCAGAAGAACGAAAAGAAAAAGTTCTGCGTTCATACTCTTTGAGACATACAACCACACAAAGTAGAGGTTCAGAAGGTAAATAAGGATAGAATATAGAGGTTGAAAAAGACAGTTCTTTTAGAGATAAAGAAAGTAACACCTTCAGGAGTAAAACGTTTAGAATTAAAATCTAAAGCTCTAACATCAGAAACTCTACGAAAAGAAATTAAACACAAAAGGGTAGCTAATTTTAGCAGAAAGTTGTTTCAAGGATAAAAATTCATTTGAAGGCCAAGATTTAAAAAGGGAAAATATAAGATCAACATCCCAAAAAGAAGAATATTTAGGAGCTAAAGGTCTTTTGAGTTTAATTGCTTTCATTAATTTGCAAATTAAAGGGTGTTGACCCACAGGAAAATTATTAATAAAAGAATGTTTAGCCAAAATGGCAGATCTAGAAACATTGATGGTTCTGTAAGCTAATCCCGAATCAAAAAGAGATGTAAGGAAAGTAATGATATAAATTATATCAACTGAAAGGGGATCCAAACTTCTTTCCACGCACCAGCTAGACCATCTGGTCCATGCGGAAAAATAGCATTTTTTGGTCCCGGGGGCCAATGAGTCTTGAAGGAGTTCCTGAGCTTGTTGTGATAAACCTATGAGAGATGAAGATTGCCCGAAATTGACCATGCTATGAGACGAAGAGATCATGAAGGATAAGATCGTGAGGATGACCTTCTGGATCTGACAAGAGAAGGGGAAAAACAGGAAGAAGAACAGGATGGTTGACAGACAATTCTAGAAGAGATGGGTACCAGGGTTGAGATCACCAAAGGGGAGTGATTAGGAGAATTGAAAGGAGATCCAGACAGACTACTGATATGGTTCTCTGAATCATTGAGAATGGGGGAAACGCATAAGCTGTCCGAAGAGGCCAGGGGTGAAGAAATGCATTGATCGCTAAGGCATCTGGATCAGGGCGCCAACTGAAATAAGGACAAATCTGATGATTCAGTCTCGAAGCGAACAGATCCATTGAAAAGGGACCTCTGAGAGATTGAAGCGAATGAAAAACTTGATGAGGAAGTTTTCAATCGCTAGAATCTGTCAGATATCGAGAACCCCAATCCGCTGCCACATTGTATAAACCTGGAATATATTCTGCCCTGACAGAAATATTTCTGTCCAAGCAAAGATGAATGAATTCCTTCGTAATAATTGATAAATCTCTCGATTTTGTACCACCAAGGCAGAAATATTGTCAATTATGAGTAAAATGGAGACAGGCAAAGAATCTTTGACAAAACTTTTGACTGCAAAAGAGCCTGCCAAAAGTTCTAAGCAGTTGATATGAAAACTTTTTTCTTCTGAAGACCATTTTTCTCCTGTGATTGAGGGTCCACAACGAGCTCCCCAGCCCGAACGACTGGCATCGGACTCTATGATAAGATCTGGAGTTTTCCCAAAAATGGCTCTCCCGTTCCAAGCTTCTATATTGGAGAGCCACCACGAAAGTTCCTCTTTGGCTTCTGAAGAAAGAGGAATTAAGTTAGAGACCTTTCTGAAGATGACACATTTTTAAACGTTGAAGTTCCCTGTAATGAAGAGGAGCAGGGAAAATAGCCTGAATAGAGGATGAGAGTAACCCAACTATTCTGGCTATAGTCCTGGGAACTAAAGATAAAGAAAGAGTTTTTGAAATCTCTTTCTTGATATTCACAATTTTCTCTCTGGGAAGGCTGAGTGTAGACTTCAATGTGTCTATTTGGAAACCTAAAAAGGTTAAAGATTTGGTTGGAGAAAGGACGGACTTCTCTTTGTTGACTAAGAAACCTAAATTTTCTAGAATCTAAATAGTCAGATGGAGTTGTGAATTTAGAATAACAGAGTTTTGATTCATAATCAAAATATCGTCTAAATAGATGATGAGACGAACGCCTCGAAGGCGAAGCCAGGTAATTATAGGTTTCATTAATTTGGTGAAAATCCAAGGAGCTGAAGATAAACCGAAAGGCATGCAAGTGAAGCTCCAAGTCTTTCCTTCCCAAACAAAAGTGAGAAATTTTCTGTGCTCTTGAGCTACTGGGACAGTGATATAAGCATCTGTTAGGTCTAATCTGACTAAAAAATCGTTGTCTAAAAGGCAATCTCTGAGACGATGAATACCTTCCATTTTGAAATGTTGATAGACAACGAAGGCATTTAGAGATCTTAAATTTATAACTGGGCGAAATTGACCATTTTTCTTTTTTACGAGAAAAAGCTTGCTGACAAAACAGTTTTGAATGTTTGAAGCTGGTTCTATTGCTTGTTTTGCTAAAAGGTTTGAAATTTCGTTTTGAACTAAAATTCTGTCTGAAACTGAAATCTTTATTGGAAGGGGAAGAGAATTTTGAACTGGAGGAGAAATAAAATCTATAAAAAGACCTGAAACAGTGAGAAGAACCCAATGATCTGTAGTGATCAGATTCCAGTTGTGTGTGAAAAGAGATTATCTGCCTCCTATGTTTTGGGAAGAAATCTGAGAGGGAGGAAAAGAAAGATTTACCTTGAGGTGAGCGGGATCTTTGCCTCGAACGCTGAAGTCTTGGGTTCCAAAATCTTCCTCTGGAAGCTTGAGGAGACTGGATTCTGATATTGTCTTTGATTGTGGAATTGCTGATTGGCAAATTGAGACCTATTTGGGTATGAAGCACGGCTGGGAAAGCGGCCTCTACCTTTCCCAGCCTGTTCAGAAAAACGATCCTAGTGAAAGATCTTTTTCATTGATGATCTCACTTTATTAAGATTGGAGAAAGTATTTACATAACTATTTAATTCTTTGATAAAAGTATCGCCAAATAAAAGGCCATTTGTATCGGTATGAATCTCATTTATTGCGAAATCACACACCCTGGGGTCAATTCTTCTAAGAATATTGCGTCTGCGTTCAGTGTACATAGCAGAATTGGCATTCCCTAAAAAGGTGAGCATTCTCTGAAGCCATTCTCTGACAATGACCGGGTCTAACAGAGAATTATCGTATACAGCTTGTTCCGATAAGTCAAAAAGTTTAGCTAAGGGGCCAATGGTGTCTAACATTTTGTCCTGACAAATTTTCCACGCCCTATCCATCCCTTTCTTTAATTAAAAACCGGGGGACCCTATAAATTTTAACATTTTTGGATAAACTTCAGGGGTAGTACTTGCATTGTTTGGCAGAATTGGTCTAGCTTAACAAAAAAAGCTCATATATCAATTTGACACCCTCCATCCAAGAGCTCATATATCAGAAATGGACCTATAACCATTTCTAGGAGTCTAAAAGCAAGAGAGACCCCCCAAAATTATAGACTATATGTAAAGTATAAGCCCAAAGTGACCAATTCACATCTTCTGTTTTTTATATACAAATAACTCTCCCAGATTTCTAATAATATGTACTACAAAAAAACAAAAACACAATTCTATGACAAAGCCAGGCATGGACAGTTTAACAGTACTGCTATACATCTTAAAATGCACCTTTAGGAGAACAAATTCTAATAAATAAAGTACATAAAAGATATCACATTTAGAAGCCAGTAAAGAATATAGAGTACAATCTGATTACTAACTCCTTTTATTCAGAGTAAATTGTTTAAACTATAGAGTAAATTTAGAGTAAAAAAAATTTTAAACTTTGGAATACCACCCAATGGAATATACCACCCTAATAATGTTTTTTTCTGTTAATGCATTTAGCACTTTATACTTCAAATAGTATTTTGAAGAAAAACTTTAATGTACGGATATAACCTATGTCAAATAATCGAAATTTCCTGGGGCCAGCAAAAACTTATAGAAACTCCTTTAAATGATGAATATTCAAATGTTGCAGCAAAAAAGTTTTGCTTTGGATCTCTACATACCACCTTAACAAGCAACTCACCTTAAGATCTAATTGAGGAAAATGATCATCCAATTGAAACACAGCAGCGGATTTTTAAACATGAGTTCCGGGAGCAACTGTCATCTTGAGAAAGCCCATCTACACGGGTGAAACGCGTAGAGAAAGAGAGTTGCTGACCCTGTCAAGAACTTACAACTAGGTACCTAGTAGATTACCCGCGCGTGAAATACGCTAAGAGCGGAGGTTGCTTCAAAATATCAGCTCAGCTGATTACCCTTTTGCTACAGCTGCATACAACCAACGGAGGCGAAAATCTGTAAAGACGCTGACTGGAGAGGTAACGGTTTCGGAGAAGGAAAGATTCCGGCATTACCCCAGCTGCCTGTCAAGTGTGGTCATCTGATATACAGCCGTTCAAGATTGTCATCGAACTTGGCGAGGAAAAGATTCCGGTATTACCCCAAGCTGCCTGTCACAAGCGATCATCTGGCATACAGCCGCTTAAGAGTGTCATCGCGCTTGGCGAGGAAAAGTTCCGGTAAAAAGTATAAGTAATTTTTGCCAAGTAAAATGTCATACAGCAGGCTGTTAAGGTGAGAAGTGTATACAAATACTAATAATCAGTGACTATCAAACAAGGCTCACAGAGTCAATATTTATTTATCTGTAGTGATCCAAATATATCTTTCTTCATAAACAAAGTCCCACCTACTGCACATTCTGCATATATTGAAGCAGTATTTTGGCCTACACATAACATTCTGCATATATTGAAGCAGTATTTTGGCCTACACATAAGATTATGGGAAACAATTGCTATATGTGTTAACACTTGAAGAGTTGATACAAACATAAGGAGTAACTACTATATTGACATTTTCTAATCAGCAACATTTGTTTTCCAACCTTGATACACACTGGATCCCCCAGCAACAAAGAGGAACATCTGAAGTTTCCTTAGATTGGACATTCTCTTAGCCAGCAATATTGTTTTTTAAAAAAATTTTGTTTTTTGATTTTTGATATATTTTTTCATTTTTTATTTTTTCATTTTTTACATTTTTAACTTTTAGGGTGGTATTCCATATAGTACTTTTCTTTGATTTATTTTATCTGTAATATTTATCTGCTGCAGGGAGACGTCCCGCATATTGTGCAATTTATTTTTGATAGTAAATCTTTTTAAATTACTTGGTGTATTGTTTTCTTTAATATGGATGCCTAATTAATGCTGATTAAGTGTGTTGGTTTCTCTTAGCTTTTAGCGCCCTCTCATTTACGTTTTTTTTTGTTAAGTTTTATAATTTAGCCATCTAGGGGAGGTGGTAGGAGAGTGGCTTAAGATAAACCTTTGGATTTTAGCGCTGTATTTTTCTTTTCTAATCCAGAATTGGTCTAGGACATTCTGCCCTCATTTTGTTTCTAGAATCCCTTTTTAAAGGTTGGCGGAGCTGGAAGTCAATAAACTCTGCAATATCAGATGAAGGGCACCTCTCCGCAGATCTAGGGTGGTGCAAATCATCTGCATTAAACCTAGGATTTCCTAGGCAGTTGAAAAATTTTACTTTTTTAGAATCCAAATGTTTGGATTTTTTAAGGCATTTTTTAAATTTTTTAATCTTCGGAGAGGCCGAAGAATCTTCAGATGAAGAATGAGAAAAATAAACTTCAGATTTTACCGAATCTAAAGAAGAATCGGAATTAATATCTGTATCAGAGCAAACTTCAACATTATCATCATTGGCCAAAGCCTCTCCCATAAGTGACCTCTTGGGAGTAGAGGAAATAGCAGGTGTTTTTCTTCCTTTCCTGCAAGGAACGGCAGAGCCAGATACAAGCTGGCGAGATTTCTTTACCAATTTCTTACTTGTTTTTATACCACTAGAAATTGGTCTTTTTCTTTTAGTAGCCTTTTTTGAGAATTTTTCAATTAAAAATGTTATTTTTTCCAGCATAGAATTCATGGAATTGTCAATCATTTTTTGTACACTCTCACAATTAAGTGAAGGGTTAATGTCTGGGGATTGAGACATGTTGAATAAAATAAAATATAATAATGTTATAAAACTTATTTAAGTAATAATAAATAAATACAAAACTATATTAAAATAAAGTATATTAATTTAAAAGTAAATATCTTATCTAAGTTAATTTATGAAGAAAATTACCCCAAAGTATTTATGATTAAACAATGAATTTGTAGAAAGAAAAAAATTTCTCCAATGTAATTAAATGATTTGAACAGGAGATGGAGCCAAAGCCTTACAAATAATATTTTAGTCAGGCAAAACGGAACAATTATTGCCAGTTAGATCGCAACAAAGTATACAAATGAGCACCAACGGCAAAACAGCTGTTTTGAGGTAAGAGGGCGGGAAAACAGCAGTGACGAACTACGCAGTAAGGAGGGGAATACTGAGCATGCGCAAAAAGGCCGACATCCACAAGATGGATGACGGTGAAAGCGCAGAGAGGGTAAGGAACAAACGGTAGTAGTTAGAAACAAGGAAGGGCCAATATTATACGAACAGAAATAGAAAAAAAAAGACAAAAGGGGAAACAAAAATTTTATAACCAACGATTATTATATGATAAAACAAAGTAACCAACGAAAATATTGTAAAAAAACAAAAACGGAAGTAAATATAAAAAGAAAAGCAAATAAGAAATGATTGAAATTACAGAAAAATTAAATAGAGAATATATGAGAGAGAAAATAAATAATGCAACAAATTTTGTTTATTATCCAGCACAATACTTATCTTTTCCTGAAGCAGTAAAAGAAAGAGGATGTGTTACTGTATATTGGACAGTTTATAGGTTACATTATCAACCTGATTGGCTATGTTGTTTTAGTCTAATCAGTTCTCAATTCTTATTGGTCACTGATCTGTTTTTTGTTTTACTGTCTCTTTTTAAAATTTGACAGTTATTTGTATTTATTATGTATACTTTTAAAAACTGCATTTAAGTAGTAAAGAAAGAGAATGCAAAATATGAGTCTCTGGTCTTGTAATAAAATTGGGAAGAGTTTAGATCAATTTTGAGCAAACACTGGCATCTTCTAAAAATGTATCCAATACTATCAAAAGTGATAGGGGAGTCTCCACAATTGACAGCTATAAGGGGCTCTAACCTAAAAGACAAACTTGTTACAAGTCATTATATCAAAAAGGAAACAAATTGTGTCAAATTACTGGGGTGGGGGATGGTAATTTTAAATGTAAAAAATGTTCAGTATGTGAGAATATACTTACAGGAATTTCATTTGTCGATAAAAAATAATAAGAAACAGTTTATTAAAGGCAATATTAATTGCAGAACAGAAGGAGTAGAATATTTAGTGACATGCAGTTGCCCCATGTACTACGTAGATAAAACCAACAGAGAACTCAGAGACAGAATAAAAGAGCACACAAGAGACATTAAAAATAACTTGATTAAAACAAGCAGTGTAGCAAGACACTTTGCAATTTATCATAACGGTAATAAGAATGAACTAAGGTTTAGAGGCTTGGAAAAGATAGATTTAAAATGTAGAGGTGGTGACTTTGATACTATACTGTTACAGAACGAATGTAAATGGATTTTTAATTTAGAGTCTCTAAAACCAACAGGACTGAATGAAGAAATGAATTATGCTCCATTCGTTCACTAATGTCAAAAAATAAAAATAGGAACTAAATGAGTTCAGTTTATTACTATTGTTTCCTGAAAATAAAAATCAAACTCTTTCCTGTCCTTTGCTCCAAATATTTTTTGGAGACACAAGATTATTAAAACAAATTTTCTTTTGTCTATGACTCTCTTTTTTTCTTTCTTTTCATTTTTTAGTATAAAGTTTATAAAAATAAAGGTGGGAAAATGAACCACTATTAATGTACAAATGATATAAAGAATTACATTAAAGGTTATAATGAAAAATGTAAACACCAAAATCCTGTTAATATGTATCAAAGGACTATAACGAAATTATAAAGGCTATTAAAACTAAGGTGTTTAAAAGAACTTCAATATAATTAGAGTAATTATGAAAACGAAAATAAAGCAACACAGCGCAGTGGAAGTTTAACATATTTCACCCTCTTCTGAAACTTTAAGTGTTAACAAGGAGGAACCAATATTGGAAATAAAAAGGGAATCCTCTTGATGACATCATCAATTGGTTTGCCGGAAGAAGCCCTAAGCCTAAGGGGTGAAACACGTGTAGCTTGGCGTTCAGTGCTACGGTAACCAGTATGTGATAAAAAAAACGTTAAGCACTATTTGAGTAGCAGCGTAAACAGACTGCAGTGGATCAAAATGAAGTGGATTGTACCAGCCAGCAGTTGTGCAATGTATTTGACACCCAGGAACTTTGTAGCCACATGAGGAACAGATGAATATATGACAGACCTTTCCGTGATCACAGGGGCAGTGGTTGGATGCAAGCAAGCATTATGTAAAGGAGGAGTGGATTGGAAGCATACTCCGTGTCAGTAAAGGAGGTATTTGAATGCACTCCGCTGTATATCACCGCAAGCAACCTGTGTGAGTACATTAGAAGTTCCGTTAAATAGTGGCTGTTTGGAGGAACCACAGAAGGTTAATCTCTAACTGGGTAATTTACATATATTACACCTGCGATCTGGCATAAAGGTATTCCCAAACTGGGTGACTGTGACTTCATGGTAACAACTATCCACTGCTATACAAAGGGGATCCCTATTATATTCAAAGTCCAATTAAGGATTCAAAACCATTTCAACTTGGAACATTATTTGCAAAATTTGGAGATGGCAATGTCCAAGGGGCCCCTTGCTGTAATTATCTGAGCTCAAGCTGTAATATATTGATTCATTGCTGCCGTTTTGGAAATTGTTTGCATATGGCAATAAATAGAAGTTTATTGTAGCATTCCACTGGCTGTTAATATTACTGATTCAGATTTAACCTATTAGTGTATTATTAATTAATGGTTTAGTGCTAGACAAGACTGTCTTTTCCCATTCCCCTTCCTTTTTCACTTATTCTGTCTGAAACTCAACTAATCCTTATTTTTTCTGTCTTTTATTTAAAATATTTGATATACAGTCTCCTTGCACCATTATTTGCTTCTAAACTAACAAGGTAGCAAATAAGTGTCAAATCTCTCCAATATTGATTAACTGTGTGGTGCTGTTACTTTAAATAAAAATAATAAAAAAAATATATATATATATATATATATATATATATATACACATACATATTATACATAATACATATATAACGTTTTCTGTAAGTCTTCACAAGGTTGTCACACACTGTTGCTGGTATGTTGGCCCATTCCTGTATGTAGATCTCCTCTAGAGCAGTGATGTTTTGGGGCTGTCGCTGGGCAACACAGACTTTCAACTCCCTCCAAAGGTTTTCTATGGGGTTGAGATCTGGAGACTGGCTAGGCCACTCCAGGACCTTGAAATACTTCTTACGAAGCCACTTCTTCATTGCCCGGGTGGTGTGTTTGGGATCATTGACATGCTGAAAGACCCAGCCACGTTTCATCTTCAATGTCCTTGCTGATGGAAGGAGGTTTGCACTCAGAATCTCACGATACATGGCCCCATTCATTCTTTCATGTACACGGATCAGTCGTCCTGTTCCCTTTGCAGAGAAACAGCCCCAAAGTATTATATTGCCACCCCCATGCTTCACAGTAGGTATGGTGTACTTTGGTTGCAACTCAGCATTCTCTCTCCTCCAAACACGACGAGTTGTGTTTCTACCAAACAGTTCTACTTTGGTTTCATCTGACCATATGACATTCTTCCAATCCGCTTCTGGATCATCCAAATGCTCTCTAGCATACTTCCGACGGGCCTGGACATGTACTGGCTTAAGCAGGGGGACACGTCTGGCACTGCAGGATCTGAGTCCCTGGCGGCGTAGTGTTTTACTGATGGTAGCCTTTGTTACGTTGGTCCCAGCTCTCTGCAGGTCATTCACTAGGTCACCCAGTGTGGTTCTGGGATGTTTGCTCACTGTTCTTGTGATCATTTTGACCCCACGGGGTGAGATCTTGCGTGGAGCCCCAGATCGAGGGAGATTATCAGTGGTCTTGTATGTCTTCCATTCTAATTATTGCTCCCACAGTTGATTTCTTCACACCAAGCTGCTTGCCTATTGCAGATTCAGTCTTCCCAGCCTGGTGCAGGTCTACAATTTTGTTTCTGGTGTCCTTCGACAGCTCTTTGGTCTTCACCATAGTGGAGTTTGGAGTGTGACTGTTTGAGGCTGTGGACAGGTGTCTTTTATACTGATAACAAGTTCAAACAGGTGCCATTAATACAGGTAATGAGTGGAGGACAAAGGAGCCTCTTAAAGAAGAAGATACAGGTCTGTGAGAGCCAGAAATCTTGCTTGTTTGTAGGTGACCAAATACTTATTTTCCACCATAATATGCAAATAAATTCTTTCCAAATCAGACAATGTGATTGTCTGGATTTGTTTCCACATTTTGTCTCTCATAGTTGAGGTATACCTATGATGAAAATTGCAGGCCTCTCTCATCTTCTTAAGTGGGAGAACTTGCACAATTGGTGGCTGACTAAATACTTTTTTGCCCCACTGTAACTCTAGGCAAGGAAATAATTCCTATGTCTGGAATGATAGATATTATCCAGCCAAAAATCCAAAGACATATAATGGCCGTCATAAAGAAAATTTGTCCTCAAACAATAAATATGTGAATAGATACACAGAAAATAAATATTTTAAGATTCATAATAATGATTTAGATATATCAAAAACAAATAGATATCAAGTTCTAGCAGATCAACAACTAGATTCTAATTATTCTAACCAGGGAGCTAGACCGAGATTTAATTATTCTCACACTCATGAACATCAACAAGAGAATTCTAATGGGCACTTTAGCCATAACAACCAACATCAACAACATTTTTTAGAGGTGGGAACAGCTGGAGGACACAAATTCTTGCCACCCAGTCAACAGCACACACAATTAAGAAGAGAACCTTTATCCAATACTCCAATGACACCACACAAAAGAAAAAGAATAAGCGAGGAGGTAGAGGGGGACAAATTATTCAGAGAATTCGATCACAGAAGACAATTCTAAATAATAATAAAGAATGCATGTATGATCTGTCTCAGAAACTTAATAAACAAGAAATTGGTCTTCTTTCGAAAGGGTTCAATTTTGCCCCTAAAAAAGCACCTAATAAATTTGATACGTATATTGATTTACAGAAGTACATTAGAAAAATGACTCTCAAGCGATATTTCATTAAGCAACAACCCCGTATACCAAAACAACCTCATACTATTACTTCACTAGATAATAATGATGACAGTGTTCTTAATATTTTAGAATCATTAGATGGTGAAAACCCGACACAATATTCTTTGACTGCTTCGCAAGCCACTCCTATAGCTAGCAATTCTCAAAATATTAATAGGGACGAGATAGAATTTGTACACACTGGCCTCAAAAAACCTTCTTCCTTTTTCCCAGTCAGTTCACAAGGGGAACACATTAAAATGTTTAATAAATTGGTTAGCTCAGATCTGTCCAAATTATGGGAAGATAAAAAAGGCAAATGGGTACATAAGTTTAATGACAATTTAACTATTCGTGAAAGACATATTTTATCAGCCCTTAAAAATAACACTAACATAGTCATTAGATCAGCAGATAAGGGCAGTGGAGTAGTGGTTCAAGATAAGCCAGTTTATATCAAAGAAGCTATTAGACTACTTAGTGAATCCAATACCTATAATAAACTTTCATTTGACCCAACAGTTAAATTTACCAAAGAACGTAATATAATATTGACACAAGCTAAATTAAATAATATTCTCACACAAGATGAATTTCATTTTTTACTGGATAGAGACCCCTCTATACATATCTTTTATCACCTTCCCAAAGTCTTTGGTGGACCCTCCAGGGAGGCCTATTATTTCAGGGATAGGGTCTCTATCCAGTAATTTATCCACCTACATTGATTATTTTTTGCAGCCCGTTGTTCGAAAGACCAGGTCTTTTCTTAAAGATAACTCCCAAACTATTATGGCTTACATGCAACGTTACAGCCTTATATACCTGCATCCCACACTATCTTGGGTTAAAAGCCATAGAGGAGAATTTGGCAGACAGTCCCCTACCAAAAGCACAGATAGATTTTATTTTGGAAAGTATTGATTTTATTTTAAGACATAATTATTTTCTGTTTAATTCACAATTTTATTTACAGTTACAAGACACAGCGATGGGGACTACATTTGCCCCATCCTATGCAAATTTATTTATGAACAGCTTTGAGAAACAATACATCTGGCATAACAATCCTTTCAGTAGTCATCTCATTGAGTACTTTAGATATATAGACAATATTATTATCGTCTGGAAAGGCTCAGAAGATCAGGTCATGGATTTTATAGAACATATTACTAACAATAGTATGAACCTTAAATTTACTAGCAAAACCCATAAGGATAGTATTGAATTTCTTGACCTTTTCTTATTTGTTGGCAATGAGGATAAAGTCTCAGTTAAGAATTATCAGAAACCAACAGATAAGAATGGTTTCCTTTGTGCAGATAGTGGACATCTTCCGAGGTGGAAGAATAATATTCCCTTCGGACAGTATCAAAGAATACGCAGGAACTGCACAAATCAGGAGGATTACCTGGTAGAATCTGTCCTATTAGATAATAGGTTTAAAGAAAAGGGTTATGATGTCGATCTATTAAAAACAGTGAAGGATAAAGTATCCAAGATGAATAGAGAGGAAATGCTGATTCCGAAATCGAGGAGACAATTAGAGACAACTGACAAGGAGATTAGATTTATTACCACGTATAGTCAAGGGAGCACAGATATTGAAAAAATTCTAAAAAAGCATTGGGGTGTTCTTACTAGTGATCCTATACTGGGTAGAACCCTCCCCAATAGACCACTGGTGACATATAGGAAAAATAGAGATTTCAAGAACTTGTTAGCCCCGTCCAAATTGAAATCCTTCCAACCTCCCACGGTTATAAGTAATACACAATGGCTCACTAGAGCTAACGGCAGATGGCCATGTGGAGTCGTTAATTGTAATATGTGTAAAAATGTTATTAGGAGTAATACCTTCCATAATATTCATCAAAATAAAACTTTTCAAATAAAAACAAATTCTCTTGCAAATCATCTTATGTAGTATATCTTTTAATTTGTAGATGTAATTGTTATTATGTAGGGCGTACTAAAAGGCTCATTTGAACTAGGTACAATGAGCACTGTTGTAATATTAAAAACAAGATAGAAACTCATAGCATGTCGGGACATCATAAGCTGTACCATGATGCCAATGCCAAAGGGTTTGGCATTATGGTTATTGATTGGATTCCACCAAACAGCTCTAAGAATAGGTTGAGGAGTCTGCAACAACGTGAAACCTTTTGGAATCACGAGCTGCAGACACTCAACACTGAAAACTCTAAAGGTCTAAACATTGATTTGGACCTGCAGGCATTCATGTAATGTTTATGGCAGGTTACTAACTACTATAGGTATTTTTGATTTTTTTTCATTAACTTCACCTCTCTTTTATAGCATGATTAACTTATGATATAACTATGAGTATAAGTATTTAATCCTGGTTTTGTCCATACTTAGGTCTGGCCATTATTATGTCAGTTCATTTTTTATATAGATCACATTCTGTATTTTACAATATATATATATATATATATATATATATATATATATATATAGTGCGTTGTATAGACACATTTTTTTATAGCAGAAATGTATATAGTAACAATGAATTTTTTATATCTTTTAATATTGTGTAATACTTTGTTCTGGTACATTTTTTGTTTTGTTTCAAGTAGAATGATAGATGGATACAAACTTTCCGTGAAATCTTTATGCATAGTGTGTCACAGTCTTTCTTTGACCAATCAGAGACATTCTTATGTTTGGGAGGCCTTTATAGCCCGGATGTTCCAAAATGAACTCAGACTGCAATAACTCTTGAGAAAGTCGGGTCGGATCCCGACAAAACGCGTAGAGAAACCAGCCAGTCAGTCTTCTCTGCATTCCTTCGGACGCCAGGTCGGTGTCATACAGCTTCCAGCCCTTTGCTTCTGAGTGGCGATCCGGAAATGCCTGGAGCTCGACAAGGGACAGGACAGAACACTCTCTCTCCACCACCTACGGCTTAAGCAGGATGTGGTGATATACACATGATATATCCATTGCTTTTTTTTATTATACACATTGTACGTGCAATTTTATTGATGCGCATGTTTGTTATATTAAATCTCAGTTTTACCCTTAGAGTGGCGTGCACTCTGTTTCTTCTTTTGTCTCCTATGCTTTTAGCTCTTGGGATCTGAGCCACAGCGTTCCCAGTTTCTTTGGAGCAGCAGCCACTCTATATGGTCCATTATTTTGAAAGGATTTACCACTGTTTGTGAACCTCTATGATAGCATTAAGGTTGTATGCTTGGTATATATAAATATTTGTTTTATTTATTATGTTTTTTGTTTGTTACACATTGATTTATACCATATAGGTGAATCCATACGCCATCTGCAGCTATTATCACGCTTTTGCGTTTGGATGTGAATATAATCACTAATACTTGATGCAGGCTTAAGATTTACTTTTTTAATCTACATTCATATTATTCTGTATTTCTCTGTATTATATGCTCTAATATTTCTATATTTCATTATTTATTTATGAGAGAAGCGCAGCATTGATATTTTTGTTTCTATGGCTCCAAAGTTAACCTGAAGGGGAGGCTATTTCCCCAGAGTATCGTACATCATTAAGACATCTTGTTTTAATTATGAATCTGATGTCCTATACAAGCTGTTGCGAAAGATTTATGAATTTGGTAAACGTGATCTACTTGCACATATTTAGCAGCAATTTTCCAATTAATATACTGTAACCAATTTTAACAAAAACGAGTTGACTTTCTCTTTACAGAAGGTTTAAGCAGATAATTTTATTGTAGGAGTTAAATTCACCATTTGTGCAGAATAAGGTACTAGATAACAGTAGACGTAAAGTGAATAAATCATTGGTTTGGTTCATCGCCCCATATTGTATACTTATTCAGAAGTATTAAAGGGACAGTATACTATAAAATTGGTTTGCCCTTAATGTGTTTCCAATTACTTTTTTTACCAGCTGCAGAGTTTAAAACGTATGAGATTTGCTTTTTTAAGGTTTATTTATGTATATGAATTAGCTGGTTTTGTGTTTTGAAGCCACAACCTAATAAAATGGGTTGAGCTTGTAGGTATAATCAGATCTCATTACTTTATCACATTGTGTACATATACCTGCTTCTTTATCTTATATCTTTCCATAAACCAATCACCAATACTTGGAGAGAATAATGGAAAATTAACATTTTATTACCTTATCTCTTCTATAACCCACTGGAAGTGTAATTTCTTTTACTGGCTGTGTTATCCAGGATAGGTGGGGATACCACAGACTAAATAAACTATTTCAAATGCCAATATAAGGGTAATGGAATATTTGTAAACAATTTAATGCACTCCAGCAGGTAAAGTGGATCATTGGGAACAAATTAAAGGGGATACTGTTTTTGAGTAAACTGTCCCTTTAAGGAAGTGTTACGTAGCAGCAATGCACTGCTAGGAGCTAGCTGCTGATTGGTGGCAGCACACATAGGCCTCTTGTCATTTACCCACCCAATATGTTCAGCTAGCTTTCAGTAGTGCATTTCTGCTCCTTAAACAAAAGATACTAAGTGAATGAAACAAATTTGCTTATTGACCAAATACAGAAATTTGTTTAAAATGTTATGCTCTATAAACCATTGGTTTGGTTGATTGCCCAACATTGTATACTTATTCTTAAGTATTGACGGGGTGTTTGTGACTACCAATTGGTGGCTGGTGTGTAAAAAAAATAACACACTATTATTCATTATAGCATGTTATTTTATAAATAGTATCCATTGCAAACTATGGATCAGATTACAAATCGAGCACAAAATGCAATCATTTTGAGTTTTAATTACAAGTAAAGCATGTTAGTATTGCACACTAACATTATTTATAGAGGTCATTCAGGGATTGGAAAAATCTAGGAATAGTCAAAAGTTCAAAACTATTGGAAGGAGACGGGAAGACAGTCTGCTCCTTCACACACTTACAGACATTATTTGACATATTACATAAACAACATTTTGCATGCCTGCAAGCGAAACACTATATAACAGCACTACTGAACTCTGAGGACTTTCCTGGAAGCGACAATCCTATAAACCAGCTGTGTCATCTATATGTACACGGGATTAAGTCAATATCCCCAATATATAAAGCACTAGGGGCTTTGGACAACCAAAATGATCTACAACACATTAGCAGAAAATGGTTTAACAAAGTAGCCAGAAAGATAGACAAGCTACGCTCTCCACAGCCATACCAAGCTACTACAATCAGAAAACATAACACCCAATCTATATAAGAACTGGGAGACAGAGTCTGAAGGGAAATGTCTGAAATGCTCAAATCCAAAAGCAGATCTACTCCACATGCGGTGGTCGTGCCCTAAACTGTACAAATTCTGGGTAATGGTAAAACACTAGCTAAACTCTACAGGAAAAATGACCCTAACTATCACACCTCAGACAATAGTGTTCCTTGCGTTTAATAACTCGACCAAAACAACTCTGCTCTTTGCACACAATGTGATCCTACAAGCCAGGAAAACCATACTCAAATACTGGCTGAAAGTCGATGCCCCTACCCTAGCTAAAAAGTGAGATACACCAACAAATGCTCTATGAGCAAGCAGACACACAGGGGGATCTTCAGGGAAGAACGGCCCACTTTATGAGAAAATGGGAACCCTATATACTCATGCTAGATAAAGCCCACCAGACCCAAATACTATATCCAATTAGAAATACTGAATACATCCAAACTCTCAGTTGAGAGGTGAGTGGCTGCTCAATTTCGAAGGACGTAGTGCTTAAATCAAAACGGTCCTCAGTTGTCACCCTGGGGACTCAGAACAAAACTACCGGCTACTAAAGCCCCTAAGATGATAATACTTAGACTGCCAACCACAATAAAAATGGTAAGAATCTTACATATACCTCCCTTTCTTGCCCATTCCTGCTCTCTCCCTCTTACAATCTGTAATATGGGGACTGTGGTTGATCAACCCCATAAAACGGAACTCAAGTATCCCAATACTTGATTTAAAGAGGTTACTCAAGTTAGTTTTGCTAAAAATTTTAAGGCATGCATGAGTATGAAAAAAATGTACTAGATAAGATACAACCTATTAACTACCTGACTGTGTATAAGTATATAGATTTAAACCAACCGATTGTATCTCGATTGCAGCTCATTTTTCTGTTTCATATATAGTTTTATGTCGTTATATAAATAAAGAATTGGGGGGCGGAGCTAACCACCATTCAGAGCAGTCGCACGTTTATGGAGCTCCTCCAAGAAAAGTGATAAAACTTGAGATATTTGCTCCTAATACTGGCTAACTCTACCTCATATTTGCCAGACTTTGTGATACTTCATATGAGCAACCCCCTTGAGAACTTTCGCTGTGTATTGGTGGCACATCACCTCTAATTTTAGGGCCTCATAACTCGCAACAGGGGACTCCACCATACAGACCCCGTTTACTTAATAACCAAGTGTATTGTCCTCTGGAGGGTCGGGGCTCCGCTCGGGAGACCAGCTACCTGAGGTCGCTCACTCTGGCCAGGACATTTGTGGCTCAACACCTAGAAGCCTGAGGCCGGATTGCCGAGAAGCCTGCTCTGGACGTGTAGCAAGTACCTCTCCTACACACCCTCCTCAAAACAGTCAGCCACACTCCACTACTGCGCCGGAGGGTCGGGGCTCTGCTCCAGTGCAGCTACAAACTCCAGACAACATTTTTGACCGGGCGTTGTGAGAGCTGGCCCGGCGTGTAATTGCGCCCACGCGCCCACCTGGCTTCAGGCCTTCCTGGCCCTACCGACGCTGAGTGTTGGTAATAGAGGCCTTGCAGATTCTGTTGCCGGATAGAGGACCACATGGTTGCCCACACATAGCCTGGCTGTCCCTGCACTTACCACTCCTCATCTGGCCAGGATCACAGCCTGGAGAATAACAAGGTGCAGACGACCGCCATTTTGCCTCCTGGGCCTAACGGGTTCCAAGTTCTCCATAGCCTACACATCCTGGTATCGTTCCTGGCGGCTGACATCCCTGAACTTACTTAGGTGAGACTCACCTTTTGTTTTTCAAATACAGCCCTTCTCCAGCCTCCCTTATTCCCACAACATTTTGCTATGCTTTATACGGGGTCACTAGCACAATAACCTAAAATTGCCCTACCTGACCCTTACTGCTGGCTCTGTATTTCTATATCTGCCACCTCCAGAAGATACCTACGGAGTATTCGAGCCCTGCAGTCTTATCTAGGAAACAAAAGGGCCCCCCTTTCCTATCAGGGCTGGCATTGAGAGGTGCACAGTAGGAACTAGCCTGGAAGCAAGGCCTGCAATTAAGTTAACCCACGTCTGAGACCCCAGGCCTGACTGGCAGTCCACAAGCAGGGGCAGCCTGTTTTTTGCATAGACAGCCACAGCTCATTTCATTCCCTGGTATACCTGAGGTCCCTCAGGGACTTATAGATTTCTTCACTGCCTGTTGGCCTGCAGCAGACTTTCCACACAGCACTCTCTGATAACTTATCATGAAGGCATACCCATTTGTTGTGCTTCAGCTTTTGCATTAATGAGATGCATACCAGTCATATTTAAAGGGGACATTATCTTGTAACTGCTGTAATTCTTTGTTTTTCTTATTTTTGCTGCTGCGTCAGCTTGTGTTTTTCTGTTACCCAGGCACAGGGTGGAGTGTTTTCTTTTTTTTATGTGTACACCAGCCTCACTCACACATAACTGACAATTGCCATCCAATTTTTACCAGCCTCATATATCTCAGTGTTCCTCAATTTGGCCATAGTCACACGTGCCCTGGTTGCCCATGTTGGGTTGGTGTCCTATAGGTTTCAGAGAAAGCAAGCTCAGCTCCTTACTCTACTTAGCTACCCCCCACCCTCCACCCCCTTTTATACTCTACCCTCTCAGACCGAACTGAGCAAGAGAAATTGTTGAATATCACTTATTTGACTGCCCCTCACTTCCCCATCCCTATATAGCCTGTCTGGCAGCTGGGCCCACATAGGGCTGTCTGGGTCGCCTACTTGGAGCTGAGTTTCATACCTTATATTTCACAACAAAATTTTCCTTGCATGTTTCATGTTAAACACTTTTTCTACCCTAAAATTTTTGCTGTAGTTTTGTATTTGTGTGTCAGCCTCATTGAACCCCCTTGGGACTCCTCCTTTCCGGCCCACTTCCGTGGGCTTGTCACTTCCACCTACCTTTTCCCCTTCCTTCGGGTCATATCCCCCCTTCCCTGAGTCCAAAGGGGGCATTTTGAAACTTGTTGGGTGGCTAGTCTCTCGCACTTGCAATTCCCTGGCGACCTGAGGTTTGGTCAAATATCCTTTACCTGGTTTGGTACTGGTCCACCCAACAAGCCTAGTTTACACTGCTCCAGAAAAAATTGTTTAGTTATTTACTCTTAGTGTCTCTTCACTAAACATCTGTAGGTACTTTATTGTTATTGACTTGCAATTCGGCCAATGGTGCCTATTTGGCCCCTTTCTCCATCTGTGTTGGCACTTTCAGACAGACGTTAAGTTCTGAAGGGTAGAATTCTGCCCATAAGTGCCGACATGGGGAGATAGAGGTCTTGGGTACACATCCGGCCATGCTCCGTAGAGTAGCATCAATGCATATGTGAATTTTTCTCTTTTATTCTGTCAACCAGTAGGGTCTCAGAACCTTACTTGCAACCTCTAACTCAGGTTTAGCTGCTTAGTGTATGTTATCTGCTCTCCATATGAAAATGCCTCATACTTCCAGAAGACACACGAAAACCCCAGGATCTGTAAAAAAAAACGGTCCTGGACCATTTTACACAATCTTCTAAGGAGCAGTTTGTAGAATCCAATGAGGGTCAAAGCGACTTGGAATCATTGGGGGATGGTTCTCAGCCTGATCATATGTCATCTGCAAGACTGCAACATTTTATCACGGAAGCCACCCTGAAAAAAATGCTTGCAAACCAAACTCATTCCATAACCAAAGAGATTCAGCACAGTCATGCTGAACTTCGTAAAGACATTTCGGAGATTGGGGAAAGGGTAGACTCCTTAGAAAGAAAGCAGGACGATATCGCTACGGATCAAACAAATTTGCGGTCTTACTCGGAATCCCTTGCTGAACAGATAAATCAGCTGAAGTTTAAGCTTGCTGATGTGGAAGACAGAGCTCGTAGAAACAATGTTAGGTTTCGGGGAATCCCAGAAGATGTTCAGCTGGCTGACTTACAAAACTACTTAAAAGATCTCATTGGTCCAATGGAGGGGCTGACTGACACCATGGAAAGGGCTCATAGAGCCTTGCGCCCTAGAACAGTCTCACAAGAGAAACCGAGAGACGTTATCGTTTGTTTCAAGGACAGGCTCATGCAGGCAGCCTTTCGTAAGCGACAGGTTTCGGAAAGGTTTAAAGACATCCAATTGTTACCTGACCTCTCTGCGCATACTTTGCAGCATCGGAGATATTTCCAACCAGTCACACTAATTCTCTGCAGGGCAAATATCAAGTGCAGGTGGGGTTACCCAACTAAACTGATAATAACAAAAGACAATAAAACATTTACAGTGTCTTCCCTTCCCCAGGGGACCTCCCTTCTCACTCAGTGGGGGCTTATGACAGACGACATGAGGGAACCCCCGACTTCAAGCTCAAAATTGAGAGTTACAGCTCCTGAGTGGTCTGCCAAGGACCAAAGAACCAAGAGGTTGAAAACACAACAGACTCAGGATACAACTCGACAACATAACTCATCTTCCTGAATTTGAGTCCACTGATAGTAGTTTCACCTTTCCCCCGATATACCCTGTCCTTCTGGACTGAGCTTTAGAAGTCGACATGGAGGTATCGGGCCATCAGAAGAACTAGTTATATGACTACGGTTGTAATGTGCAGGCTCAATTTTGTAGACTGTGCTCAATTCTATTTGCCTTATTATTTGTTTTAACACTTAATATGTTAAGGAGCAGGGCCTGTACTTATTGATACATGCCATTTTCTACACCCTAGTAGTCAAATTCAATTGTTTTATGTTAGACACAATGTTGTTGAAAGTATTGTTATCGCCTCTTAGGAGGCCCATTGGTTGACAAATGTTAATAATCCACGAAGTCTTTTCGCTATTTGTTTGGTTCAGTTGCTCATTGAGTGGGGCTGGAGTTTCCGCCCCCCCCCCGTATATACTCTTGCTCCTAGCTCCCCCCCATACAGGTTAACCCACACCAGGGTTCCACCCAGGTGGACTATTTCCACCTCTTACTGTCGATACATTATTCTGTTCCAAGTGTTATCTAATCCCCTTTCCCCTCCCACCTTTATCAGCCTGTGACCACTACTTGACTGAGTCCCAACCTGAGCTTCCCCTCCCTCACCCCACCCCGGCCTACTCCCAGTTCTGTAACAGACTTAGAAAATTAACAGCTTTAGAATCCTCACACACAATTCCAGAGGTTTAAACTCCCCTTTCAAACGTAGTCTGCTCACCCGTATGCTCAAACTCCACAATCCTGATCTTGTATTCTTACAAGAAACGCACTGGCAGACAGACTCACCTCACAGATTTCACTCGCGTTCATACACGACTATAGAATACTCCCCGTTTACGAAGAAAGCTAGAGGAACAGCGGTCATGATTCACGGGAGAATAGCTTACGAAGAAATACAGGTCATAAAAGACCCCCAAGCTAGGTTCACCATCATAGTTTGTAAATTAGATCACGCCCTGCATACCCTAGTCTCAGTATATCTACCCAACTTGCATCAACCCACTTGCCTCAGAAAAATACTGCGGTTAATAGACCAATACAAACAGGGTAGGGTCCTGATAGCGGGGGATTTTAACATGATTTGGGACACCAAAATGGACCGTAAGACTCTATCCCCGACTAAGATCCCTCCTCAGTTGAACCTTCTCTCTACACGGTTCAAGACTCTTATGTCAGAATTTGGATACTATGATGTATGGAGGTCACTACACACGACAGACAAGGACTATACCCACTACTCTTACGCTCACAAAACCTACTCTAGGTTGGACCATATATTTTGTTCAGTAGCGACCCTAGACTCAGTTTCCCACACCAGTATCTCCCTTTGTCCAAGGTCAGACCACGATCCAGTCATTGCTGACCTACGCACTAATGACCCCCGTTTCCATAAAAACAAGTGGTCCCTACCACGTAACATCCTGTTAGACACTCCCTTTAAGGAAGAATTACGCAGAGACATAATAGAACTCTTCCAACAGAATGATAACGGACAGACCGCTGATGACACTTTATGGGGAGTCATTAAGGCTGTAGTTAGGGGTTATGTTATCCGCAAGCAGGCCCGACTTAGGAGACTAGCAGGACTTAGCTTGGCCCAAGCCCATTGTAAACTTAGGCTACTGGAATCCACTAATCAAACTAATATCACGGAAGCAACAGATTTCGGCTGTTCGAACACATATTAACCAGTTAGAATTATGCCGCACTCAAGCGAACCTCACTAAACTTAGGCAGTTGTTTTACCATAAAGGCAACAGAGCAGACACCATGCTAGCCCACAAACTGCGCCAGCGGAACCACACGTCTCGAATACACCAAATCCTGTACAATAATAAGACGCTTAGACTTCCCTCACTGATAGGAGATTGTTTATCAGACTATTATTCCAAGCTCTACAACATTGAAAAGAACAAAAATAAAACTCCTGCCCCTGCGCTACACATCAGACAATTTCTTAGCTCCTTCAACCTCCCAACTTTAACGTTAGAACAACAAGAGTCCCTGACCAACCCATTTACTCTGCTTGAACTTAAATAAGTAATCAAGCGTCTCAAACCCTTTAAGGCCCCTGGGCCTGATGGATTTCCTGCCCAGTTCTATAAAACTTACTGCCAGGAATTGATGCTGCTGCTCCTTAGACTTTTTAGTTTAGCTAGACAAGAAGGAAGCTTTAAGCAAGAATTTTTCGAAGCCAACATTATTATGATCCCCAAGCCAAATAAAGACCTCTCATTTTGCCCCAACTACAGACCCATCTCGCTAATCAACGTGGATATTAAAATATATTCAAAACTCCTGGCCAATTGAATTTGTAAACTTTTACCCGTTTAATTAACCCGGATCAAGTAGGGTTCATACACAACCGCGAGGGCCCGGATAACACGAGGCGTCTTATTAATGTTGTCTGCAAGTCGACTAGACTGAACAAGCCCTTCTCGGTCATCTCTTTGGATGCCGAGAAGGCCTTTGACAGAGTCAGATGGAGCTACCTCTGGGAGACTCTGAATGCTTTCAAGTTTCCCTCTGACACGTGCCTTGCGATTCAAGCCTTATACTCCAGACCTACGGCAGGGGTCTGGGTTTCCAATCGGACCCATTTTCCATCTCTAATGGTACGAGGCAGGGTTGCCCACTCTCCCCGTTACTGTTTGCTCTAGCCATTGAGCCACTTGCTGAAACAATACGTACTGACGCGGGTCTAGAGGGAATCACGCTATCCGGCTCCAAACACAAAATCGCCCTGTTTGCGGACGATGTCACTGTGTTTTCCTCAGACCCACTCCGCACAATCCCCAGACTTCTGGAAATCCTGGAGGCCTTTGGCGCTGTCTCCTTTTATAAGCTTAATGCTCCCAAAACAGAAATTTACTGGTGGGGCTACTCCCAAGACTACGTTACGGAGTTGCAAAACAAGTTCAATTTTAAATGGTCTAACAAATGTGTAAATCACCTTGGAGTAAGGATCTCTAATAATTTGAAGCAAATGGTTAAAGACAATTATCTCCCTCTATTGGCAGACTTGCGTGCTCTAAAGAATGAATGGGACCACAAGACTATTTCTTGGATGGGCCGTATAACTTCCCTCAAAATGTAATTTCTTCCTCGGGTCACCTATCTATTTAGGTGTCTCCCAATTAGAATACCTGCCCATCTCTTATTACAATTTCAAAGCGAGTGTACGAAGTTTATTTGGCAGAATAGGACACCCAGAATAGCCCATAGAATATTACAGTTTCCTATCCAGCTTAGAGGGTTAGCTTCCCTATCTATAGTTAAATACTACGAGGGAGCCATGCTCACGCATATTTCCCAATGGGGGGTGCTCCAAACACAAGACAGGTGGAGAGATATTGAGCAAGCCTCATTACCTTTTGACATTTACCTCAAAGACCCCAGCCCATAGTCGTAGACCCTTAGGCATAAATAACCTCGTAATTCTTGAATGTCTGGCAGTCTGGGATAAGATTCGGCATCGTAGCCTGATCGCACTTCATCCCTCCCCGATTACTTCTGTCTCGGGCCTTCTTACAGGCCTTGCGGAAATGCATCCCAACACCTGGGCTCGAATAGGAGTCAAACAAGTCTCAGACTTCTGGTCAAGGTCCAGTAAAGATGGTTATATCTCGCTGACCCAGGACAGATCTCGCGATCACATTCCGCCCTTCCTCCACTTCGAACTCACTCGAATTAAGAGTTTCATTTCTAGCTGGGGATTCCACCCTACTGCTGCTCGCCCACTTACTCCATGGGAGTCCGTTTGGCGCGGGGGCCGCAGACTTTTCAAGCGTCTCTCGAGACACTATGGTTTGTTTGAGGGCACTGTACCCCCTGTCCCGGCAACACACCTACTTAGGTGGAATGTAGCTCTCCACATCCATATTCCTGTGAACTCTTGGCAGAGGTCCATTACTTTAACCAAAAAGACCTTACATTGCATAACAATGTTCGAAACTTACTACAAAGTCATCTCTCAATGGTATCTGGTCCCCACGCGGTTGTCTAAAATGTTCCCACTGACTTCACCCTTGTGTTGGAGGGAATGTGGTCTCCCTGGCGATATGCTCCACACGTGGTGGGAGTGCCCCAAACTAAAACCCCTATGGAACTCATGTTTTCGTACCCTGATGGCACTCAAGATTATGATACCTAAAAGCCCCAGTACGGCGCTACTCCACCTAAATTTACATACCCTTCCTAAACACCAGCAGATTTTCTGTGTCTATCTCCTGTCTTCAGTTAAAACTAACATTGCTAGGTCTTGGAAAAAAGTAACCCCTCCCCGGTGGTCTGATATCCTCAACACCATGGCCTTCCTGTACACAATGGAAAAAGACATACATTATAGTTTAGATAAAGTAGACTTATTTGAATTAGCCTGGGCTGACTGGAAAGATAAACATGACACTTTATGGATACCTTCAGTTAGGACATAAGAGACTTCGTCCCTGCCCTCATTGAGGCGACTTTCTGAGATGTTCCCCTCCCCCTCTCCCTCTCATCAAGATCCCTCTTCCCTCCGTCCCCTCACCTCTCCCACCCCCCTCAATAGCTACTTTGAAATGTATCAACTTTATTCTTTGTTCTCAAACATAAATGTTTCATTAACGTTCCCTCACCTATGATTGAGGGTTTTTCTTTTTTTCTTTTTAAATACACAGGATACTTGATATAGATTTTGTGCACCTATATACTTGATATGTGTCAGACTGTGTAGGGGTCCTGCGAGCCCCCGTTTGTTGTTTATATTGTTCAAAACGAATAAAAATAAATAAATTGAAATATAAATAAAGAATTAAAAAAACAAAAACAAAAAACATTATTTATAGAGTGGATACTAAAAGTCATTTTAAAAATAATTACAAGAGCAGCACGGCAGTATTATTGAAACGAAATACCTTTATTTCACATGTAAGACATACGTCTAGACGTTTTGTCCATTCTTGCATGCATGTATGTCTTACATGTGAAATAAAGGTATTTCGTTTCAATAATACTGCCGTGCTGCTCTTGTAATTATTTTTATGTATCCATAGCAGTTGGTTTCTGCTTTTTGAGCATTGCACCCTTTGCCCTTTTGCTAAGCCCTTATGCCGGTATCTGTGGCGTCTGACGTCACTATTGTGAGCCAAGGAAGTGCCCGGTATGGAGTTTGAAGCGGTGAGCTGACACGTTTGTAAAAGTCATTTTAACCTCTACTTCCCCATAGGAAATGGAATTCTATTATGACACCCACTAAAATTATTCCTGTCAGGTAGCTCATATATGCAAAGACATTCTGGCATGCTGCTTAAGTAGTTCTAGCTTACTATCAACTTTAGGTAATGGAGTTTGGGCCTTTTTTATTTGATATATTTTTTGTCATTATCACTTCTAATGGAGTTAACGCTCGAGCGGGAGCGTTAAATAGTGCTTCACTTGTAATCTGGCCCATTGTAATTACCAGACATTTCTGTTGTGTTGCTATAGAATAACATATCAGCTTAAAGGGATATTAAATCCAAACATTTTCTTTCATGATTAGGACAGAGCATATATATGTTAACAACTTTCCAATTTACTTCTATAATCAATTTTGCTTCATTCTGTTGTAATCCTTTCTTGAAGGAGCAGCAATGCACTACTGGGAACTAGCTGAACACATTGGTAAGCCAATCACAAGAAGCATATATGTGCAGCCACCAATCAGAAGCTAACCCCCAGCTTCTGAGCCTATCTAGATATGCTTTTAAAGAAAGCATACCAAGACAACAAAGCAAATTATATAAAAGAATTACATTGGAAAGTTGTTTAAATTTGTGTGCCCTGTCTAAATCATGAAAAAAAACGTTTGGGTTTTATGTCCCTTTAAACTTAGGCCTAGATTTAGAATTCTGTGTTAGCCGTCAAAAGCAGCGTTAAGGGCTCCTAACGCTGCTTTTTACCGCCCGCTGGTATTTAGAGTCAGCCAGGAAAGGGTCTAACGCTCACTTTCCAGCCGCGACTTTTCCATACCGCAGATCCCCTTACGTCAATTGTGTATCCTATCTTTTCAATGGGATCTTCCTAACGCCGGTATTTAGAGTCTTGGCTGAAGTGAGCGGTAGACCCTCTACCGACAAGACTCCAGCCGCAGAAAAAAGTCAGTAGTTAAGAGTTTTCTGGGCTAACGCCGGTTTACAAAGCTCTTAACTACTGTGCTCTAAAGTACACTAACACCCATAAACTCCCTATGTACCCCTAAACCGAGGCCCCCCACTATAATAAATTTCTTTCATGTAATTAGCAAGAGTCCATGAGCTAGTGACGTATGGGATATACATTCCTACCAGGAGGGGCAAAGTTTCCCAAACCTTAAAATGCCTATAAATACACCCCTCACCACACCCACAATTCAGTTTTACAAACTTTGCCTCCCATGGAGGTGGTGAAGTAAGTTTGTGCTAGATTCTACGTTGATATGCGCTTCGCAGCAGGCTGAAGCCCGGTTTTCCTCTCAGAGTGCAGTGAATGTCAGAGGGATGTGAAGAGAGTATTGCCTATTTGAATACAATGGTCTTCCTCTAGGGGATCTATTTCATAGGTTCTCTGTTATCGGTCGTAGAGATTTCTTCTCCTACCTCCCTTTTCAGATCGACGATATACTCTTATATACCATTACCTCTACTGATTCTCGTTTCAGTACTGGTTTGGCTATCTACTATATGTAGATGAGTGTCCTGGGGTAAGTAAGTCTTATTTTTTGTGACACTCTAAGCTATGGTTGGGCACTTTATATGTAAAGTTCTAAATATATGTCTTTAAACTTATATTTGCCATGATTCAGGATAATCAGTATTCCTTCTTTCAGACTGTCAGTTTCATTATTTGGGATAATGCATATGAATAAATATTTTTTTCTTACCTTGAAAATTTTGAATTGACTATTTTTCCCTGCGGGCTGTTAGGCTCGCGGGAGCAGAAAATGCTTCATTTTATTGAGTCATTCTTGGCGCAAACTTTTTTTGGCGCAAAATTTTGTCATTTCCGGCATCGTAGTTGACGCCGGAAGTTGTTTGTAGTTACTTCATTTTTTTGACGCATGTATATTCAGACGTTTTTTTGCGCCAAAAAATGTGGGCGTCAGTTTCGACGTCAGAGGATGTGGCATCATACTTGGCGCCAAAAAATATGGGCGTTGTACTTAGCGTCAATAATGTGGGCGTCATACTCGGCATCAGAAATGTGGGCGTCATACCTGTTCCACTTTTTTCTCACATTATTTAAGTCTCACTTTTTTGTTGCTTCTGGTTGCTAGAGGCTTGTTTATTTTGCATTTTTTCCCATTCCTGAAACTGTCATTTAAGGAATTTGATAATTTTGCTTTATATGTTGTTTTTTTCTATTACATATTGCAAGATATTCAAAACACTGTTCCTGTTTCAAGAGATGCTGAGGGATTCCTGTTGACTGATATCAGTCCTACCAAAGCTAAGTTAATTTATTTTAATGTTATGAATGTTTATCTTTAGCTATGGTTTGTAATAAGTTATCATGATAAACTTTTACATACAGAATCCATTAGTATTTATGCTTTATATATTGCTATTCTTTTTATATCTTATGTACAAGATATACTTAGAAATTTATAAGAATATTTTTCTGATTCTATTTTAAAGGCTTTGTCTGATGTCCCGCCTTCTAATAAAATTTCTAGGTCTTTTTCAAACTTCTTTTAGTTGATGAAGTTTCAAATGACAAACAACATAATGAATTATCCTTCTCTGATGGTGCTTTTTTTCTCATTCAGAATATTTCTTCATCAGATATTGACACTATCAAATCTACTTTTTTATTCTTTAATAGAGTACATTTGTTCCTTGTTCAAAAGGTGTTGATTATTTTGGATATTGAAATATCTAGTTCTTTTGATTTTAAAGACTAGCTAACATTTAAATTCTGCTAGTTTATCTTCTGTGGTTTCTTCAGAGGGTTTTTTCCAGTTCCTGATACTAGGGAATGGAATAGGCTGAGAATTTTCTTTTAGTCCTTCTTTAAGGTTTTTAAATTGTATTCTTTGCCGGCAGTTAGTTTTCAGTTTTGAGGAAACATTCCCCAAGTTAATGGGGCTATCTCTACTCCTGCTAAATATACTATTATTCTTATAGCAAATAGTATTTATTTTTTTCCTTCAGATGGTCGTATCTTATTTAAGGAAAATTATTTTCAGGTACTTTTCTTAGACCTGTAATTTATTTGGCTGATGTTGCAATTGCTGCATCTTTCTGGTTGGATACTTTAGGATCAAGTATCGGATTATGATTTGTTTTAGCATTGTTAAAAGGACAAAATCTTCTACTTTTTTGAAGTTCAGACTAAGTGCTATTGCATTGTCTTGTTATCTTGCATTTGTTGATTATGCAAGTCCAGTGTGTTGTCTGATCCTTTAACTTGATTGACATGCTAATAATTTCATTTGTGTTGTCATTTTATTAAAATATTTCGCAAATGAGGTTTAATTCTATTTTAGCTAGAAGAACTTTGTGATTTCAATCTTGGAATGCTAATTTGATTTCTAAAATCCATATTTCTTTTTTTCCAAGATATTCAATTATTTGGTTCATAATTGGATTCAATTATTTATCTGTTACTCTGGGCTTCAAGATTGAGTTCTAAGACTAAAACTTTAAGCTTATATTAGTTTTCTGTTCTTACTAAGGAACAGAATCCTGAATTCTTCCCCAAGTAACATGTTTATAATTGGAAGTCAGCTCCCTAAATTTGCATGTAGGTGCGATTCTTATTCCAGCTTGGCTGGTAAGGGGCAGGTTAAGACTTTTTTGAAATTTGTTTGGTTCTATTCGGTCCAAACTTCTTAAACTTTGGGTACAGAATAAGTTTCAGAGTAAAACCGTCTGTGAGAAGTCTTTTTTCTCTATCATATTCCAGCTATTCCAGTAAGACTATCACTTTCCTGAAGTGTGTCTCAAACCTGGAGTTTTCTGGGGTATTTTTTCCAGTTTCATTTTAGGAACTGGGTTTTGGGGTTTTATTCAAGACTATTCATTGTTCCAAAGATAGAAAATCTTTTTGAAATTGTCATATAAATGTACCATCTTTTAGAATGGTGTTTATATTGTCTATTCTGCCTTTTTGGTCAGTGATGGCATTATTTGTTTACAATAGATTCAATAGATGCATATCTTCATTTTCTGTTTTCATTCAGATTATTTTTATTTTCTGAGATTCTCTTTTTTTGACAAGCATTACCAATTTGTTGCTTTTCCTTCTGGTCTAGCGACAGCTCTAAGAATCTTTTCAAGGTTCTCAGTGTTCCTTTTTTGGACGGTATCGTGGTACTGGCTCAGTCTTTTTCGTTCTGTGGAATCTCATACGATTCAACTTTGTTGTTTCTTCAAAACATGGTTAGAGGATCTTTTTATCAAAATCTCCTTGATTTCTCACACAAGGGTCACCTTTTTTAGGTTTCCAGATAGATTGTGTCAATGTTTTTGTCTCTAACAGACAAGTGACAAGTTTATTGGGTTCCGTTTGTCGGAACCTTCAGTCTCTATTATTTCCTTCAAGTTGCTATATATGCATGGAAGTTTTAGGTTTCATGGCTGCAGCATTTGGATTCGATTCCCTTTGCTCATTTCATAGGAAACCTTTCCAGTTTTTTATGCTGAATAATGGTTCAGGGATTCTAGGATATCACTTTTTATATCTTTGAATCCTAAAGTTTAACTATCTTTGATTCAGTGGTTAAGATCACCATCATTTAGTTCTACAGGTCTCTTCGGTTCTTTCAACCTGGACCATGATCTTTACAGATGCGAGTCTTTTAGGTTGGGAGGCTGTCTGAGGATCTCTGTCAGCACAAGGGGTTTGGAAATCTCAGGAGGCGAGATTACCATTTGATATTTTGGAACTCTGTGCATTCTCAGAGTTCTTCAGTTTGGTTTCTTTTTGAAGAAGAGACTTTTTTTTCAGACAGACAATGTCACGACTGTGGCGTATGTCAATCATCAGGGTGGGACTATCAGTCTTTAGGCTGTGACAGAAGTATCTCGGATATTTGCTTGGACTAAATCCAGCTCCTATCTCATTTCTGTGGTCTTTTTCCCAGGTATAGACAATTGGGAAGCGGATTATCTCTGTTAATCAAGCTTTACATCCGGGAGAATGGTCTCTTTACCCAGATATGTTTTTCAATTTTTCAGATGTGAGGGCTTCCAGAAATAGATCTGATGGCATCTCATCTAGAAAAGGAACTTCCCAGGGGCCTATTCAGGTTCTGGGATCTTCAGGCGGAAGTAGTGTTTGCATTAACACTTCCTTGGAATTATCAATCTGCCTATATTTTTTCATCTCTGGTTCTTCTTTTTAGAGTGATTTTCTAAATCATCAGAGACCAATCTTTGGTGTGGCTGGTGGCTCCAGCATGGCCACACAGGTTTTGGTATATGGTTCTTGTTCTGATGTCCAGTTGCCAATCTTGGTTACTTCCATTAAGGCCAGACCTTATATCTTAACATTCGTTTTTTTCATCAGGAATTCAAACTATTAATTTGATGGTATGAAAATTTAACGCTTGGTACTTAGTCATAGAAGTTTCTCTGACTCAGTGTTTAATACTATGTGCAGGCTCGTAAATCTGTGTCTAGTAGGATTTATTATCGAGTTTGGAAGATTTACATCTCATGATGCTCTTCTTATGAATTCTCTTAGCATTCTTTTAGAATTCCTAGGATTTTATAGTTTCTTCATAAGGTTTTGTCTGCATGTTCCTTGAAAGGACAAATCTCTGCTTTTCTGTGCTGTTTCACAGTAAGAATTGCTAAATCTTTCTGATATTCATTGTTTTGTTCAGGCTTTGGTTCGTATCAAGCCTGTCATTTAAGCCAATTTCTCCTCCTTGGAGTCTTATTTTGGTTCCGAAGGCTTTTCAGACTCTTCTATTTGAGCATATGCTTTCTTTGGACATTAATTACTTTCATGGAAAGTATTGTTCTTTTTAGACATCTCTTCAGCTAGAACAGTTTTTTTAATTATCTGTTCTTTCTTGTGAATCTCCTTTTTCTGATTTTTCATCAGGATAAGGTGGTTTTTGCTGTCTTCACTTCAATTTTTACCTAAAGTTGTGAATTCTAACAACATTAGTGGAGGAATTATTGTCCCTTCCTTGTGTCCTAATCCTAAGAATTCTTTGGTAAGATTCTTACATTCTTTGGATGTGGTAAGAGTTTTGAAATATTATGTTGAAGCTACTCAGTTTTCAGACAGACTTCTAGTCAATTTGTTATCTTTTCTGGTTTTAGGAAAGGTCAGAAGGCTTCTGCCTTTTCTTTGGCATCTTGGTTAAAGCTTTTGATCCATCATGCTTATTTGGAGTCGGGTTAATCTCCGCCTCTGAGGATTACGGCTCATTCTACTAGGTCAGTTTTTACTTCCTGGACTTTTAAGAATGAAGCTTCTGTTGATCAGATTTGCAAAGCAATGACTTGGTCTTCTTTGCATACTTTTACTAAATTCTACCATTTTGGTGTTTTCTCTTCTTCAGAAGCAGTTTTTGGTAGAATAGTACTTCAGGCAGCTGTTTCAGTTTGATTCTTCTGCTTATATTTCAGTTTTTTTCATTATAAAAATTGAAACTCTTTGATTTGGGTAGTGGATTAATTTTTTTCAGCGGAATTGGCTGTCTTTATTTTATCCCTCCCTCTCTAGTGACTCTTGCGTGGAAGTTCCACATCTTGGGTATCTGCTATCCCATACGTCACTAGCTCATGGACTCTTGCTAATTACATGAAAGAAAACATAATTTATGTAAGAACTTACCTGATAAATTCATTTCTTTCATATTAGCAAGAGTCCATGAGGCCCACCCTTTTTGTGGTGGTTATGATTTTTTTGTATAAAGCACAATTATTCCAATTCCTTATTTTTTTTATGCTTTCGCTCCTTTCTTATCACCCCACTTCTTGGCTATTCGTTAAACTGAATTGTGGGTGTGGTGAGGGGTGTATTTATAGGCATTTTAAGGTTTGGGAAACGTTACCCCTCCTGGTAGGAATGTATATCCCATACGTCACTAGCTCATGGACTCTTGCTAATATGAAAGAAATTAATTTATCAGGTAAGTTCTTACATAAAATATGTTTTTTTTAACCCCTAATCTGCCAACCGCACATCGCCGCCACCTACATTATCCCTATGAACCCCTAATATGCTGCCCCTAACATCGCCGACACCTACATAATATTTATTAACCCCTAATCTGCACCCCCCAACGTCGCCGCTACCTACCTACACTTATTAACCCCTAATCTGCCGACCGGACCTCGCCGCTACTCTAATAAATGGATTAACCCCTAAACCGCCGCACTCCCGCCTCGCAACCCCTATAATAAATAGTATTAACCCCTAATCTGCCCTCCCTAACATCGCCGACACCTAACTTCAAGTATTAACCCCTAATTTGCCGACCGGACCTCGCCGCTACTCTAATAAATGGATTAACCCCTAAAGCTAAGTCTAACCCTAACCCTAACACCCCCCTAACTTAAATATAATTTTATTCTAACGAAATAAATTAAATATTATTAACTAAAGTATTCCTATTTAAAGCTAAATACTTACCTGTAAAATAAACCCTAATATAGCTACAATATAACCAATAATTATATTGTAGCTATTTTAGGATTTATATTTATTTTACAGGCAACTTTGTTTTTATTTTAACTAGGTACAATAGCTATTAAATAGTTATTTACTATTTAATAGCTACCTAGTTAAAATAATTACCTGTAAAATAAATCCTAACCTAAGTTACAATTAAACCTAACACTACACTATCAATAAATAAATTAAATCAATTAACTACAAGTACCTACAATTAAATAAACTAAACTAAATTACAAAAAATAAAAAAAGATTACAAGAATTTTAAGCTAATTACACCTACTCTAAGCCCCCTAATAAAATAACAAAGCCCCCCAAAATAAAAAATTCCCTACCCTATTCTAAATTAAAATAGTTAACAGCTCTATTACCTTACTAGCCCTTAAAAGGGCTTTTTGCGGGGCATTCCCCAAAGAAATCATCTCTTTTGCCTGTAAAAAACACACAATACCACCCCCCAACATTACAACCCACCACCCACATACCCCTACTCTAACCCAAACCCCCCTTAAATAAACCTAACACTACCCCCCTGAAGATCTCCCTACCTTGAGTCGTCTTCACTTAGCCGAGCACCGATGGACCAAAAGAAGACATCAGGAGCGGCAGAAGTCTTCATCCTATCCGGGCAGAAGAGGACATCCGGACCGGCAGACATCTTCATCCAAGCGGCATCTTCTTTCTTCATCCATCCGACGAGGAGCGGCTCCATCTTCAAGACCTCCGGCGCGGAACAACCTCTTCCTACCGACGACTACCGACGAATGAAGGTTCCTTTAAGTGACGTCATCCAAGATGGCGTCCCTCAAATTCTGATTGGCTGATAGGATTATATCAGCCAATCGGAATTAAGGTAAGAAAAATCTGATTGACTGATTAAATCAGCCAATCAGATTCAAATTCAATCCGATTGGCTGATCCAATCAGCCAATCAGAATGAGCTCGCATTCTATTGTTCTGTTCAGCTCATTCATTGGACAAACAACTATTGTATTTACCAGTTATTTTAATTATCAATAAAGTAGCTGATATCGAACTCTTTGTTCATGCCAAGTGGTACTCTTGTCCTTAATTTTAGAATCCAGAATAATTCCTTTTTGTCTAGGACCTTATTTTGGTTTCCACCTCTGATAGGAATTCTGGCTAGGTCAATCACCCGAACTGAAAAATCAGCTTTATTAGTAAAATGTATGCTGTTGAAATGACTAGCCACAGCTGACTCCTTAACATAATTCTTTGTATCTCTAATTCCTATCAGAGGTGGAAACCAAAATAAGGTCCTAGACAAAAAGGAATTATTTTGGATTCTAAAATTAAGGACAAGAGTATCACTTGGATGAACAAAGAGTTCGATATCAGCTACTTTATTGATAATTAAAATAACTGGTAAATACAATAGTTGTTTGTCCAATGAAGCTATATTATTCTGACTTACATATTCTGATTTATATATTAAGCATTTGTTGGCCTCCTGTCAATTCTTTATGCTAAATGTTTTTTTATTAGTTGCTAGTAGGTCTTACCTTTAAAGTTATGTTTTGCTGCTTTTTCTACTTTCAGGTAGTTGTAGCTAATTCCACGGCAACCTCCTGAAAGAAAAATTAGTTGCATGTCATAAGGAATAATTTTTATCAATTATTCACTAATTATTGATTTTGTATCCTATATTCATGCTGCTATAGATCTATAGGCCTTATTCTCAAGATATCTTTATGCTTAGCATTAGTGTTAAGTTTTTCTTCAAACGTCACACTTAGTGGTTTTTGCTTATTATTTACCACTTAAAACTTAATATCAAGATGTTTGTATATTCTCTCCTCCACTTATCATTGTTTTTAAATTTACTGTTGTTTTTTATATAAAGATTTTTTCTCTTGTTATTGTTCCGTTTGGGACTGCAAGGGTTAACTTGTTCACAATTAAGGGTATAAATGTCCTGTGTGCATCCCTATACTCTAGTCTATGAATAAGCGCCACTAGGGGGCGTGAAACGTGTTAGACTGTTTCTAACTATGCCTGCCCTCTGTTTGGGAACCTTGTGAATGTTTTAATTGTACAAAAAAGGTACGTTTTATTTTTCCAACTCAACCTGAGTGCCTGCATCCATTATTTCTCCTCCAGCACTTTTACGGCCTGATCAGCCGGCAAGCTACGGCACTCCAAGTAGCTTTATACAGCAGCTTCTTTCAAATATTGCTTACACGGACTGATGGCCTGACCGTGTTCCGGACACCCCTATCTTTGTGTACATGAATTGGTGTTGCAGATGCTTGTAATCACATGATTTCAGAAGTTACATATAGAAGGTAGACTATACTTGGGTGACATTCACATAGGTAGAAAGTTATGCTCTGCAATTGAAAGTAATTTTGTATACTTGTTTAGGAACTGCTGTAGCTTGAGAAAACTTGAGAACTACCCAATACCTCCTGCTCTCATTGACAACTGTAATGTCAAATGCATTTGCCCATAAATATTTCTCTTAGGGGTGCTAAATTCTATGGGAAAAATATTCTGTGTTATGCACCATACTAAGAAAAATGTTGCACATATAACCTTTCTACAGATGAAAATTACTTTGTTGAATTAAAATTAATATATTGTAACAGGTTGATTCCATGGGGCTGATTTATGAATGTACGGGCGGATATGATCCGCTTTCGCCATTTATCATTGCACAGGCTTTTCTAGTGAAATGCTTGTGGAATTCCGCCCCTGCACATTCGCGTCCACTAGCAGGGGGTGTCAATTATCCTGATTGTATGTGATCGGGATGATTGCTGTCCGCCGCCTCAGAGGTGGCGGACGAGTTAAGAAACTTGAAGGCTTGCGCGGAAACTGTAGCATATGCTGCATAGAAAATGGGCCCCTTAGAATTATTTTTTTACAAAGTTCTACAAAACATATTCATGCATAAAATAATTTGAGAATTAGCCTTTTAGACTAAATACAATTAGCAGGATTTAATCATAGCAAACACATTGGTGCAATTCTGTAATAATCTTGGGGGGATTCATTATTGTTATTTATAGGAAAAGGAAAAAAGTTGTAGATGTTATATATGGTGCTTACATCTAGTAATGTTTATTTTATGTATGTTTTTAAGACCATAAATAATTATTTTACTTTTTGCAGTTGTATTTAAAAATACATCAACTCATTCCAAGTCCACACCTCTTTTGTGCATATATCATGGAGCCAGACTCTGTAGAAGAATTTGTGATGTGTAGCAACCCAGAAGAATATCATGCAATCAGGGATGAAGAAGAGATTCAAAAGGAACTTGAAGAGAAGGGTAAGGAACAAAAGGGACTGACGTTTTATCATACGGATCTGTATGGTTCACGGAGCAGATTGGCTATCTTTCCTGAAGAGATTTTCAATCAGGAGCAGAGATACTCAAATATTAATGAGTCAGAATTAGCAAAGGAACAGTATGACACTAGTCCAGAAAAAAAACAAACTGACTTACAAAATGAAGTGGATGAATTAGCAAAATTATATGGGCTGTCTGAAGAAAAAGAAGAAGAGGACCTTCCATTTTTGACACCACTGACTTTGAAACACATGGAACATATGTCATCTAAATGCACTATTGCTCCAAACTCAACCAATCCTGAACAGAAGAAAGAGAAGCCTAAAACTGGAGGACGATCTGTTGAAGGAACACATCATGATCATGATGGAACAGAAAAGGAATCTGATGAAAAACATTTCGACGAACCTCCATTGCAAGCAACACCTAAAACATCAGAGCCTTCTGAAGACCACAGTGCTAACACTCAGGATGATTCAGTAGGAGATGCTGCTGAAACTCAAGAACAAATGAAAGAGCAACCTTCTGAGGATTACAATGATGCTCCTGACATTTTTTGCATTACTTGCAAAACTCCAATCAGAGCTTTTGAAAAGCTGTTTGGTGTGCACAAGGATCATGATGTCAAAGAGATCACCACTGCTGTGGAGGAGAACAAGGTAGGAATACACAGTATATATCATATATTAAGAATTTGATAAAATGCACATTCTGTAATTAGGCTAAATCATTTAATTGACTTCACAGAAAGAAATTCACAAAAATATGTCCAGATTGGAAGAACAAATTACACAGATGGAAAACTTTGCCAGTCACCTGGAAGAAATATTTGTCACTGTGGAGGTAAGTAAAATTAGAGCATAGAGTACGTACTCAAAGCACATATCACGTAACTGTTTTGTGCAATCTTACAGGAAAATTATGTAAGGCAAGAGCAGCATTTTGAGAATCATTATACTGAAGTGATGGATGCAGTTGTGTCAAAACATGAAGAAAAGGTCAATGCTCTGAGAGAGGAAAAAACCCTGAAATTAGAATCATTATACGAGCAGCTAATTAATTGTGGAAAGAGCCTTGACCTGTCCAAAGACTTGATGGAGACTGTTCAAGAGATATTCAAAGGACCGGACAAAGTTGAATTTGTAAAGGTAAGAGTAGTACATGTAAGGTGATATAATCTAAGCAAAGGAATCTTTTGTCAAATGGAAGAACAATACATTTAGTTATCAGTGGGCAGCATGTTGATAGTGTACAACAAACTCAATGATACCTAAATGATATGTAAGAAAAAACCTGGATGAAAGCTACCTGGCCTTTCTCCTTCATAAGTTTTTGAGATGTCAGGGAGCAAAGATCAAACAGTCCCACATGAACGGGGAACTATAAAGCAAAATCTAAAAATGTTATATGAAAAATAAATATGAACCATAAAACAAATATTCAAGTAATTTTTTTAACAAAGTTAATTGTTTATTGTTTTTCTAACGTATGCTTCTGTCATAAACAACTTTTTTCAGCCAATGAACAATAGATGCCTAGGCTGTACACAAACACACACTTCCTGCTAGTTTCACTTTAAATTTAAACAGCTTTTAGTTACCTCTTTTCATGCCCATATTTTGTCTTTGGGGAATGTTGTTCTCAAAGTGTTGGATTATTCGCTGACGCATCTGTTGGCAGATCGGTGAGCCTCGAACCATCCTTGCTCTTCAAGGACTAGGCCTTTTTGGAGGCTCCTTATATACTATGATTACATGATTACCTCAACCTGTTTCACATCACCTTCTTATTTCATCTTGTCACTTCGCTATTAGTCTTAAATTGCCCCTGTCCCAACGTTTTGGGAGTGTGTTGTAGTCATCATATGAAATGAGTGTATATTTTCAAAAATACATAAAATTCATAAAGAAAAATATCAAATAATGTGTTAATAATGTGTTTTCAATATAGTACAGGCAGAATTACATTTTCAAATGACTAATTTTGTTTGTTTTTTGCATTTTCTAACTTTTTCGAAATTGGGGTTGTACATAAACACATGCACTGTATATATATATATATATATATATATATATACACCACACACACACACACAGACATATATATACATACACACACACACACACATATATATATATATATATATATATATATATATATATATATATATATATATATATATGTGTGTGTACCCTTTGGAGCCATTTCTACTCAAATACATTTAAACATGAAAAATCAATTTTTTAATATCTTTTAATATGTTTTACTTTGAAGAAAATGTTGTTTGTATTTCTAAATACATTTTTTTATATATATATATATATATATATATATATATATATATATATATATATATATAATATCTATTCCTGTATATATTTATATATCAATATATATATATATATAGAAACCAAAAGATGCACTCTCAGGACTTTCTCAAAACCAATTTAATGGAACGTTTTCGGGGTTGACAACCCCTTCAACACCCCGAAAACGTTCCATTAAACTGGTTTTGAGAATGTCCTGAGAGTGCATCTTGCATCCTTGCACCCAGGCGAGCTGTCCATTGGTGGGCTGAACTGGAAATTGTTTATTTTATATATATATATATATATATATATATATATATATATATATATATATATGTATATATATATATATATATGTATATATATATATATATATATATATATATATATATGTATATATATATATATATATATATATATATATAATACAAAAAAAGTCACTAGAACAGGTACTCCATAATCCAAAATAGCCAACTACCAAACTACCAAGGTGCAGCTTCAAAGAATATCCAAGTTTTGCAAAAGTGAAAAAGGCACTCACTGGTTTAGATCATAATAAAATGTAACATTTAATAACGTAAATTAAAAAAGCATAACATTTTGAGAACATTACGTTCTCTTTGTAAAATGCAAGATATAGCAAGAAATCTATACAGAGCTATATATCAACCTTCTAAAATCGTTACCTTAAATACCCCAAATGTGTAGTCTCTGAATGCTAATCCGCCACTGCAGCCCACGTGTTGTGTCCAATAGTTATGACATCATCAATGCTCGACTCGTGCTGACACGTGCACCAAGGGGGCGTGTAATATGATGATGCCACTATAACCAATACCATCTACCGGTCTCCTGAAATTCTAGAAAATATAAAAGGCGGAATTATGTAACTTACAGTTAAAATATTAATTAATAAAAACACATCAATTAATAAAAAAACGTCAATTAATAAAAAATAGTGAAAAAAATAATTACAGTCCCAAATAAAGTAAAGCATCATAATGCATAGCACTGTACATATAACAATGCACCGTAATGCAACAATTAGCATCCATGTATATAATGCTGCACAATAATGCCGCATTTAGCATTTGTGCAAAAGAGAGTATGGTAGAAAAACCTTATAGCAGAGGACTTAGTTTCAGGGTGCCAGGAATCAGACTGAGACGAGAAGTGCAAAAATAATCACACCTTTATTAATAACAAAAAAATAATAAAAAGTCCACAAGTCAAATAACAAGCCAGGAGTCAAAACCAGAGCTGGTAGTCAGACGAGCCGAGTCAGGAGCCAAAGCGAATAGTGAGTCGAGCTGGAATCAGGAACAAGGAAAACAGCAGAGTCAGGAACAAGCCAGGGATCAGGAACCATGAAGGACGTCAGACAGCCAGGTAATACACAGGAACTCTCATAAACAGGTCTGAGACAACGCAAAGGCAAAGCATTCTGAACAGAGGCCCTTTAAATAATAAGTGATGACATCAGAATTCTGAGACTGCATCCTGTCTCACACAGATGATGCACACCAGTCTGGCCATAAAAGGAAGTGCAGGAAATGAGCAGCATCCCCCACAATGTACCATAGTCAGCAAGAGAGGTGAGTAAAATGGCTGCCAGCAGCACATGGCAAACAAAACAGGGAAAAACCCTGACACTTAGATTAATCCAATGGTCAGCACTCTCATTCTATAATATACAGTTACTTCACAGTGCTGACTTAGACAGTAATAATAGTCAGGTAGTATAGAAACATTATTGGGTTAATGCAGGTACTAGACGACAATCATGTATGTCTCAGTCCCCTGAGTAGAATGGCCCAAATCCAGCATTGTATTCAACCCCTTGGGTGATATGGTATCCAATGTATAAATCCATCTGGTCTCCAGACGAAGTAGCTGATTAGTCCTATTGCCTCCCCTTAGTAGTGGTGGTACATGGTCAACTAAAACATAGTCCTTAGACTAGAGACACTGTGTCTGCAACGGGCAAAGTGGCGGGAAACTGACTGATCAGAGTCCCCTTTGGAAAGGGCTTCCCTTATCGCACAGTGATGGTTGCCCACTCTTTCCCGAATGTAGTGACCGTTTTACCTACATAAACTATGGAGCATGGACAAATCAAGATGTAGATGACATGTGTGCTGGTGCAAGTCAACCTATAATTATTTTTAGTAACTCTTGTTTTTATGTGGGTGTTGAAACATGTCACCTTTTAACATGCTGTCGCATACGATGCAGTCTCCACATTTAAAACAGCCCTTTTTAGTGGACTTCAACCAAGTGTGTCCATCATAGTATTTAATATGATATATTCAAATCATAACAAGGTCAAAAACAGCCACAACGTTTCGGGGCTACATGCCCCTTAATCATGTGTTAAACAATTGTGCAGATACACCTGTTTAAATAGCCTTCTGGGATTTACCCTTACAATCTATCATAAGCATTCTGCTTATAGCTACTAGCGCCATCTACTGTTCTAACATAGGGTGAATCTGACAAACAATAAAAACAAACAGCTATGAAACCCCCAGACAAATCCTTAATCCACTAAACAAAATAGTGTCTGTATATAAATACAGTGTACCAAGCATTAATTAGAAACCCACAATTGGACAACACATAACTATGATGGCTATGTCTAATAAAAATTGTTAACAACAATCAATACACTTCTATTAGAATAACTTATTTTAGATTTATAGACACATACAAAGTTATAGGTACAGATCCCAGATAATACATTTTATGCAGAACACCAATAGAACATAACACTAGAAATGTCCACTAATAGAATACTGACCAATTTATATCCCTATTTAACCCCTTCGGTTCCAGGGTATCAAGATGAAAGATCCAAAAAGTCTCATGTTGTTTGAGCAAAAGATCTCTATTTCCACCTCTTCTGGGTACCTTGATCTGCTCAATAACCTGGAACCGGAGTTGACTAATATGGTGACCTGCTGTTAAAAAATGATGGGCAACAGGAGCTGTCAATACCTTACATCTAATGTTGCTTTTGTGTTCTGTGATGCGGTCACGGACCCTCCTGGAAGACTCGCCAATATAGGCCCGCCCACAAGGGCACTTGATCATATATATCACATAGCTGTTGTTACCTGTATAATGTTCCTTATAATAAAATTTATGTCCAGTATGTGGATGTAAAAAGTATGGGCTTTTAATTATTGAATTGCAATTACTGCATCCAAGACAAGGAAAACAGCCTAAATTCTTCTTAGTGATGTAATGTTGGGATAGTGTTTTTCCAGAGCCAATGTCTGCACAAATTAGAACATCTCTTAAGCTTGTAAGCTGGCATTGACAATTGGCTAAACTCCTCCACACCCAAATTGCATCTACTTAAGATATCCCAATGTGTACGAATAATTCTTGAAACCTGCTAGCTTTGTCGAGAATACTCAGACACAAAAATGATTCTCTTATCATCCTTATTATTTTTTTTTCCAGATTGCTGTGGTTTTAAAAGCGAATCCCTATCCATCTGGGATACAGTATTAATGGTGTTTAATATCAAATCACCAGAGTACCCCCTCTGCAAAAATTTGTCTCCCATTTCTGAGAGTCTAACCTTTGACTCCCCAGTTACAATGCGTTTAACCCTTAGCATCTGACTTTTGGGTAATGACTTTATCAAAGCAGGGTGATGGGCACTATTATAAACCAATAGGTTATTTCTATCCATGTCTTTCCTGAAAATATCAGTCTTAAAGCCATATCCATCCTTAGAAACAGTCACATCCAAAAAAATCAATGCATACCTCACTATAAGATAACTTGAATTTAATGTTGCATGTAGAGTTATTTAACTCAGCAACAAACAGCTCAAGGTCTCCAACGTCGCCCAGCCATATCCCAAATATATCGTCAATGTAGCACCACCAGGTGGCGCCACATTGATGAAACAGGGAATTGTCAAACACAAATTTCTCTTCAAAGAGATTCATAAAAATGTTGGCAGAATTCGGGGCGACGTTGGAGCTCATGGCCGTACCCTGTAACTGTAAATAAAAAAAATCCTCAAATAAAAAATAATTATTGTAAAGTATTATCTCCAATAATTGCATAATGAACCAAATCTGTGCCATCGAGTGAATACCAGCAGTCAATAGTGCATGTTGTACTGCCCCTAAACCACTTACATGAGTAATAGATGTGTATAGACTAGCAACATCCAGACTGAAAAGAATACATTTGTCAGTCTGGAGTTGCAAATCCTTCAGTTTTAGTAAGAAATCATTAGCGTCCCTTACAAAAGTACTGGACTTCTCCACCAGGGGTCTTAATATTTTATCCAAAAATATCGAGACCTTTGAAAAAATAGAGTTAGTCCCAGCCACATTCGGGCGTCCGGGTGGAACAGTCAAGGACTTGTGGATCTTGGGCAAAATATATAAAACAGGTGTAATGGGATCCTTAAAGGGACACTGTACCCAAAAATGTTCTTTTGTGATTCAGATAGAGCATGCAATTTTAAGCAACTTTCTAATTTACTCCTATTATCAAATGTTCTTTATTCTCTTGGTATCTTTATTTGAAATGCAAGAATGTAAGTTTAGATGCCGGACCATTTTTGGTGAACAACCTAGGTTGTCCTTGCTGATTGGTGGATAAATTAATCCACCAATCAAAAACTGCTGTCCAGAGTGCTGAACCAAGAAAAAAACTAAGATGCCTTCTTTTTCATATAAAGATAGCAAGAGAACGAAGAAAAATTGATAATAGGAGTAAATTAGAAAGTTGCTTAAAATTGCATGCTCTATCTGAATCACAAAAGAATTTTTTTGGGTACAGTGTCCCTTTAACTGTCAAAAATGTGGCAGTTTTCTCATCAATAATACCATTATTTAGTGCAAATTTAATGGTCGTCTGTATTTCCCTATTGATTTTAATAACAGGATTACCTTGAATCTCCCTATATACATTCCCAGTGTTTAACTGTTGACAAATCTCAGATTTATAATCTACTTTATTCAAAACAACTGTAGCTCCGCCCTTATCTGCCTGCTTCAAAATTAAATTTTCATTAGATTTTAACGACTTAAGGGCTGAATATATCATATTAAAGACAATTTGGCATATTTGGATATCCTCCATCTTTTGTTTATTCAGTTTGGTTCATTGGGAGTTTGGTAGTAACTCCAGGAGGATTTGACCAGTTGGACTGTGTGCTGGGTTTAACTTTGTTTGGATCCATCATAGCATTTCACAGGGTCTGTTTTAACAAGCAGATCTCGTAGGTTGCTAGCACAGCGGTATACCATCCTGGGGTGTATGCTGAAATGGTAGGGTCTTATCTGTTTTATTAATTGTGATATACAGTATATATATATATATATATAAATGTTTTTTTAAAAATCATCAGGTATATATAGAAATGGAAATAAAAAGAGCATTTTCTTCTATGTGAAGAACATTGGAATGTAAAATATGCATAACTACCCTCTAGTTTAGCGCTGTAGGTCACTCAGATTTTTTTTTAATAAAACTATATAGCTATGTTTGTCTGCTTATCTATATCTTTCTATCTATCTATCAATCAATTATATATCTATCTATCTAATCTATCTATGCATATTTAAAAGTATATACATATGTCACAAATATCTCAGGATTCAGCTGCTAAGGAGTTAACTTTGTGTAGCTTGCACTCAAAACAGTTATTTGTTTTCAAGAAGAATTGTGTTTGTATTTTCTTTGAAGTGCCAGAACCCTCTAACTAGCCACCAAATGTTAGTGTGTATGCATTGAGTCATAAAATCACTGAAGCTCTTAGTCACAGAGATACACAGGATAAAGTTTATGGCTTAAGCTGTCAATAGAATGCATGATGCAAAACAGGCCCTTCATTACAAAAACTGACCAGGTCACTGACAGGACATTGGTATATTATGTACATATGTGGGTTAAAAGTGTTATAACCTTAACGGCAGGTAAATATGACAACCTATGGCATATTTGATATCAAACTGGTTCTCCCAATAAAACTAAGAGGTTCTAAATATGTAAATATAGAAATTTCTTACCTAGCAGGAATGATAATGGATTGTATAAATTCAGGCAAGAAATTTAGTCTATTGAAGGTTGTAAAGACAGTGGGGTTTCTTAGCCCGCCCAGGAGGGTGTGGTTAAGCAACATGATCTCTGAGAAGTAGGTTTAAGAATCTTATTTTTTAACAATAAGATTGTCATTCTTACAAGGGGAGCTGCTGTACAGAAGTAAGGAGCCATCATTTTCTTGCCATTCCCCTGGTGCAGATCTTGAAGCTAGTAAAGTATTCAATTCTGTTTTTCTCCTTTTTATTTTAAAACACTGTTTGCGTGTGTAATTTTATTTGTAACAACTTTTTATTATTAATGCATTGTGCATAATATTTTTGGCATAATAAATAATTCCTTTATTAAGTTTGGCCTTTGTCTAATAATTGAACCACTTTACTGAAAGAGACTGGAATATTAGAACTGTATAATTTTAGGTTATTTTCTGCTAAATTGTATTTCTAGAGTTAATGTGTAAAGTCTGGGGTTTTCCTTAAGATTTTCCCTTTAATAAATTTTAAGTGGTGGCAGCATTTGAGCTGTAGGTGACAGAAAAGGGGGCTGAAAACCCTTTCTGTGCCAAATAAGTGACTGGTGCAGGGTTGGATAACCTTGGGTCGTCACAAATTGGTGGGCAGCGGTGTAGATAATTTTTTTTATTATTAGATTTTAGTGCTTGAGGATTTGCTAGTGTGGAAATCCCGGTACTAAAAGAAATTGTTTCTTACAATTTCCAAAGGCTAAAACTCAGTGCATTATATAGTCACACATTGCAAACAGTCCCCTTCCCTATTCTCTGTTTTTCTTTTCTATTTTATTTTTGCCATGGAGGCATACGAGCAGCGATCTAAAGAGGCACTTATACTCCTATGCCAGGAGCGGGATATTCCAACACGTTCAAAGAACAAAGATTTACTAATACAAGCTCTTGTTGAATATGATAACAGCCAAATCACACCAGTTGAGGTCTCAGGAGAGATGTCTGCGGCTGGGGGCAGTGATTAATCAGAATCTGGGGATCCCTTGGACTGTTATTTGCAAACTGTTCTTAAACATATGGGCTCAGTGGATGCAAGTTTGCGCATGGAACTGATTACAAAGTTTTATGAAAGACAGGCTGCTGAACGACAGGCTGTTGTGGCTGAGAGACAGGCGTCTCTGGCAGCTGAGAGAGAGGTTCTGGCAGCTGAAAGACAGGCTGCTGAACGACAGGCAGAGAGAGAGTATCAGCTACAGCTTGCACGGTTGGAGAGAGGGATGGCCTCACCTGTTGTTGGTGAACCTAGAGACCTACCTGCTCCCAGAGTGGGTGCAGAGAACTTTCCCACCCTGGAGAAAGATGGAGATGTGGATGTATTCCTGCGTAGCTTTGAGAAAGTTTGCAGACAGTTCCAGTTGCCAAGGGAGCAGTGGGCCAAGTACCTTACCCCTGGCCTGAAAGGTCCTGCACTGGAGGCGTTTGCTGAACTACCCCCAGAGTTTGATCAGGACTATGATTCCATTAAAGCTGCCCTGCACAGAAGATACAATCTTACTCCTGAGGTGTACAGAAAGAAATTTCGTTCTCTGCAGAAAGGTTTGTCAGAGAGCTATATTACAGCTGTTGGGAACTTGAGGACAGCCTTTAAACAGTGGGTCAGAGGATTAAAAGTTGCCACTATGGAGGAGCTGGAAGATTTGATTGTGAAGGAACAGTTTATGCAGCTGTACCCAGCCGGAGTTCAAGAATGGGTTTTAGATCGGAAGCCCATAACAGCATTGGAAGCTGGCGAGCTGGCTGATTTTTACACAGCTAACAGGTCTCCAGAGTATGGGAGGAAATCCTTTTCTAAGGGGGGATCCACCTGTAAAGGAGCTGCTGCACGACCCCCCTTCACAAAACCTGCTGTGCCTTTATCCAGTGTATCTGCTCCCTCTGGGAAAGGAGGGGCGAGTGCTGCATCTGGGCAGGGGGATACCCGCAGATGTTTTATTTGCAACAAAGTGGGCCACATCAGCTCCACTTGCCCAGAGAGGATTAACTTGGGGCAATCAGCTGGAGGAAGTAATCCCTCAGAAGTACCAGCATCTATTTTGTTTGTTACCTGTCCAGAGGAAAACAACCATGAGAACTTGCAACCTATGACTGTTGGAGATAAGGTAACCCTAGGGCTAAGGGACACAGGTGCAGAAGTGACTATGGTGCATCCAAAGCTAGTGAACTCTGAGAACATTATCCCTGGAAAGACTCTAGCAGTTAAAGGGATTGGGGGAATGAAACTTGCAGTGCCTATGGCACGTGTATATCTTGATTGGGGAGTGGGGAAAGGTTTAAGAAATGTGGGGGTATCTGAAAATATTCCTAATGATGTTTTACTGGGTACTGATTTGGGTAGATTGTTATCTCTTTATGTGCCTGACAATGCTACATGTGACCTAGTGACATTAGTTGCGGACCCTTATGTGGAAAGGGCTGTGTATAAAAATGCTCAGAGACATTATGACCAGGAGGGAGGACAGAGTGCATGTGTGCGCAGGGCTGTGCCTGAACTGGGGGTGTCTGTGCTGAGAGGTGAAGCTGTACGAGGAGATGCTGACTGGGGAGAACGACAGACAGACGGTGTGTGTCTTCCTGTACTTAAACCAGCAGTATCGGCAGAATTACCATTAGCTGGTCAGGGAGAAACTGATGGTGGAGAAAGGCCGATAGATTGTGTGGGTCTGTCTGTGCCTGAACTGAGTTTACCTGTACAGGGAGGAGCTGTTTGTGAGAGAAGGCAGATGAGGGGTGCGTGTCTGCCTGTGATTGAATCAGTGGATTCTATAGAAGGAGGTGAGATTGACGGGGGAGAGAATGACTGGGTGACTGGGCCGCTGGATGATGTGTGCCAGTCTCTGCCAGGGACAATTCGGTACCCTGTGAAAAGACACAATAGTTGGGATAAATGGCAGAAGGAAGATGTGTGCTTGTCTGCACCAGTGTCAAAAGGATACCAGATTCTGTGTGATTATGCAAAGTGGCAGACTGACTGTGAGAGAGAGCAGGGGGGCAAACTAGCCCACTCTATGACAGAAGCAGCAAAGCCACAGATTTCAGAGTGTGTGGGGGAGGAGGGTACCGGATACTCTTTGAGGAACCCCCAGAGTGAGTGTGAAAGATTGTGGGTGACAGAGACCCCAGTAACCTCAGCTGTGACCTATAAACAGCCTGCACAGGCTAGGGGACAGAGACTGACACAGACTGCAGGCACAGGGGGAGGAGTACAGAGAAGTGTATTTACACAGCCCCACAGTGCCATTCAGCAAATACACTGATAGATGTGCAGCATCAGTGTCCTCCGCAGGTTCAGCAGTTAGAACGCACAGTGAGGAGGTGGGGGGCAGTTAGTCAACCCCCTACCAACCATAACAGAGTGCAGGAGTACAGGAATTCTACTCCAGTGGGAGGGCAAGAGCCTATGGTAGTTAAGCAGCAACTGACAGCACACAATATGTTTAGAGAGCACACCATAGGTAGCAAGACACTAGGTTTCACAGGCACCTCTGTAACAGGGGATGATGTGTTATTCATGGATCAATCAATCAGTTGGGTAGAGCAACTAGTGTGTCACTTTTAAAAGGAGGGCATCCTGCTGCCAAAGCTGCTAGGTGCAATCTGTCTGGCAATGGTGTTCTCACCGCAAGGGGAAGCTCCTTTTGATACGCATCGGGAGTGGCTCGTAGCCACCCCCTTTTGCGTCTCTTATTGGGGGAGGTGTCACAAATATCTCAGGATTCAGCTGCTAAGGAGTTAACTTTGTGTAGCTTGCACTCAAAACAGTTATTTGTTTTCAAGAAGAATTGTGTTTGTATTTTCTTTGAAGTGCCAGAACCCTCTAACTAGCCACCAAATGTTAGTGTGTATGCATTGAGTCATAAAATCACTGAAGCTCTTAGTCACAGAGATACACAGGATAAAGTTTATGGCTTAAGCTGTCAATAGAATGCATGATGCAAAACAGGCCCTTCATTACAAAAACTGACCAGGTCACTGACAGGACATTGGTATATTATGTACATATGTGGGTTAAAAGTGTTATAACCTTAACGGCAGGTAAATATGACAACCTATGGCATATTTGATATCAAACTGGTTCTCCCAATAAAACTAAGAGGTTCTAAATATGTAAATATAGAAATTTCTTACCTAGCAGGAATGATAATGGATTGTATAAATTCAGGCAAGAAATTTAGTCTATTGAAGGTTGTAAAGACAGTGGGGTTTCTTAGCCCGCCCAGGAGGGTGTGGTTAAGCAACATGATCTCTGAGAAGTAGGTTTAAGAATCTTATTTTTTAACAATAAGATTGTCATTCTTACAAGGGGAGCTGCTGTACAGAAGTAAGGAGCCATCATTTTCTTGCCATTCCCCTGGCGCAGATCTTGAAGCTAGTAAAGTATTCAATTCTGTTTTTCTCCTTTTTATTTTAAAACACTGTTTGCGTGTGTAATTTTATTTGTAACAACTTTTTATTATTAATGCATTGTGCATAATATTTTTGGCATAATAAATAATTCCTTTATTAAGTTTGGCCTTTGTCTAATAATTGAACCACTTTACTGAAAGAGACTGGAATATTAGAACTGTATAATTTTAAGTTATTTTCTGCTAAATTGTATTTCTAGAGTTAATGTGTAAAGTCTGGGGTTTTCCTTAAGATTTTCCCTTTAATAAATTTAAGTGGTGGCAGCATTTGAGCTGTAGGTGACAGAAAAGGGGGCTGAAAACCCTTTCTGTGCCAAATAAGTGACTGGTGCAGGGTTGGATAACCTTGGGTCGTCACAACATATATACTAAATAAAAATAACAATCTTATTCTGAGTGAAGAACAAAACTATATAACGATTTTGTAGCACACCTTTGGGTTAGTGTTCGAGCAGAGCAAAGCCAAAACAGAGTTTTGTAGTGCATCCCATAGAAGTCTATAAGGTGAGAGTTATGGCGGCTGTGCTATCCAATCTCTGGATATTAGCGGGCCTGAGACTTTCTCTACCTTTTTGCTTTCATCTTTTAATACGGGCACAAGAATAAGAGCTCTATTGTATTAGCACTATTAGTGCTCAATAGTGCTAATATTTGTGTACTCCTCTTGTAATCTAGGCAAGTAGGTGTTAATGATTTGCTATAAGCCTTTAAAATGCTAGACTGCAAAATGTTGAAAAAGAAAAGCATAAAGTATGGCATAGTATAAGATTATGTTATATATAACTAACAATTCTTCTCCTTCTTCTTCCCTTGCTGCAGACAGCATTGCGTACAACCAACAGGTAATTGCCAATTTAAGCTGTAATGCTGACTGTATTTCTGTTTATGTTTAAAAAAAAAAATAGAATGTAAATGGGTTACATTAAATGCCCAGTGCTACTTCATCGGTAATGCTACTTTGTTTTTTCACAAGCCTATCTGAAAGTGTGTTCTGTGCAATCTATGTTCATTTGTGTAAAGTGTTTTTTTTTAGACCATGTTCTTCTTTGCTTTTGCAGACTTAATGAATACTTCAATACCGATATAAACTTAAATATTTCCACAAATGCAGAATTTGAAAGTAAGGACATAGACTTCACAGAAGTTAATCAGTTGTTGGACTCAATTAATACTGTCCCAGGTAATGTGGTGATGATAATGTTATGTTATTTTAATGCAGAATGTGGAGTAATTACTTTTAAATATTAAAATTATGGAAGGGAAAATGTTCAGTTTATCTTTTTAAAAAAATGAAAAAAGAATTAGATCTATCTGGGTAGGGTTTTGCATTTGTGCCTCACACTGTCCGGTGTTTCTTACCAATTGTGCAATGTATTGTATTATAAAACAAAATTTTTCTCTCTGATATTTGAAGGACTAACGTATAAAGTGGAGGATTTACTCAGCTGACTGCACCAATGATATCCTTCTCTGTTTTCAGTCTCTGTGTTAGAGAAATTGTAATTATCAAATACAAATATGCCTACTAATGATGCTTGGTCAGCAATGGGCTTCTGTGCTGACACCCGATTAACATGCTTTATCGGAGTATTCCGATCTAGGACCAGATTACAAGTGGAGCAGTATTTTGTGCTTCCGCTCGCACACTAACTGTTATAGAAGTAAGTTTTTTTTGTGCATTGGGTATTTCTCGTATTACAAGTTGAAAAAATCTTAGGATATCATGCGCAAGTTAACGTATTCCCCCATAGAAGTCAAAGGAGCAAAAAAAAGTGGTGCAAACCCAATCGCATATTCTCACTTGCGCTTATCCAGCATGAAAATATGAATACTTCACATTCCAAAGTTCTTCACATAGCAGAATATGTTCTATTTATTCACAAATACATATTTATTTATATATCTGATGGTATTTTGGTATAATATATATCTATACCTATATATGTACATGATTATATATTTATAGATATATACAGATATATAAAGGAATATCCATTTATAAATACATTGGAATGTGAAATATTTAAATATACAGTATAACACTTTATTAAATAAGAATATTGCATAAAGATGATTTTACTTCATCTACTTAACTGCAAAGGACTCCAATGCACTTAAATATATGTCTATATATGTATACATATGTATTTATGTGTTTATATATGTATATATATATCTGTAAATACATATAAACACATACAAAAATACATATATGTACATATACATTATATATATATATTTACACACACATACATACATATTTAGAAATGTATATGCATGTATCTCTATGTTAATGCCCTTTGCATGGCTTTTAAAAAAAAAAAACCTAAGACATATCTTTAAGCCCTTACAACTCTTTTGTGCAATTTTTTAAACATGTTTTTTTTATCAGAAAGTGTTATTATGAATGTAACTGCACTTTGTAATGTATTTTTGATGTGTTTTGTGAAACCTTTTTATTTGTGAAACAGTTAACCAGAGCTTATAGGAATCGATATCCTGTTGCGGTCAATCAATCACGTTTACTTTCAGCTTGTAATACAAGTGCTAAACTCAAGGCGCACAAACACCCGCAATAAACCCCTAAGACTTTAAAATAGTTTTTTTCAACCATTGTTGTCTTTATTCTATCTCATTTTAACTAATCTTTATTTTCACCTTGTAATATTCTTTCTGGCTGTGATTCAAATAGATCCTAAATACAGAATTATAAGTCTAAAACTACAAAGGCAGTACAAACTGATATGTCTTAATATTAAACTAAACTAATATGCAAAAATAACATACTCCACTCCACGTCGGATGTCTGCGCCCCCACTGTTCCAGCTCCGCTCTGCCTCCGCGCCATTGGGATGAAGATGGAAGATGCCGCCCTGGAAGAAGATCTTCGCCGCCTGGATGAAGACTTTGCTCAACCTGGAAGAAGATGGATGTACGAACTTCATAAATGGTGAATACATTTTTTGGGATTAGTGTTAGTTTTTTTTTTTAGTTTTTTTGGGGTGTTTTTTTTCTTAGATTAGGGCTTTTGTATTTTTTAATTGGCAGCAATAGAGCTAGGCAATGTCCATAGAAATACCCCTTTAGGGGCAATGCGTAGATTAGATTTCTTTTTGAGTTAGGTCTTTTTTATTTTGAGGGTTTAGGGGCTTTACTGTTAGGGGTTAATTTGTATTTTTTTTATGTAAAAGAGCTGATTTCTTCAGGGCAATCCCCTACAAAAGGCCATTTTAAGGACTATTGGTAGATTAGTGTTAGATTAGGGGGTGTTTTTATTTTGGGGTGGCTTTTTTGTTTTTATATGGGTATTAGATTAGGTTTACATTTTTTTATTTTGTATAATTTCAATTATTTTTTCTGTAATCTTCGATTTTTTTATTTTGTATAATATTAGATTTTTTATTTTAATTTCATCTTTTTTTTCAATATAAAGATAGTATTTTTTATGTTTGGTAATTATTATTAATAAGGTAGTTTTTTTTATTTTATGTAAGTGTAGTTAATTGGGGTTAATTTAGGGAGTGTTAGGTTAGGGGGTTTAGAGATTAGATTAATACTTTGCATTGTGGGGGGATGGCGGTTTAGGGGTTAATAGTGTTTATAGATAGTTTGCCATGTGGGGGTTGGCGGTTTAGGGGTTAATAGTGCTAATAGTTAGATTGCGTTGTGGGGGTGGTGGCAGATTAGGGTTTAATAGGTTAATTAGGTAGTTTGCGTTGTGGGGGGTTGGCGGTTTAGGGGTTAATAGTGTTAATAGGTAGTTTGCGATGTGGGGGGTGGCGGATTAGGGGTTATTACTTTTATTATGTCCTTTGTGATGTGGGGGTTGGTGGTTTAGGGGTTAATAGTGTTAATAGGTAGTTTGCGATGTGGGTGATGGCGGATTAGGAGTTAATACATTTATTAGGTACTTTGCGATGTGGGGGTTTGCAGACTAGGGGTTAATAGTGTAATTAGATACTTTGCATTGTGGGTGGGTGGCAGATTAGGGGTTAATAACTTTATTAGATACTTTGCGATTTGGGGGTTGACGAATTAGGGGTTAATACATTTTATTAGTTATTGCGGTGGGGGATGGTACATATTTCACATGCGTTAGGTGTTTGTTAAGACTTTTATAAATAGTTGCAAGATGCTGAACCTATTTCCAAGTATAGAATATGTATACGCCCATACAAATCCTGTAGTTACACTATATGTTATATTCAGGGATGCTGGGGGTGCCAAGAGGATATATAGAAATGTAATTCAGTAAGATAAGAGAACGAAATATAAATCTCTGGCACACACATAAGGAAAGGGATAAGAGGGGGGCTGTATAATAAAACATAACTTTTAATGCTATAAGTTAAAAAGTGTAAACATAACACCACATAAAATCATTTAAAAGAAAAACACAAAGTAGAACTGTCTGAGTGATAGGGAGAACAGGAGGGTTGTAACCTATCAATACCAGTACAAATTAAGGAGGCAGCAATTTAGGAGTCAAAAGACAGAGAGGCCCATTGTGTGGCACCAAGCAACATAACAAAAAGTTCCCTATATTCAAATTACTCTGTATTGATGAATCCCACAATCAGTGGGCAGTCAGGGGGCTTAACACTATACTGACGCTCGGTGTCCTCACACAATTATTGAAAAAAGGTTCAGGGCATCACCCTCAATAACCAAAGTTCAAAATCAAAAATTAGTAGTACCTCCTAGTTTGATAACCATAAGGAACCACAATTAAATCCCTAATCTTCGAACATTATTTGAAATTAGTTGGTATGTCAACGAGAGAAATAAGAGCCTGACTAGGCGAACACATCTGCAATATCAGAAACAGCAAAAAAAAGATCTGGAAAGGGGCAAGAAATTGACATCAGTAGCAAGAAATTTTCTTGACAAACATAACTGCAAACCAGATTTAAAATGCTTCATACTGCAGTGTATCCACCTAGGTATCAGAGGAGGGGACATTGAGACATCCCTACTTCAGGTCGAGAGCAGATGGATCTTCTGGCTCAATACCTTATATCCAAATGGATTAAATGAGCAAAACTGTGTACAGCTCATTTCTACAGGGAGTGCAAAATTATTAGGCAAATGAGTATTGTGACCACATCATCCTCTTTATGCATGTTGTCTTACTCCAAGCTGTATAGGCTCGAAAGCCTACTACCAATTAAACATATTAGGTGATGTGCATCTCTGTAATGAGAAGGGGTGTGGTCTAATGACATCAACACCCTATATCAGGTGTGCATAATTATTAGGCAACTTCCTTTCCTTTGGCAAAATGGGTCAAAGAAGGACTTGACAGGCTCAGAAAAGTAAAAAATAGTGAGATATCTTGCAGAGGGATGCAGCACTCTTAAAATTGCAAAGCTTCTGAAGCGTGATCATCGAACAATCAAGCGTTTCATTCAAAATAGTCAACAGGGTCGCAAGAAGCGTGTGGAAAAACCAAGGCGCAAAATAACTGCCCATGAACTGAGAAAAGTCAAGCGTGCAGCTGCCAAGATGCCACTTGCCACCAGTTTGGCCATATTTCAGAGCTGCAACATCACTGGAGTGCCCAAAAGCACAAGGTGTGCAATACTCAGAGACATGGCCAAGGTAAGAAAGGCTGAAAGACGACCACCACTGAACAAGACACACAAGCTGAAACGTCAAGACTGGGCCAAGAAATATCTCAAGACTGATTTTTCTAAGGTTTTATGGACTGATGAAATGAGAGTGAGTCTTGATGGGCCAGATGGATGGGCCCGTGGCTGGATTGGTAAAGGGCAGAGAGCTCCAGTCCGACTCAGACGCCAGCAAGGTGGAGGTGGAGTACTGGTTTGGGCTGGTATCATCAAAGATGAGCTTGTGGGGCCTTTTCGGGTTGAGGATGGAGTCAAGCTCAACTCCCAGTCCTACTGCCAGTTTCTGGAAGACACCTTCTTCAAGCAGTGGTACAGGAAGAAGTCTGCATCCTTCAAGAAAAACATGATTTTCATGCAGGACAATGCTCCATCACACGCGTCCAAGTACTCCACAGCGTGGCTGGCAAGAAAGGGTATAAAAGAAGAAAATCTAATGACATGGCCTCCTTGTTCACCTGATCTGAACCCCATTGAGAACCTGTGGTCCATCATCAAATGTGAGATTTACAAGGAGGGAAAAGAGTACACCTCTCTGAACAGTGTCTGGGAGGCTGTGATTGCTGCTGCACGCAATGTTGATGGTGAACAGATCAAAACACTGACAGAATCCATGGATGGCAGGCTTTTGAGTGTCCTTGCAAAGAAAGGTGGCTATATTGGTCACTGATTTGTTTTTGTTTTGTTTTTGAATGTCAGAAATGTATATTTGTGAATGTTGAGATGTTATATTGGTTTCACTGGTAAAAATAAATAATTGAAATGGGTATATATTTGTTTTTTGTTAAGTTGCCTAATAATTATGCACAGTAATAGTCACCTGCACACACAGGCCTAGATTTGGAGTTCGGCGGTAGCCGTCAAAACCAGCGTTAGAGGCTCCTAACGCTGGTTTTGGCCGCCCGCTGGTATTTGGAGTCAGTGATTAAAGGGTCTAACGCTCACTTTACAGCCGCGACTTTTCCATACCGCAGATCCCCCTACGCCATTTGCGTAGCCTATCTTTTCAATGGGATCTTTCTAACGCCGGTATTTAGAGTCGTTTCTGAAGTGAGCGTTAGAGCTCTAACGACAAAATTCCAGCCGCCTGAAAATAGCAGGAGTTAAGAGCTTTCTGGCTAACGCCGGTTTATAAAGCTCTTAACTACTGTACCCTAAAGTACACTAACACCCATAAACTACCTATGTACCCCTAAACCGAGGTCCCCCCACATCGCCACCACTCGATTTAAATTTTTAACCCCTAATCTGCCGACCGCCACCTACGTTATATTTATGTACCCCTAATCTGCTGCCCCTAACCCCGCCGACCCCTGTATTATATTTATTAACCCCTAACCTGCCCCCCACAACGTCGCCGCCAGCTACTTACAATAATTAACCCCTAATCTTCCGACCGCAAATCGCCGCCACCTACGTTATCCCTATGTACCCCTAATCTGCTGCCCCTAACATCGCCGACCCCTATATTATATTTATTAACCCCTAATCTGCCCCCCTCAACGTCGCCGACACCTGCCTACACTTATTAACCCCTAATCTGCCGAGCGGATCTGAGCGCTACTATAATAAATGTATTAACCCCTAATCCGCCTCACTAACCCTATCATAAATAGTATTAACCCCTAATCTGCCCTCCCTAACATCGCCGACACCTACCTTCAATTATTAACCCCTAAACTTCCGATCGGAGCTCACCGCTATTCTAATAAATGGATTAACCCCTAAAGCTAAGTCTAACCCTAACACTAACACCCCCCTAACTTAAATATAATTTTTATCTAACGAAATAAATTAACTCTTATTAAATAAATTATTCCTATTTAAAGCTAAATACTTACCTGTAAAATAAACCCTAATATAGCTACAATATAAATTATAATTATATTATAGCTATTTTAGGATTAATATTTATTTTACAGGCAACTTTGTAATTATTTTAACCAGGTACAATAGCTATTAAATAGTTAAGAACTATTTAATAGTTACCTATTTAAAATAATAACAAATTTACCTGTAAAATAAATCCTAACCTAAGATATAATTAAACCTAACACTACCCTATCAATAAAATAATTAAATAAACTACCTACAATTACCTACAATTAACCTAACACTACACTATCAATAAATTAATTAAACACAATTGCTACAAATAAATACAATTAAATAAACTAGCTAAAGTACAAAAAATAAAAAAGAACTAAGTTACAGAAAATAAAAAAATATTTACAAACATAAGAAAAATATTACAACAATTTTAAACTAATTACACCTACTCTAAGCCCCCTAATAAAATAACAAAGCCCCCCAAAATAAAAAATTCCCTACCCTATTCTAAATTAAAAAAGTTACAAGCTCTTTTACCTTACCAGCCCTGAACAGGGCCCTTTGCGGGGCATGCCCCAAGAATTTCAGCTCTTTTGCCTGTAAAAAAAAACATACAATACCCCCCCCCCAACATTACAACCCACCACCCACATACCCCTAATCTAACCCAAACCCCCCTTAAATAAACCTAACACTAATCCCCTGAAGATCTTCCTACCTTGTCTTCACCATCCAGGTATCACCGATCCGTCCTGGCTCCAAGATCTTCATCCAACCCAAGCGGGGGTTGGCGATCCATAATCCGGTGCTCCAAAGTCTTCCTCCTATCCGGCAAGAAGAGGACATCCGGACCGGCAAACATCTTCTCCAAGCGGCATCTTCGATCTTCTTCCATCCGGTGCGGAGCGGGTCCATCTTGAAGCAGGCGACGCGGATCCATCCTCTTCTTCCGATGTCTCCCGACTAATGACGGTTCCTTTAAGGGACGTCATCCAAGATGGCGTCCCTCGAATTCCGATTGGCTGATAGGATTCTATCAGCCAATCGGAATTAAGGTAGGAATTTTCTGATTGGCTGATGGAATCAGCCAATCAGAATCAAGTTCAATCCGATTGGCTGATCCAATCAGCCAATCACATTGAGCTCGCATTCTATTGGCTGTTCCGATCAGCCAATAGAATGCGAGCTCAATCTGATTGGCTGATTGGATCAGCCAATCGGATTGAACTTGATTCTGATTGGCTGATTCCATCAGCCAATCAGAAAATTCCTACCTTAATTCCGATTGGCTGATAGAATCCTATCAGCCAATCGGAATTCGAGGGACGCCATCTTGGATGACGTCCCTTAAAGGAACCGTCATTAGTCGGGAGACATCGGAAGAAGAGGATGGATCCGCGTCGCCTGCTTCAAGATGGACCCGCTCCGCACCGGATGGAAGAAGATCGAAGATGCCGCTTGGAGAAGATGTTTGCCGGTCCGGATGTCCTCTTCTTGCCGGATAGGAGGAAGACTTTGGAGCACCGGATTATGGATCGCCAACCCCCGCTTGGGTTGGATGAAGATCTTGGAGCCAGGACGGATCGGTGATACCTGGATGGTGAAGACAAGGTAGGAAGATCTTCAGGGGATTAGTGTTAGGTTTATTTAAGGGGGGTTTGGGTTAGATTAGGGGTATGTGGGTGGTGGGTTGTAATGTTGGGGGGGGGGGGGTATTGTATGTTTTTTTTTACAGGCAAAAGAGCTGAAATTCTTGGGGCATGCCCCGCAAAGGGCCCTGTTCAGGGCTGGTAAGGTAAAAGAGCTTGTAACTTTTTTAATTTAGAATAGGGTAGGGAATTTTTTATTTTGGGGGGCTTTGTTATTTTATTAGGGGGCTTAGAGTAGGTGTAATTAGTTTAAAATTGTTGTAATATTTTTCTTATGTTTGTAAATATTTTTTTATTTTCTGTAACTTAGTTCTTTTTTATTTTTTGTACTTTAGCTAGTTTATTTAATTGTATTTATTTGTAGCAATTGTGTTTAATTAATTTATTGATAGTGTAGTGTTAGGTTAATTGTAGGTAATTGTAGGTAGTTTATTTAATTATTTTATTGATAGGGTAGTGTTAGGTTTAATTATATCTTAGGTTAGGATTTATTTTACAGGTAAATTTGTTATTATTTTAAATAGGTAACTATTAAATAGTTCTTAACTATTTAATAGCTATTGTACCTGGTTAAAATAATTACAAAGTTGCCTGTAAAATAAATATTAATCCTAAAATAGCTATAATATAATTATAATTTATATTGTAGCTATATTAGGGTTTATTTTACAGGTAAGTATTTAGCTTTAAATAGGAATAATTTATTTAATAAGAGTTAATTTATTTCGTTAGATAAAAATTATATTTAAGTTAGGGGGGTGTTAGTGTTAGGGTTAGACTTAGCTTTAGGGGTTAATCCATTTATTAGAATAGCGGTGAGCTCCGATCGGAAGTTTAGGGGTTAATAATTGAAGGTAGGTGTCGGCGATGTTAGGGAGGGCAGATTAGGGGTTAATACTATTTATGATAGGGTTAGTGAGGCGGATTAGGGGTTAATAACTTTATTATAGTAGCGCTCAGGTCCGCTCGGCAGATTAGGGGTTAATAAGTGTAGGTAGGTGTCGGCGACGTTGTGGGGGGCAGATTAGGGGTTAATAAATATAACATAGGGGTCGGCGATGTTAGGGCAGCAGATTAGGGGTACATAGGGATAACGTAGGTGGCGGCGTTTTACGGAGCAGCAGATTAGGGGTTAAAAGTGTAATGCAGGGGTCAGCGATAGCGGGGGCGGCAGATTAGGGGTTAATAAGTGTAAGGGTAGGGGTGTTTAGACTCGGGGTACATGTTAGGGTGTTAGGTGCAGACGTAGGAAGTGTTTCCCCATAGGAAACAATGGGGCTGCGTTAGGAGCTGAACGCTGCTTTTTTGCAGGTGTTAGGTTTTTTTTCAGCTCAAACAGCCCCATTGTTTCCTATGGGAGAATCGTGCACGAGCACGTTTTTGAGGCCGGCCGCGTCCGTAAGCAACTCTGGTATCGAGAGTTGCATTTGCGGTAAAAATGCTCTACGCTCCTTTTTTGGAGCCTAACGCAGCATTTGTTTTAACTCTCGATACCAGAGTTAAATTTATGGTGCGGCCAGAAAAAAGCCCGCGGAGCGTTAACAGCCCTTTTACCGCCGAACTCCAAATCTAGGCCACAGATATCCCCCTAAAATAGCTATAACTAAAAACAAACTAAAAACTACTTCCAAAACTATTCAGCTTTGATATTAATGAGTTTTTTGGGTTCATTGAGAACATGGTTGTTGTTCAATAATAAAATTAATCCTCAAAAATACAACTTGCCTAATAATTCTGCACTCCCTGTATAAAGCAAATCAAAACTATGCTAGAAGAGAATAACTAAATTATTACCTTCCTACATATATTATACAGCTAGTTGAAATCATGTTAGATACTGGCGAATGGCACTAATATCCAACTAGGATAATTACTATTGATAATATTCTATCCCCTTCTTCTCCACTCCGTAATGATGTTGAATTAATATCCAGAGGACATATTAGCTAGATACTTGTGAATATTTTTTTTTTTTTTATCCATTTATGTTTATGGAAATATAGGGACATTTTGCTGGTGTAATCTGTTGTTGAATTGGATAATAGTTAGCCTATATGACACACTATATTGCAATATTATGTTTTGCAAAAGCTCATATATAGGGATTGAATTAGAACTCATATTACAGCTATCCCCATTATTACCCTATGCACCAATACGAGATTATGTTGAGAAAGACAGATACTTATATATAGATTTTGATCTACCTGTCTAACTATATAATAATGGTAGTGTATACTCTAATTTATAGAGAATCTACTCTGTGATTTTGCTTAAGCACTTTCAGATTTTACCTACCATAAGATATTAGGAATTGGATATTGTTACCATGTAGCCAATACTTTTTTGTTGAGCTTCAATAATAATATTGCCTGTAGCAACATCTCTAACAATACATGATCATAGCCATTAGGAATATGGCTGCATATGTCCTTCTAATAGATACTACTGTATCATCACTAATTCTGATGTCTCAAGACTAAACAAGTATATATACTTCTGTGCACCCTGGATACAATTTCCCCTGTAATTAAGTCTGCCTATCCTTATGATCATATGAGATGGGCATCCAGTTTTGGATGTAACAATAATGTTCAAAGCTTACAAGTTAGACGTGTAACTATAGACACAGTAAACAATACGCCCCCTCTGACATGTGAGGGGAGTGGATATTATCTGGATTGGATGAGACTCTTAAGCGCTTGTGCTTAATTACCCAATAAGGAAAGATAGTCTTACTATGTAGTTGGATTCAATGAGATCTATTTATTTTTAGAGTTATAAATACATACAATAAAATTTAAAACAATAGAAATTGATTCTTAAAACAAATCTAACTGGTTGGCCAACCATACAGTGTGAATAAAATGATATAATATGTTTTCCAATCCCTGTTACTTAGTGTATTATACAAACATATCTGTATATTTGAATTTTTGAATTTTGGTTTAATTGCAGATATTTTTTATGGATTTGATATAGTGGACTTGTGAAGAAGTATGGTATCCACAAAGAATATTCGCAATATTAATTCTTAATTACCATGCTTACCATATTCGTTTGTTTAAAGCTGAACATACATAATTAAAATAGCGTCAATGGTATCAACAATATAATTAAAATAGCGTCAATGGTATCAACATTAGTAACAAATAATAAAAGTGAAACAAAAATAAAGTGATACAGTAAAAATCGTATAAGTTATGAAAGATAAAGTCTTTCTGCCGTGATCGTTAGAGTAATTGTTAATTGCTTTTTGTTAAAAGCGCTGTTGTTAAGTCCTCCGTGGGGATAATATGTGCGGGCGTGCTGCAACACGTTTTTGTCTAATTGCTATATATATTGTGATTATAAGTCACTGTTAAGTAGTTTTGGTTATCTGCCCTTCACATTAACTTCCTTAGTTTGTGTAGGTATAATAAATCTTACCCGTTGTTTCTTTTGGGATACTTTGTTTCTGGTCTAGTTTCTTTTTGTACCCAATTCAATCTTTACTGTGATAAATGTGGATCGGAAGTCGGGATAGCCGCTGCCGGTGTTGTAGTGGTTTCAGTATGTCGAGTTGGTTTGTCTCTGCGATTACACACACTTGAAGGAGTAGATGCTGGGGTATTGTGGTCGTGTGCTTTAACCGTTAATCCTTTAGTCAGATGGCTGGGCTTTTTGCCCGGTTCAGGTTTTCAAAACCTCTTGAATTGTTGCGAATGTGTTCTGTTTAGATCCGTACTCTATTTGTTTCAGAGTATCCGATCTGCAGGTGTCCACAGGTTTCTTTAGGCCCAATAATTAGGTAAGGTATTTCAGTTGTTCTTGGCGGTCCTTTAAAAGGAGGACCAGGTTTTTGAAGGTTGTTCTTGAACGCTTCAGAATATCTTTCAAGCGTATTTGTTGGTCCGTGGTTTGATGTAGTCTTGGCTGTCCACTTCGAAAGTGGACTATGAAAATGTTTAGTGTAGCAAGGAGTAGGCAACGCGTTTCAGCTGATTAATACAGCCTTTATCAAGCATATCCTTGCAGTTGTAAACAGTGGGTTTTTGTATTCTGTGATTTGATTCTATTGGATCCCCTAGGTAGTTGTATCTTTACAAACTGGTGATCCTATTGGTTGTTGTGTCGGTGCTTTTGATTGGTCATTCCTTAGCATGTGACCTATTAATGGTTCAGTTTATCACGGTGATGGGGGAATTTTCACTTATTTGTATCAGATGACCAAGTAAATGCATAAAACGTTATGAAAACTTGTTCCAGTAGTTAACACAAATACGAATGTATTGTTATAATAAAAACATAAATAACTTTTTGTACATCAGAGAATCTGTCCTTACAGGGTTTGTGAGTCAGTATAAGGTTTTTGGTATATGCCAATTTGAATATTTATTATGTTCTTTTTAGTCCTTTAGTGCAAGAATTCATATTTTATTGTTGGTTCAATTCTAGGGTTGGTAAATTAGAGGTTGAGTCATTTGTTTTGATGATGCAATTTAATATAACAGTGGAATGGGAAATTTCAATTTTGCGTGTTCTTGTTTGATCTTTAGTAATCGTTTGTTAAAAAGCAGGTTTTTTATTAATAATCGTTATTTACATTATTATTGCTTTGGTGCAAGTATATGAAACATGCATTATTGGTTCTGGAATTTTTATTCCTATTTTTGTAATTTATTTGTTTTTAGTGTTCGTTCTTTTATAATCTTTTGTTGAAGAGCAGGTTAATCTTTTGGTATTCATCATTTCAATTGTATTGGTTCAAGGATATAGAACATCCATTATTATTAGTTGTGTATCAACCTGTTGGGTTTCTCTTCAGAATTTGGAGTGTTTGTTCTCTTTTAGCCTTTGTTGAAGGAGTGTATCATAAAACGATTTTTTAAAATTTTTGGTGAAATTTTGAATTGTTTATGAAGTATTGTTATCAGATTGGGTTTTTGGTGAAACATGCATTATTATTGGTTCTGGAATTTTTATTCCTATTTTTGTAATTTATTTATTTTTAGTGTTCGTTCTTTTATAATCTTTTGTTGAAGAGCAGGTTAATCTTTTGGTATTCATCATTTCAATTGTATTGGTTCAAGGATATAGAACATCCATTATTATTAGTTGTGTATCAACCTGTTGGGTTTCTCTTCCGAATTTGGAGTGTTTGTTCTCTTTTAGCCTTTGTTGAAGGAGTGTATTATAAAACAATTTTTTTAAATTTTTGGTGAAATTTTGAATTGTTTATGAAGTGTTGTTATCAGATTGGGTTTTTGGTGTTGGCATGCAGGATTTTTTGTGGTTCAAGTATTCAAGAAACAGTTTAGACTGAAGTCTATATTCAGACCTTTTGGTCTTAAGGTTTGCATTTCGAAGATCCATTTTGCTTCTTTTTTAAGTAGGTTGTTTGCCTGGTTACCACCTCTTATATTTTGTTTAATTTTTTGTATAGCTGTGTAGTTGAAATATTTTAGATTGCTGTTATTGCAAGTTCTGAAGTGTTTGGGAACTGGCAGGTCTTTATTTCTTTCTAGTTCCGATTTTTCTATTGATAATATGTGTTCCCTTATTCGTTCTTTTATCATCCTTTCCGTTTCACCTATATATTGTTTGTCACATTTTGTGCATGTTATAAGATATATTATGTTTGTGTCTGTACATCTTATAGTCTCTTTTATTTTATATTCCTTGTTTGTGATGCTGGATTTGAATGATTTAGCTTTTTTTGCATGTCTGCATGCTTTGCAGAAACCGCAGGGATAAAATCCCTGTAATGTTTCACCTTGAACTCCTTTTTGGATTTTTGGTTTGTTATGTTTTATGGTTGGAGCTAGTGAACTTTTTAGATTTTTGGCCTTTTTGTAAATGAATTTTGGGTTTTGTGGTAATTTTTCTCCTAAGTGTGGATCTTGTTGTAGAATTTTCCAGTGTGATTTGATAATTTTTTTCTATTTCACCTCTATCCTCACTGTACTCTGTGATGAAAGGGATGAACCATTCTTTAGATTCTTCTATAGTGTTAGTTTTATCTTTGGGTTTATATTTGAGTATGTCCTTTCTGTTGGTTTTTTGTACTTTAAGTCTTTCCACTTCTATGTCTTCCTCTGTGTATCCTCTTTCTATGAATTTCTCTTTAAGTCTCTTTGATTGGATTTCAAAATCTGTGTCTTTTTTACAGTTTCTTTTGAGTCTAAGGAACTGACCCTTTGGTATATTTTGTTTCCACCGCTTGAGGTGACCACTTGTTTCGTGTATGAAGTTGTTTGCATCGACCTCTTTGAAATAGGTTTTTGTGAGAAGCTCGTTATTTTCTATGCTAATTTCTAGGTCTAGATAATGTATTTTCTCTGTACTGTAGTCTGCAGTGAATTTTAGATTAAGTTGATTATTGTTCATATGTTCTAAGCAGGTATTTAAATCTTGTGTTGTGCCTTTCCAGACAAAGAAGAGATCATCAATAAATCTTTTATACAGGATGAAATTATTTTTGAAGGGGCTCTCTTGTAGGAATTGTGTTTCCCATAATCAGATGGGAAACACAATTCTTTGCGTAACTAGGGGCAAATTTAGTGCCCATAGCTGTTCCGCAAATCTGTTCATAGTATGTGTTTTCGTACATAAAAAAGTTATGGGTTAGAATAAATTCTATACAATCTATTATGAATTCTCGTTGTTCTTTTAACATAGTTGGGTCATTTCTTAAATATTTATTGATGGCATGGAGGCCATCTTCGTGTCTAATGGAGGTATACAGTGCCTGAACATCGCATGTCACTAGTATATATTCATCAGTCCATTTGAAATTATCTAACATTATTAATAGGTTTGTTGAGTCTCTTAAATATGAGTCTAAGTTTATGACATATTTTTGAAGATATTTGTCGATATAGGCTGATAAATTTGACGTTAGTGAGTCACCACACCCAAATACCAGAAGAAAAAGAAACCATTCAGAAGAAGAGGTAATAGAGGGAGGGGAACAGAGAGGAGAAAGAGGAGAGCCCCAATACCAAAACCAACAAGCGAAAAGAATGAGATAAAGCAAAATGGCATCTTTAATCTTAGCAAAGTCACTCTAAATACATCCCAAATAGAAATCTTGAATAAAGGCCTCTCTTTTGCACCAACAAGAAAACTAAATAAATTTGAAACATATATAGACGCCAGCAAATTTATTAGGAAATTAACCCTCAAAAAATATTTCCAGAAGACCTCTCTCGAAAGAGAAATAACTAATGACATCACAAACACCCAAACAGACAACTTCATACACTCAGGGCTAAAAGAAAAATCAAACTTTTATCCTAAACATGAAAAAGGCAACTACATAGAAACCTTTGAGAAACTGATTTTACAAGATATAAGCAATATCGCACAAAAGAAAATAAACATAACATCACACTAAAACAAAAAAACCTTATAAAAGAACTAGAAGAAAACAACGAAATCACAATAAAGCCAGCGGATAAGGGAGGAGGGATAGTCATCTTAGATACAAACAAATACAAAGAAATGGTACATTCACTTATACAAGATGTGAACACCTACAAAAAATTACGGTGTAATCCAACCATCATTTACAAAGTATTTCTAAAACACCTTCTGGATAAAGCATCTAATATAGGTATTCTTAATGAGAAAGAACACAACTACCTTCTCCCTAACCACCCTATTATTCCAGTCATATACGTCCTTCCAAAAATCCACAAATCACTTACTAACCCACCAGGCAGACCAATTATTTCAGGGATTGACTCACTAACATCAAATTTATCAGCCTATATCGACAAATATCTTCAAAAATACGTCATAAACTTAGACTCATATTTAAGAGACTCAACAAACCTATTAATAATGTTAGATAATTTCAAATGGACTGATGAATATATACTAGTGACATGCGATGTTCAGGCACTGTATACCTCCATTAGACACGAAGATGGCCTCCATGCCATCAATAAATATTTAAGAAATGACCCAACTATGTTAAAAGAACAACGAGAATTCATAATAGATTGTATAGAATTTATTCTAACCCATAACTTTTTTATGTACGAAAACACATACTATGAACAGATTTGCGGAACAGCTATGGGCACTAAATTTGCCCCTAGTTACGCAAATCTGTTCATGGGATTATGGGAAACACAATTCCTACAAGAGAGCCCCTTCAAAAATAATTTCATCATGTATAAAAGATTTATTGATGATCTCTTCTTTGTCTGGAAAGGCACAACACAAGATTTAAATACCTGCTTAGAACATATGAACAATAATCAACCTAATCTAAAATACACTGCAGACTACAGTACAGAGAAAATACATTATCTAGACCTAGAAATTAGCATAGAAAATAACGAGCTTCTCACAAAAACCTATTTCAAAGAGGTCGATGCAAACAACTTCATACACGAAACAAGTGGTCACCTCAAGCGGTGGAAACAAAATATACCAAAGGGTCAGTTCCTTAGACTCAAAAGAAACTGTAAAAAAGACACAGATTTTGAAATCCAATCAAAGAGACTTAAAGAGAAATTCATAGAAAGAGGATACACAGAGGAAGAAATAGAAGTGGAAAGACTTAAAGTACAAAAAACCAACAGAAAGGACATACTCAAATATAAACCCAAAGATAAAACTAACACTATAGAAGAATCTAAAGAATGGTTCATCCCTTTCATCACAGAGTACAGTGAGGATAGAGGTGAAATAGAAAAAAATATCAAATCACACTGGAAAATACTACAACAAGATCCACACTTAGGAGAAAAATTACCACAAAACCCAAAATTCATTTACAAAAAGGCCAAAAATCTAAAAAGTTCACTAGCTCCAACCATAAAACATAACAAACCGAAAATCCAAAAAGGAGTTCAAGGTGAAACATTACAGGGATTTTATCCCTGCGGTTTCTGCAAAGCATGCAGACATGCAAAAAAAGCTAAATCATTCAAATCCAGCATCACAAACAAGGAATATAAAATAAAAGAGACTATAAGATGTACAGACACAAACATAATATATCTTATAACATGCACAAAATGTGACAAACAATATATAGGTGAAACGGAAAGGATGGTAAAAGAACGAATAAGGGAACACATATTATCAATAGAAAAATCGGAACTAGAAAGAAATAAAGACCTGCCAGTTCCCAAACACTTCAGAACTTGCAATAACAGCAATCTAAAATATTTCAACTACACAGCTATACAAAAAATTAAACAAAATATAAGAGGTGGTAGCCAGGCAAACAACCTACTTAAAAAAGAAGCAAAATGGATCTTCGAAATGCAAACCTTAAGACCAAAAGGTCTGAATATAGACTTCAGTCTAAACTGTTTCTTGAATACTTGAACCACAAAAAATCCTGCATGCCAACACCGAAAACCCAATCTGATAACAACACTTCATAAACAATTAAAAATTTCACCAAAAATTTAAAAAAATTGTTTTATAATACACTCCTTCAACAAAGGCTGAAAGAGACAAACACTCCGAATTCGGAAGAGAAACCCAACAGGTTGATACACAACTAATAATAATGGATGTTCTATATCCTTGAACCAATACAATTGAAATGATGAATACCAAAGGATTAACCTGCTCTTCAACAAAAGATTATAAAAGAACGAACACTAAAAATAAATAAATTACAAAAATAGGAATAAAAATTCCAGAACCAATAATAATGCATGTTTCATCAAAAACCCAATCTGATAACAATACTTCATAAACAATTCAAAATTTCACCAAAAATTTTAAAAAATCGTTTTATGATACACTCCTTCAACAAAGGCTAAAACAGAACAAACACTCCAAATTCGGAAGAGAAACCCAACAGGTTGATACACAACTAATAATAATGGATGTTCTATATCCTTGAACCAATACAATTGAAATGATGAATACCAAAAGATTAACCTGCTCTTCAACAAAAGATTATAAAAGAACGAACACTAAAAATAAATAAATTACAAAAATAAAAATTCCAGAACCAATAATAATGCATCTGATAACAACACTTCATAAACAATTCAAAATTTCACCAAATTTTAAAAAATCGTTTTATGATACCCTCTTTCAACAAAGGCTAAAAGAGAACAAACACTCCAAATTCGGAAGAGAAACCCAACAGATTGATACACAACTATTAATAATGGATGTTTTAAATCCTTGAACCAATACATTTGAAATGATGAATACCAAAAGATTAACCTGCTCTTCAACAAAAGATTATAAAAGAACGAACACTAAAAACAAATAAATTACAAAAATAGGAATAAAAATTCCAGAACCAATAATGCATGTTTCATATGCTTGCACCAAAGCAATAATAATGGAAATAACGATTATTAATAAAATACCTGCTTTTTAACAAACGATTACTAAAGATCAAACAAGAACACGCAAAATTGAAATTTCCCATTCCACTGTTATATTAAATTGCATCATCAAAACAAATGACTCAACCTCTAATTTACCAACCCTAGAATTGAACCAACAATAAAATATGAATTATTGCACTAAAGGACTAAAAAGAACATAATAAATATTCAAATTGGCATATACCAAAAACCTTATACTGACTCACAAACCCTGTAAGGACAGATTCTCTGATGTACAAAAAGTTATTTATGTTTTTATTATAACAATACATTCGTATTTGTGTTTACTACTGGAACAAGTTTTCATAACGTTTTATGCATTTACTTGGTCATCTGATACAAATAAGTGAAAATTCCCCCATCACCGTGATAAACTGAACCATTAATAGGTCACATGCTAAGGAATGACCAATCAAAAGCACCGACACAACAACCAATAGGATCACCAGTTTGTAAAGATACAACTACCTAGGGGATCCAATAGAATCAAATCACAGAATACAAAAACCCACTGTTTACAACTGCAAGGATATGCTTGATAAAGGCTGTATTAATCAGCTGAAACGCGTTGCCTACTCCTTGCTACACTAAACATATTCATAGTCCACTTTCGAAGTGGACAGCCAAGACTACATCAAACCACGGACCAACAAATACGCTTGAAAGATATTCTGAAGCGTTCAAGAACAACCTTCAAAGCACCTAGTCCTCCTTTTAAAGGACCGCCAAGAACAACTGAAATACCTTACCTAATTATTGGGCCTAAAGAAACCTGTGGACACCTGCAGATAGGATACTCTGAAACAAATAGAGTACGGATCTAAACAGAACACATTCGCAACAATTCAAGAGGTTTTGAAAACCTGAACCGGGCAAAAAGCCCAGCCATCTGACGAAAGGATTAACGGTTAAAGCACACGACCACAATACCCCAGCATCTACTCCTTCAAGTGTGTGTAATCGCAGAGACAAACCAACTCGACATACTGAAACCACTACAACACCGGCAGCGGCTATCCCGGCTTCCGATCCACATTTATCACAGTAAAGATTGAATTGGGTACAAAAAGAAACTAGACCAGAAACAAAGTATCCCAAAAGAAACAACAGGTAAGATTTATTATACCTACACAAACTAAGGAAGTTAATGTGAAGGGCAGATAACCAAAACTACTTAACAGTGACTTATAATCACAATATATATAGCAATTAGACAAAAACGTGTTGCAGCACGCCCGCACATACTATCCCCACGAAGGACTTAACAACAGCGCTTTTAACAAAAAGCAATTAACAATTACTCTAACGATCACGGCAGAAAGACTTTATCTTTCATAACTTATACGATTTTTACTGTATCACTTTATTTTTGTTTCACTTTTATTATTTGTTACTAATGTTGATACCATTGACGCTATTTTAATTATATTGTTGATACCATTGACGCTATTTTAATTATGTATGTTCAGCTTTAAACAAACGAATATGGTAAACATGGTAATTAAGAATTAATATTGCGAATATTCTTTGTGGATACCATACTTCTTCACAAGTCCACTATATCAAATCCATAAAAAATATCTGCAATTAAACCAAAATTCAAAAATTCAAATATACAGATATGTTTGTATAATACACTAAGTAACAGGGATTGGAAAACGTATTATATCATTTTATTCACACTGTATGGTTGGCCAACCAGTTAGATTTGTTTTAAGAATCAATTTCTATTGTTTTAAATTTTATTGTATGTATTTATAATTCTAAAAATAAATAGATCTCATTGAATCCAACTACATAGTAAGACTATCTTTCCTTATTGGGTAATTAAGCACAAGCGCTTAAGAGTCTCATCCAATCCAGATTTTACCCCCACTTTGAAGTTTGTGAGATTACTTCTTCGAGACTCCCTAGCTTTTACCCCCACAGCGCATAGTTTATTAACCCAACACACCAATACAGTGGAGTGGATATTGCATATTATTTAAATTCTAGATATGATGTAATGAACCTGTGGGAATGAATTAGTAGGGTACTTTCATCACATTAACTAACAGATCTCCCTTGTTAACAATAGTGCTAGACACATCGGGTGGTCAGGTGTGCTTGACCGGTACAATATTACAAATTACACATGGGGAGGCACCATTTGATTGTTTGTGGTTTCCCACCTGATGTCAGTATGATGTCAGTTTGCATAGATATCTTTATTTCACCTATATTCATCAGGTCCCTCCCCCTATGACATACTTATACACTGTATGTTCATTAGTTTGTTAATATATTCATTCACTTGTCACACGAAATCCATTCATTGCAGTATATCTTCTTAATATGTACACCACTTGTATTTTGTTGCCCACCAGCATACTAGATAAGACAGGAAGAAAATTTGACTCTTTCATATTGGAATTTTACCAATGGAGTCCTCTATGCGCAGGATTAGGGCAATATAATTTATAATTTGTAATTTATAATGCATAATTTATGATTTAGAATTTATTATTAATTAATCCCCAAGATTTGACATCTTGTGTATAGTAGTATACTACAATATTGGTTTTGCACATATTTGTTGCAGTGTATATATCACGATTCTATAAGCTATTGTTATGTATTATAAGGTGCGGTCCAGGCACCAGTGGGTTTAATTTAAACATTGTAGGCATTGGCTACAACCTGAAGGCGTGTCTTTATGTGTGCACCAATCACACTTGTTTTAACTAGTTTTAAACAGGTGTAGAGCACAGCACAGTAGGCTATGACTACGGATTTCATCCGAAACGCGTAAGCCAGACTGTGCTGCGCCTTCTACACCATGTCCTAACCTTGCTGTGTTTTGCCGTTTTTAAACTAATCAATAAAGGAATTGTTTTATGGAAGCAGCCTCCACTTTCTCTTATTGAAGCTGTCATTGTCCAGAGTTTGGCTGTTTCCTGCTGTGCATTATAAGTTTGTGTACTTCGCAAAAAAGAGTGCATTGTGTGCTGTCCTACTTCCAGCAGTTCACTATTGCTAACAGGAACTGTTTTCTGCTACGTCACTGGCGGAGGGATACTGGTTTTACCGGAGGAACAGGTGTCTGGAATAAGTTGAGGCGGAGCAAGGGATCTCTGCCTCGTTCCAGAGTGTGTTTCATTGGCCAGGATTGGGCCGTGCCCCCATAGAGGCGTCCGGACAGAACCTACAGCCGCGAACGGCGATACCCGCCTTCCCCATCGGATTGGGTGAGTGAGAGCTCCACTGTCTGCATAGGAGCGAGTGAATGAGTGGTACATTAAGGAACATTGTAGTTCATGCTTTAGCACTTTGCACTTTATGAGACATCTTTTTTGCTGACCATATATTACGGACTGCCGACCATATTCTGGGTTTTCTTTCTCTTGCAGTGGATATTGCATGCCATAAATGGCGGCCAACAATTGGTACCCGCTTTGAACCAATAAGAACTGCCGCTGCAGGGGTGTGAAGATAGATTTGCATTATGTTTGGTCAAATGATGAATAAATAGAGAATGATGATGGGGCCGCTCGCACCTTTGATAAAGCTCAGGCGAAACGCGCGTCAGGTGTTCGCCTGTCTGAGCACTCGATTAGGAATTTAATTGTGGTTCTTAATGGTTATCAAACTAGGAGGTACTACTAATTTTTTATTTTGAACTTTGGTTATTGAGGATGATGCCCTGATCCTTTTTCAATAATTGTGTGAGGACACAGAGCGTCAGTATAGTGTTAAGCCCCCTGACTGCCCACTGATTGTGGAATTCATCAAAACAGAGTAATTTGAATATAGGGAACTTTTTGTTATGTTTCTTGGTGCCACACAATGGGTCTCTCTGTTCTTTGACTCCTACAAAACAATCTGACAGCGCTCAACCTGCTTCCTCACAGCTACTGGATAAAAGGGTATCTAGCTTACCCTGATAAGACCACAGAAAAATGATAAAGATAACCCAAGAGCGCCAACTAAAGGCAAAGGAAGATTCTAATAGGAAAACAGATAATTGTCAAAAACATTTATTTAACATATACTAAAAGCATGGATCCATGTAACATATACTAAGATAAAATACAGTTAAAAAATATACAATGATAAATAATGATATTAAAACAAAATGGTATCGCCAACTACGGGGATAAGCAAAATAAGAGTCACATTTAATGATCTCTTGAGGAGAAAGAAAAGTTCAAAAAAAGTTCAAAAGTAATATGATTCCTAGGTATATGAATAATATATGTCAAGTGAAAAAGTCCATTAAAGAAATCCAAAAAAGTTCAGTGAAAAAAATCCAGTGAAAAAAGTCCAATGAATTAATAAAAGTGGATATAAAAATGTGTAATGTGAACTGGGGATCCCCTAAAAAGTGTAAAAAAATACTTTTAAAAGGAAAATATGTGAAAAAATTTGAAAAAAATGTCCTTTAAAACTTAAAAATGAAAAACAAAAATAGAAAATGTATAAAAATATAAAAATTTAAAAAAAATGTAAAAATATATAAAAATGTATAAGGTGTATATAAAATCCAAGTGAAAGTCTTAGGCCTACATTTAGAGTTTGGCGGTAGCCGTGAAAACCAGCGTTAGAGGCTCCTAACGCTGGTTTTAGGCTACCGCCGGTATTTGGAGTCAGTCAGGAAAGGGTCTAACACTCACTTTTCAGCCGTTACTTTTCCATACCGCAGATCCCCTTACGTCAATTGCGTATCCTATCTTTTCAATGGGATCTTTCTAACTCCGGTATTTAGAGTCGTGGCTGAAGTGAGCGTTAGAAATCTAACGACAAAACTCCAGCCGCAGAAAAAAGTCAGTAGTTAAGAGCTTTCGGGGCTAACGCCGGTTTATAAAGCTCTTAACTACTGTGCTATAAAGCACACTAACACCCATAAACTACCTATGTACCCCTAAACCGAGGTCCCCCCACATCGCCGCCACTCAATTAATTTTTTTTAACCCCTAATCTGCCGACCGCGACCTACGTTATACTTATGTACCCCTAATCTGCTGCCCCTAACACCGCCGACCCCTATATTATATTTATTACCCCCTAACCTGCCCCCCACAACGTCGCCGCCAGCTACCTACAATAATTAACCCCTAATCTGCCGACCGCCACCTACGTTATTCTTATGTACCCCTAATCTGCTGCCCCTAACACCGCCGACCCCTATATTATATTTATTAACCTCTAATCTGCCCCCCTCAACGTCGCCTCCACCTGCCTACACTTATTAACCCCTAATCTGCCGAGCGGACTGCACCACTATTATAAAGTTATTAACCCCTAATCCGTCTCACTAACCCTATAATAAATAGTATTAACCCCTAATCTGCCCTCCCTAACATCGCCGACACCTAACTTCAAACATTAACCCCTAATCTGCCGACTGGAGCTCACCGCTATTCTAATAAATGTATTAACCCCTAAAGCTAAGTCTAACCCTAACACTAACACCCCCCTAAATTAAATATAATTTAAATCTAACGAAATAAATTAACTCTTATTAAATAAATTATTCCTATTTAAAGCTAAATACTTACCTGTAAAATAAACCCTAATATAGCTACAATATAAATTATAATTATATTATAGCTATTTTAGGATTTATATTTATTTTACAGGTAACTTTGTATTTATTTTAACCAGGTACAATAGCTATTAAATAGTTAAGAACTATTTAATAGCTAAAATAGTTAAAATAATTACAAAATTACCTGTAAAATAAATCCTAACCTAAGTTACAATTAAACCTAACACTAGACTATCAATAAATAAATTAAATAAAATACCTACAATTATCTACAATTAAACCTAACACTACACTATCAATAAATGAATTAAATACAATATCTACAAATAAATACAATTAAATAAACTAACTAAAGTACAAAAAATAAAAAAATATTTACAAACATTAGAAAAATATTACAACAATTTTAAACTAATTACACCTACTCTAAGCCCCCTAATAAAATAACAAAGCCCCCCAAAATAAAAAAATGCCCTACTACCCTATTCTAAATTACAAAAGTTCAAAGCTCTTTTACCTTACCAGCCCTGAACAGGGCCCTTTGCGGGGCATGCCCCAAGAAATTCAGCTCTTTTGCCTGTAAAAAAACACATACAATACCCCCCCCAACATTACAACCCACCACCCACATACCCCTAATCTAACCCAAACCCCCCTTAAATAAACCTAACACTAAGCCCCTGAAGATCTTCCTACCTTGTCTTCACCTCACCGGGTATCACACCGATCCGTCCTGGCTCCGATATCTTCATCCAACCCAAGCGGGGGCTAGACATCCACTGAAGAAGTCCAGAAGAGGGTCCAAAGTCTTCATCCTATCCGGGAAAAAGAGTAGATCCGGACCGGCAACCATCTTCTTTCAAGCGGCATCTTCTATCTTCATCCGATGAGGACCGGCTCCATCGTGAAGACCTCCAGCGTGGACCCATCTTCTTGCGACGACGTCCAACTGAAGAATGACGGTTCCTTTAAGGGATGTCATCCAAGATGGCCTCCCTCGAATTCTGATTGGCTGATAGGATTCTATCAGCCAATCGGAATTAAGGTAGGAACATTCTGATTGGCTGATGGAATCAGCCAATCAGAATCAAGTTCAATCCGATTGGCTGATCCGATCAGCCAATCAGATTGAGCTTGCATTCTATTGGCTGTTCCGATCAGCCAATAGAATGCGAGCTCAATAAGTGTAAGGTTAGGGGTGTTTAGACTCGGGGTACATGTTAGAGTGTTAGGTGCAGACGTAGGAAGTGTTTCCCCATAGCAAACAATGGGGCTGCGTTAGGAGCTGAACGCGGCTTTTTTGCAGGTGTTAGGTTTTTTTCAGCTCAAACAGCCCCATTGTTTCCTATGGGGGAATCGTGCACAAGCACGTTTTTGAGGCTGGCCGCGTCCGTAAGCAACTCTAGTATCGAGAGTTGAAGTTGCGTTAAATATGCTCTACGCTCCTTTTTTGGAGCCTAACGCAGCCATTCTGTGGACTCTCAATACCAGAGTTATTTAAAAGGTGCGGCCAGAAAAAAGCAAGCGTTAGCTACGCGCGTTGTTACCGACAAAACTCTAAATCTAGCCGTTAGTGATTAGATACGTGTAAAATCCAGATGAAACTCAGTGAATAAAAAATAATAATAGTAATTCATGAATAATCCTCCTTATGAATATGTCCATGTGAATGATGGTATTAAACTTTTTATGCTAGATGACTTTGCTTTGTCTTTTCAATATGAACTTCGGTTATCCCTGTAAATTAAAAAGATAATATAGTGCAATAACGTTTTAACATGTAGAAGATAATGAAATAATGCTCACCAAATTTGTCAACGCGTTTCGGCCTCTATAAAAGGCCTTTCTCAAGACTATCTAAAGGTGAGTGTTGGTGGCTCTATTTGTATATATCATCAGCCAATGAATTATCAAAGTTTTGGCGCCGAAAATTAATTTTAGCGCCAAAAAAAACGGAAGTTCTCTTATTGTTATAGATTGATGAGCAGTATTTTATATGTTTAAAATACTGCTCATCACATTATCAATATATTCTGGAATATAACCACTTTGCATGGACCTTGTACAATTAATTTGTACTTGTTAAATATGTTTGTGTGGGATCTCCGATATTTTATACTGTATAATGCCCCTGTGATGAATATCGCTATTTGTAAAACCGCTATAGAAATACCACAACCGGAAGTATAAAGAACCGGAAGTAAACAAACATGACGTCACTTCCGGTCCGACGCTAACGAGAAACGGAGTGATCGGCAATATACATCAATAGCTTTTTAGTGGGATAGAACTTATTAATTTGTTCCCAAACCATGGGGTATATTGATCAGTAACAAAAATACCGACTAATTAAGTATGTATAAACAATACTCTAAAAACGGAAGCATAACAATAAGAGAACTTCCGTTTTTTTTTGGCGCTAAAATTAATTTTTGGCACCAAAACTTCGATAATTCATCGGCTGATGATATATACAAATAGAGCCACCAACACTCACCTTTAGATAGTCTTGAGAAAGGCCTTTTATAGAGGCCGAAACGCGTTGACAAATTTGGTGAGCATTATTTCATTATCTTCTACATGTTAAAACGTTATTGCACTATATTATCTTTTTAATTTACAGGGATAACCGAAGTTCATATTGAAAAGACAAAGCAAAGTCATCTAGCATAAAAAGTTTAATACCATCATTCACATGGACATATTCATAAGGAGGATTATTCATTAATTACTATTATTATTTTTTATTCACTGAGTTTCATCTGGATTTTACACGTATCTAATCACTAAGGCCTAGATTTGGAGTTTGGCGGTAGAAGGGCTGTTAACGCTCCGCGGGCTTTTTTCTGGCCGCACCATAAATTTAACTCTGGTATCGAGAGTTCAAACAAATGCTGCGTTAGGCTCCAAAAAAGGAGCGTAGAGCATTTTTACCGCAAATGCAACTCTCGATACCAGAGTTGCTTACGGACGCGGCCAGCCTCAAAAACGTGCTCGTGCACAATATCCCCATAGGAAACAATGGGGCTGTTTGAGCTGAAAAAAAACCTAACACCTGCAAAAAAGCAGCGTTCAGGTCCTAACGCAGCCCCATTGTTTCCTATGGGGAAACACTTCCTACGTCTGCACCTAACACTCTAACATGTACCCCGAGTCTAAACACCCCTAACCTTACACTTATTAACCCCTAATCTGCCGCTCCCGCTATCGCTGACCCCTGCATATTTTTTTTAACCCCTAATCTGCCGCTCCGTAAACCGCCGCAACCTACATTATCCCTATGTACCCCTAATCTGCTGCCCTAACATCGCCGACCCCTATATTATATTTATTAACCCCTAATCTGCCCCCCACAACGTCGCCGACACCTGCCTACACTTATTAACCCCTAATCTGCCGAGCGGACCGCACCGCTACTATAATAAAGTTATTAACCCCTAACCCGCCTCACTAACCCTATCATAAATAGTATTAACCCCTAATCTGCCCTCCCTAACATCACCGACACCTAACTTCAATTATTAACCCCTAATCTGACGACCGGAGCTCATCGCTACTATAATAAATGGATTAACCCCTAAAGCTAAGTCTAACCCTAACACTAACACCCCCCTAACTTAAATATAATTTACATCTAACGAAATTAATTAACTCTTATTAAATAACTTATTCCTATTTAAAGCTAAATACTTACCTGTAAAATAAATCCTAATATAGCTACAATATAAATTATAATTATATTATAGCTATTTTAGGATTAATATTTATTTTACAGGCAACTTTGTAATTATTTTAACCAGGTACAATAGCTATTAAATAGTTAAGAACTATTTAATAGTTACCTAGTTAAAATAATAACAAATTTACCTGTAAAATAAATCCTAACCTAAGATATAATTAAACCTAACACTACCCTATCAATAAATTAATTAAATAAACTACCTACAATTACCTACAATTAACCTAACACTACACTATCAATAAATTAATTAAACACAATTCCTACAAATAAATACAATTAAATAAACTAGCTAAAGTACAAAAAATAAAAAAGAACTAAGTTACAAAAAATAAAAAAATATTTACAAACATCAGAAAATTATTACAACAATTTTAAACTAATTACACCTACTGTAAGCCCCCTAATAAAATAACAAAGACCCCCAAAATAAAAAATTCCCTACCCTATTCTAAATTAAAAAAGTTAAAAGCTCTTTTACCTTACCAGCCCTGAACAGGGCCCTTTGCGGGGCATGCCCCAAGAATTTCAGCTCTTTTGCCTGTAAAAAAAACACATACAATACCCCCCCCCAACATTACAACCCACCACCCACATACCCCTAATCTAACCCAAACCCCCCTTAAATAAACCTAACACTAAGCCCCTGAAGATCTTCCTACCTTGTCTTCTTGTGTTCCGATCAGCCAATAGAATGCGAGCTCAATCTGATTGGCTGATTGGATCAGCCAATAGGATTGAACTTGATTCTGATTGGCTGATTCCATCAGCCAATCAGAATATTCCTACCTTAATTCCGATTGGCTGATAGAATCCTATCAGCCAATCGGAATTCAAGGGACGCCATCTTGGATGACGTCCCTTAAAGGAACCGTCATTCGTCGGGAGACAACGGAAGAAGAGGATGGATCCGCGTCGCCTGCTTCAAGATGGACCCGCTCCGCACCGGATGCAAGAAGATCGAAGATGCTGCTTGGAGAAGATGTTTGCCGGTCCGGATGTCCTCTTCTTGCCGGATAGGAGGAAGACTTTGGAGCCTCTTCTGGACCTCTTCAGCCACCGGATGATGGATCGCCAACCCCCGCTTGGGTTGGATGAAGATGTTGGAGCCAGGATGGATCGGTGATACCTGGATGGTGAAGACAAGGTAGGAAGATCTTCAGGGGCTTAGTGTTAGGTTTATTTAAGGGGGGTTTGGGTTAGATTAGGGGTATGTGGGTGGTGGGTTGTAATGTTGGGGGGGGGGGGTATTGTATGTGTTTTTTTTACAGGCAAAAGAGCTGAAATTCTTGGGGCATGCACCGCAAAGGGCCCTGTTCAGGGCTGGTAAGGTAAAAGAGCTTTTAACTTTTTTAATTTAGAATAGGGTAGGGAATTTTTTATTTTGGGGGTCTTTGTTATTTTATTAGGGGGCTTAGAGTAGGTGTAATTAGTTTAAAATTGTTGTAATAATTTTCTGATGTTTGTAAATATTTTTTTATTTTTTGTAACTTAGTTCTTTTTTATTTTTTGTACTTTAGCTAGTTTATTTAATTGTATTTATTTGTAGGAATTGTGTTTAATTAATTTATTGATAGTGTAGTGTTAGGTTAATTGTAGGTAATTGTAGGTAGTTTATTTAATTAATTTATTGATAGGGTAGTGTTAGGTTTAATTATATCTTAGGTTAGGATTTATTTTACAGGTAAATTTGTTATTATTTTAACTAGGTAACTATTAAATAGCTATTGTACCTGGTTAAAATAATTACAAAGTTGCCTGTAAAATAAATATTAATCCTAAAATAGCTATAATATAATTATAATTTATATTGTAGCTATATTAGGATTTATTTTACAGGTAAGTATTTAGCTTTAAATAGGAATAAGTTATTTAATAAGAGTTAATTAATTTCGTTAGATGTAAATTATATTTAAGTTAGGGGGGTGTTAGTGTTAGGGTTAGACTTAGCTTTAGGGGTTAATCCATTTATTATAGTAGCGATGAGCTCCGGTCGTCAGATTAGCGGTTAATAATTGAAGGTAGGTGTCGGCGATGTTAGGGAGGGCAGATTAGGGGTTAATACTATTTATGATAGGGTTAGTGAGGTGGATTAGGGGTTAATAACTTTATTATAGTAGTGCTCAGGTCCGCTCGGCAGATTAGGGGTTAATAAGTGTAGGCAGGTGTCGGCGACGTTGAGGGGGGCAGATTAGGGGTTAATAAATATAATATAGGGGTCGGCGGTGTTAGGGGCAGCAGATTAGGGGTACATAAGGATAACGTAGGTGGCGGCGCTTTGCGGTCGGAAGATTAGGGGTTAATTATTGTAAGTAGCTGGCGGCGACGTTGTGGGGGGCAGGTTAGGGGTTAATAAATGTAATACAGGGGTCGGCGGGGTTAGGGGCAGCAGATTAGGGGTACATAAGTATAACGTAGGTGGCGGTCGGCAGATTAGGGGTTAAAAAATTTAAATCGAGTGGCGGCGATGTGGGGGGACCTCGGTTTAGGGGTACATAGGTAGTTTATGGGTGTTAGTGTACTTTAGGGTACAGTAGTTAAGAGCTTTATGAACCGGCGTTAGCCCAGAAAGCTCTTAACTCCTGCTATTTTCCGGCGGCTGGAGTTTTGTCGTTAGAGCTCTAACGCTCACTTCAGAAACGACTCTAAATACCGGCGTTAGAAAGATCCCATTGAAAAGATAGGATACGCAATTGACGTAAGGGGATCTGCGGTATGGAAAAGTCGCGGCTGAAAAGTGAGCGTTAGACCCTTTAATCACTGACTCCAAATACCAGCGGGCGGCCAAAACCAGCGTTAGGAGCCTCTATCGCTGGTTTTCACGGCTACCGCCGAACTCTAAATCTAGGCCTTTGACTTTCACTTGGATTTTATATACACCTTATACATTTTTATATATTTTTACATTTTTTAAAATTTTTATATTTTTATACATTTTCTATTTTTGTTTTTCATTTTTAAGTTTTAAAGGACATTTTTTTCACATTTTTTCACATATTTTCCTTTTAAAAGTATTTTTTTACACTTTTTAGGGGATCCCCAGTTCACATTACACATTTTTGTATCCACTTTTATTAATTCATTGGACTTTTTTTCACTGGATTTTTTTCACTGAACTTTTTTGGATTTCTTTAATGGACTTTTTCACTTGACATATATTATTCATATACCTAGGAATCATATTACTTTTGAACTTTTTTTGAACTTTTCTTTCTCCTCAAGAGATCATTAAATGTGACTCTTATTTTGCTTATCCCCGTAGTTGGCGATACCATTTTGTTTTAATATCATTATTTATCATTGTATATTTTTTAACTGTTTTTTATCTTAGTATATGTTACATGGATCCATGCTTTTAGTATATGTTAAATAAATGTTTTTTGACAATTATCTGTTTTCCTGTTAGAATTTTCCTTTGCCTTTAGTTGGCGCTCTTGGATTATCTTTATCATTTTTCTTTGACTCCTACAACCCTCCTGTTCTCCCTATCACTCAGACAGTGCTACTTTGTGTTTTTCTTTTAAATGATTTTATGTGGTGTTATGTTTACACTTTTTAACTTATAGCATTAAAAATTATGTTTTATTATACAATCCCCCTCTCGTCCCTTTCCTTATAAGTGTGTGCCAGAGATTTATATTTCTTTCTTTTATCTTACTGAATGTTTGCTAAGATTTCCAGGGAGTTAATGTGCTCATATACTCAGTGCAAGGCTTGCTGCGCCTCCCTATATGTGTCGAGGTGAAATGGAGTAAAATTTCTCCATATTCGCCAGGTAAGTCCTTTGCGATGAATATGTTATACCGACTTGCGAGTTGTGACGCTGGTTCTATGTTAGTTTATGGGAGTAAAAACAGCGGGCTACGGGTAAAATGTACGTGGCTCATTTGTATGCTACGCCATATATGTGATCTCTAAATCCGTCTAAAAATAGCCGACGCTGGCTTTTGTGAGTGACTCCGCATATGTGATCGAGCCCATGGTCTCCAGAACTGTACACATTATTCCAGATGAGGCCTAACTAGTTATCTGTAATCTGGCATAATAACCTAGCTATTTCTGCTACTAATAACTCTCCCAATGCAACCAAGTATTTGTCTGTCCTTGCTGGCTGAACTGCTGCATTGTCTACCAAATTTTAAATCATTTGAAATAATAATTCCCAAGTCCATTTCCTCTTTAGTTACAGTCAGTAATCTACCAATGTAATTGGCCTTTTTTTTTTTTTAGATCCTATATGCATAATTTTGCTATTGGTAATATTAAATTTTATATCCCATTTATTTGCCCAGTCCTCCAGTTTTTTTAATATCACTACTCATTTGATCCACTCCTCCTGGAACATCAACTCTGTTACAAATGTTTGTATTATCAGTAAACAAGCAAACCTTCCCCTGAAGCCCACTTCCAATATCACTTATAAACATGTTTAACCAAAGAGGCCCAAGAACTGACCCTTGGGGAACACCACTGTGACGGACCGCCTGGTACCCCAACTGAGTGCCTCCGCCAAAAAGATGCCTCCTGCCCTCCAAACCCCTCCAGCAGACAGATAGCTGACACCCAGCCCTTTACCTCAAACAAGAGACAGTACTCAGGTTGAGGTGAAACCAAAAGAATAATACTTTATTGGAAGGTTCCCACACATTTTATACATTTCCAACAAGGGGGTAGTAACCACATGAACAATAGAAACAAATATTATGCAACGGAACAAACATCAGGCAATGGTTAGTTAAACAAGACTCTAATCACATCCTGACTCACACAATGACAGAAAAACACTTCACACCTAGACTGTATATGCAGACACATAACAGCAGGAGGCCTCAACATTAGAATGTCTGTGCTGATTGCAATCTCCTGCTCTGAGTCTAGGGGGGGTTTGCAATGCTGGTTTGGGCTGTCACCTTATACCCCAATAAAAAACACAGAAACCCCAATTCTGTATCAAGGCCCTCCAGTACTCTCAGAGTCTCTGGGAATTCGAGGAAATGGGCTAAATCTGCATCCAGGGTAAAAGTACTCCAAATGTCCCCTGGGCACCCGCCTCCCAAAACACAGAATCCCCTCAAGTTCCAGGGTCCATAGTCAGTTGACAGGAGGCTAGCCCACAACCCCCTCCAGAAGCCCCAGTGACGGTAGGGTTTGTCACAACCACTAGTAACTGACCATTTATTTAAATGTACTCCATTAATTGAAACCCTCTATCCTTTAGCCAGCATTCTACCCACTTAACAATGTTAGCATCTACTCCAAGGCAATACATTTTGTAAATATATTTCTTGAGTGGGGCAGTGTCAAATGTATTGCTTAAAGTCTAGATATGATACATCTACGGCTCCTTCCTGGTCTATTAATTTAGTTATATGGTCAAAGAAATAAATTATGTTAGTCTTGCATGATCTTCCAGCAGTAAAACCATGCTGTCATTTATCTTCTAAGTTGTTTTTAATGGAAATACTTGTTTCTTACCTTCAGACAGAATTTTCATTTATTTTCCTGCAATTGAGATCAAAGTGACTGGCCTAAAGTTAGCAGAATCTTCCTTACTACCCTTTTAAGAAGAGGGACTAGATTAGCAATTTTCCAGTCTTCTGGATCAATTCCTGTTAACAGTGACTGATTAAATAAATTAGCTAATGGAGTAGCTTTCACGGATCAAATTTCTCTTAGAACCCTTGGATGAATATTATCTGGACTCACAGATTTATTTACTTAAATTTTTGAGAAAGCCTGTGAAACGTCTTCCTCTGTAAAAAGATAAGTGCTACCCACATTGGGCCAGACTACAAGTAAAGCGCTGATTAACGCTCCCGCTCAAGCTTTAACTGTGCTAGAAGTAAGCTGTTTGCACTCGCCGGGTTACGCTTGTATATGAGTTGAAAATAAACAGTTTTTGCTTACCCGACGAACCAAAAAAAGGGGTTAGAATATTGCGTGCATAGTCACGTATTCCCCCATAGAAGTCAATGGAGAACACCCCACTCTTGCGCAAACCCGATTTCATATTTGCATGTGTGCTAACCCGACATGAAATTATGAATATTTCACATTCAAGAATATTTCTACATAAATCTGACTTTTTTTGGTACAATATATATCTATAACTATATTATTATTATTATTTATTTATAAAATATTTTACCAGGAAGGATACATTGAGATTTCTCTAATTTTCAAGTATTTCTTGTGTCCACAAAACATTGCATTGTTACAATAGGGTACAATAAAATACAGAAACAATATTAATACATAATATATGCAAAATTTAACATAGAAAATGTAGGAAATATATAATCAACCATGACAGGTGCATTCTGTTTTGAGATATGTAGAGAGGGATCTCTTAAAGGATTTTAGGCTTGGGGAAGGTTTGAAAGTGTGCGGGAGGTCGTTCAATAATTGTGGTGCTCTGTAGGAAAAGGAGGATCGAGCTGCTTTCTTTTTGTATGGAGGCAGACTAAATAATGTGCTGGTACTGGATTGTAGGTTATGGGAGGTGGGAACAGCCGGGGAGAGCATTCTGCTCAGGTAGGGTGGGAGCTTCCCAAAAAAAGCTCTTAAACACAAGGCTGGAAAGATGAAGGGTGTGTCTGGATTCCAGCGACAGCCAGTTTAGTTCTTTTAGCATGTCACAATGGTGGGTCCTGTAGTTACATTGTAGCACAAAGCGGAAGAACGAGATATACAATGTATTATGTTTATTAAGGTGAGTTTGCGGTGGGGGTGCATATACTACATCCCCATAATCCATGATCGGCATCAGCATTTGCTGTACAATCTTTTCCTTTACTGTAGGGCTGTACAGGGCACCTAGTTTTTTATAGAGTTTAGATGCAAGTTTTTTCTATGTGGAGGCCAACAGATAGATAGGGGTCTAACAACATACCCAAGTATTTGAAAGAGTGGACTGCGATCAGCGTGCAATTTGAATTTGTTTTGATGCGTAGATGGGAATTTTGTAGTTTGTGTAATTTAGGTACCGTTCCAAAGATCATTGTGACAGTTTTGTCAGTGTTTAGGAAGAGTTTGTTTTTTGAGATCTACTTTTCTGCCTCTGTGAACTGGTCTTGGAGCACTGCCTCAAGCTGCGGCAGATTGGATTTGCTTGCATAGATTATCGTGTCGTCTGCGTACATGTGTACAGTTGAGGATTTGCAGACATTTGGCAGATCATTTATAAATAATGTGAATAGTAGGGGGTCGAGAATGGAACCTTGGGGAACACCACACGTGACTGGGAGAGGGAGGGAGTCGCTGTCAGAAATGGAGACATATTGTGATCGATCCGATACATAAACCAGGTTAGCGGACGATCACCATTACCTAAGTTTTTTCGTTTGAGCAGTAGTATGTCGTGGTCTACTGTGTCAAAAGCCTTTGCAAAATCAAGGAGAATAGCTCCAGTTAGGTCTTCTTGTTCCATGCCAGTTTGGATGTCGTTGCAAATTTTTAGGAGGGCAGTAGTAGTGGAGTGGTTCGGGCGAAAACCTGATTGATTAGGGGTCATATAGTTAGATTGTTGGTAATACTCACATAGTTGCGTATGGACGCACTTTTCTAAGATTTGACAATACTGGGAGCAATGATATTGGACGATAATTAGAAACCAAGCTTATCTCACCACTTTTATGCATAGGCACTACTCTTGCAGTCTTCCAAAGTTTGGGTATATATCCAGACACCAAGGATTCGATAATTAGGGTTGGGACAGGTTTAGCAATTGCCGGCGCACTGAGCTTCAACAGCATTGCTGGGATTTGATCAGGTCCAGACTGGTTTTTCATTTTTAGATTATTAAGGTGTTTCTGAACAACACTGATGGGTACAGGTTTAAAATTGAACTTCTCTATATTGGGCCTTTGAAGATTTAGAGGGGCCTGATCTACATTTGTAGTTTCAGGATGCGTCTCATTTATTAGTTTGTCAATCAGGGTGGTGGAGCATCCTACAAAATAATTGTTAAAGGCATTTGCTACTTCTAAGGGAAGTTGCAGGGTTTGGTTGTCCACTTTAACAGTGGAGGGTTGGGAGTGGATTAGTGGAATGTGTTATTTATGATTTTCCAAAACTTTCTAGGGTATGTTATTGTTCAGATTTTCACAGAAATATTGGGCCTTGGCCAATTTTGTTTGTTTAGTGCATATATTTCGCCATTGTGTATATACACAGTGATCGTTCATAGAGCCGGTATGCTTGAACTTTGACCACAATGAATCCCGAAACTGGTACATTTGAATGAGGTCAGCTGTGATCCAATTCAATTGTGCTCCTTTTACTCTCACCTTACGCAGCGGGGCATGTAAATTCCAAACTTGTAGGAGTTCAGACTGAAGCAATTCAACTGCAGAGTCTAGATCTGGGATTAGGTATAATCTGTGCCAGGGGAGGTTCTTGATGTCATTTAGAAATGATTGAAGATTAAATTTTTTGAAGGACCTGGTGATTTTAACCTTGGGAGAGGATTTTGTTGCCTTTATTTTGCGCACGCAGTACACTAAGCAGTGGTCACTGAAACTGTTAGGGAGAACACCAGCCTCCTGGATTCGGTCGGGAGAAGTGGAGAGAATCCAATTGAGCAGGGCGTGATTATGGCTTTTGATGTTTATGCGAGTTGGGGAGGAGATTAATTGCATTAGCTGCAAGGATTTAAACAGCGAGCAACAACTATTATTTTTTGGATTCAGCCAATCAATATTAAAATCTCCAAAAACCAAAATTTTACTTTTTGGGTTTTGAGCTAAGGTTTCACTAAGGAGATGTGCTATGTCAGAAATGGAATGCACAGGGGAGCTAGGTGGACGGTAGATTCCTGCAACAATGATTGATTTACTGCATGGGATCTCAATTGTGCCAGAAAGGAAATCAAAGGTGGCAGGAGAGCTAGATTTTTGTAAGGGGGTATACTTTGTGGAATTGTCAACATAAATTACAATGCCGCCTCTAGGGTTGCCAGGTGTCCTCCACAAAAATACCGAACACCCAAGAAAAAACTGCGCAGGGTGGGGGGTTAGTTTGCGGTGACATTTACTGAAAAAAAATATATATATATATACATATACATATAAAGACACACACACATATATATTATATATATTTATATTTATATATATGTTCAAACTAAAAAAGAATCTAGAAACTGCACTGCAATATTTTTAATAATTTTAGTCATATCATACACAGTCGTAAAGCTTCACAGTGAAGGCTGCTTATTTATAGTCTCTCACACCTAACTACACACACATGCTGTCACTCAGCCTAAGAAAGCACACTCAAACATGCACATATATACATACACACATTCACAGGATTTAAAAAAAAACAACTCAGTATGAATTCATGTAAACAATTGAGAAGTATTTTGTTTTTGTTCTTTCATGTAGTAAAACATTTTAGTCTGATTTTCCTTAATAGAGAGTAAGGTAAACAGCTTTCTATAATTTTTAAACACATTATGTAACAGACATTCAATCAGACATACACAGACTGCGTAACTAGGCGTAACTAGAAACCATAGGGCCCAGGTGCAAGAATCCAAGCAGGGTCCCCCGCACCCCGCCAAAAAAAAAGTGAATTTAATACATTTCCCCCCCCCCCAACATTTAACACAGAAAAAAAAACATTTTTGTGTGTGCTGTATACATATATAGCTGACTATGCTGTATACACACACACACATATACAGTATATATATATATATAAATATATATATATATTCTATCTATCTGACTTTGCTGTTTACACACATATATAGTATATTAACCATTGCAATTACTACTTCATCCAATACCATAATGTTCTTAAAGGAGAAAATAAATGCTAGAAATAATTGTGTATTCAAAGCAAATATATTTATAAATGAACCACTGGAGTAGCAAACACATAGTAACTGATTAAAAACTAGTGGTATGGAGAAAAAATTTAAATCACTCTTTTTGAGCATTATATTTTATCTTATGAGCTTTTGGATAATTTAGATAAGCTTTAGATCGGACGTCAGGCCCATGTCAGATCCCCAGCTACACTACACACACATACTACACAAACAACACGCACATACTACACACACACACTACACGCACATACTACACACACACACACACACACTACACACACACACACACACTACACACACACACACACACACTACACACACATACTACACAAACAACACGCACATACTACGCACATACTACACACACACACTACACACACTACACGCACATACTACACACACACACTACACACACACACACACTACACACACTATATAAAAACTCATACAGAGTACAATAAAGTTAGGTACTTAATATTAACAACATAAAATGACTCCCATTACAATATGATAAAGTGAACTAAATAAAGTGAACTAAACTCACAACAACTTATCAGAGAGTAAGACGAATCCCCAGTCCCCATACGGTCCTGTGCAGCTGCCTCACTGAGCTACAGAGAGCTCCTCACACTTAAGTGACAAAAACTCTTTAGAATATTCACTCAAGTAACTAAATAGTATGCAACAACACACACAATAAATGTCAGAGAGCCAGTAGAACACGCCACGGTATTCACATGCACCACAGTCAGGGTACTGTGTATTAGTGTATATTCCACACATATCATATAAATATTGCAAAACTATAGATAATATAATACAGGCAATGCAGCCTTACCTGCTCTAGCGACCGCTGTTACGGTTTCTACTAGGCAACCACATGATATATACGTTGCTAGGGAAAGAGTGTGAAGTAAAGTTGCTGAGGGATCATCTGCCCACTTACTCAGTAGTTAAGATGGGCTGAGGAAGTTCGTCTCATCCCACAACAGTGTTGGTTGAGTTTTCACACATCTTACCTAACCTAATATAGGCTCCGAGTCCCGCGCTTTCCCACTGCCCAGTGCCCCACTTCCCTCGCTGGCTGCCGTACGGGAGAAACTTCCTTTAAGGTACATGAAGTTCAGCAACAGCCAGTGGATTAGGGCCAGCCTGGCCATGCATGTGTGTCAATCGCCAGGGATAATTACTGGGGCGACAAGACCACCATCTCACACACATAAATGTACTCACTGTGCCTGTGTGGGTCGTCTTAGAGATCCATGTGGCAGCGATACACTCTTTAGGATCCACTAGGGCCACTCGTGTGGGGTGTGTGTTCATGTGGGACCCCCATTAAATGCTGATCATGGATGACATCATGACAAACATTTCTGCAAACTAAATGCCCTCACATACCTCTCCCAGCCAAGAAGCGAGCAGGTCTCTCCTCTCTCCCAGTCCAATGCAGAGGTCCGCTCAGAGTGGCAGTGTGCGTAATAGTTAGTGCAGCAAAATAAGCAAATGTTTCAGAGCGTTGCCATGGTAAGCCACGGCAACGCTCTGATTAAAAACTGTTAGGGGCGGAATTTTTTTTTTTTTTTTAAAAAGTTTGCTGAAGCTGGGGCCCCCCTGAGGGTTGGACCTGCCGGGCCCGGTCGCAGTTGCGAATTCTGCACCACCGGTAGTTCCACCCCTAAAACTGTCTCACATATAGTGTCACACATACACAGTCACACACACTGCCACAAATACAGTTAGTAATGTTTGTTAACTAAGTCTCTCATTCCCTGGCTGCAGCTGCTTCAATGGATTATGGAATTTGTGGCACTATTCAATCACACAAAGACAGTCTATTCCCTTGGCTGGGCACTATTCTAAATTGTTGCTGGCTCAGCACAGCGGTCTGTACTCACTGCAGCGACTGGGTGACAGAGCGGGTCTTCTTGCTATCATTACGTCACGTCACCCGTGTGATCACGTGACGACGTCCCAGTCCAATAGAAGACAGTCTGTCTTACACACACAGCAGGTGGCAGGCAGCAAGGAGGGCGGAGGGGAGAGGGGAGAGGGTCCGACCGCAACTTTACTCCACACACCACTGTCAGGATCAGATAGATGATCTGATCAGCAGAGCCCGAGTCTGAGTGGACACGGGCTGCAGCCTGCAGGCGGCTGCCAGGGGGCTGGGCTTAGGTAAAGCAGCATCAATCATAGTGAAAAAATATAAGGAAATCTACCTAAGGCTATGTCTGGTTTTGTAAAAATAAAATTACTGGGCAGTAGCCTGAAATATCAGACAGTCCGGTCTAATAACGGACACCTGGCAACCCTAGCCGCCTCCTCTCTTTGCTCTGTCATTTCTATGGCATGAATACCTATGTATTGCAATGGCAGAGTCAGGTATTTTTGCAGTTAGCCAAGATTCAGATATCACAATGATTTTGGGCTTGTATACTACTACCTTCCAGAGGCTACCTGGTTGCAGAGAGCAGTGGAACAGCTGAAATATTCAGGTCTGAATTTTTTTAGACTGTGGCATATACTTTAAATTCAGCTGAGGGAGAGATATATATTAGTGTTAGATGGGCCTTCCAAAAAAGTTAAGGGAGGGGTTATCTATGGATATTTGAGCTAGGGGTCGTTCAGGCAAAAAACACACAGGGACAGTTCACAAATTACAGAGATAAGAGAGGTATGCATGAAGAAAAATTAAACCATTAAACAAGGAACATGATTATATATAGGTATAGATATGGATTAAAATGAGCAAATTGTGTACAGCTCATTTCTATAAAGCAAATCAAAACTATACTATAAGTGAATAACTAAATTAGTACCTTCCTACATACAGTGGGGCAAAAAAGTATTTAGTCAGCCACCAATTGTGCAAGTTCTCCCACTTAAGAAGATGAGAGAGGCCTGTAATTTTCATCATAGGTATACCTCAACTATAAGAGACAAAATGTGGAAACAAATCCAGACAATCGCATTGTCTGATTTGGAAAGAATTTATTTGCAAATTATGGTGGAAAATAAGTATTTGGTCAATATCAAAAGTTCATCTTAATACTTTGTTATATATCCTTTGTTGGCATTGACAGAGGTCAAACGTTTTCTGTAAGTCTTCAAAAGGTTGTCACATACTGTTGCTGGTATGTTGGCCCATTCCTGCATGCAGATCTCCTCTAGAGCAGTGATGTTTTGGGGCTGTCACTGGGCAACACGGACTTTCAACTCCCTCCAAAGGTTTTCTATGGGGTTGAGATCAGGAGACTGGCTAGGCCACTCCAGGACCTTGAAATGCTTCTTATGAAGCCACTCCTTCATTGCTCGGGCGGTTTGGGATCATTGTCATGCTGAAAGACCAAGCCACGTTTCATCTCCAATGCCCTTGCTGATGGAAGGAGGTTTGCACTCAAAATCTCCCGATACATGACCCCATTCATTCTTTCATGTACACAGATCAGTCGTCCTGTTCCCTTTGAAGAGAAACAGCCCCAAAGCATGATGTTGCCACCCCATGCTTCACAGTAGGTATGGTGTTCTTTGGTTGCAACTCAGCATTCTCTCTCCTCCAAACACGACAAGTTGTGTTTCTACCAAACAGTTCTACTTTGGTTTCATCTGACCATATGACATTCTCCCAATCCGCTTCTGGATCATCCATATGCTCTCTAGCATACTTCAGACGGGCCCGAACATGTACTGGCTTAAGCAGGGGGACACGTCTGGCATTGCAGGATCTTAGTCCCTGGCGGCGTAGTGTGTTAATGATGGTAGCCTTTGTTATGTTGGTCCCAGCTCTCTGCAGTTCATTCACTAGGTCCCCCCGTGTGGTTCGGGGATGTTTGCTCACCGCTCTTGTGATCATTTTGACCCCACGGGGTGAGATCTTGCGTGGAACCCCAGATTGAGGAAGATTATCAGTGGTCTTGTATGTCTTCCATTTTCTAATTATTGCTCCCACAGTTGATTTCTTCACACCAAGCTGCTTGCCTATTGCAGATTCAGTCTTCCCAGCCTGGTGCAGGTCTACAATTTTGTTTCTGGTGTCCTTCGACAGCTCTTTGGTCTTCACCATATTGGAGTTTGGAGTGTGACTGTTTGAGGTTGTGGACAGGTGTCTTTTATACTGATAACAAGTTCAAACTGGTGCCATTATTACAGGTAATGAGTGGAGGACAGAGGAGCCTCTTAAAGAAGAAGATACAGGTCTGTGAGAGCCATAAATCTTGCTTGTTTGTAGATAACCAAATACTTATTTTCCACCATAATATGCAAATAAATTATTTCCAAATCAGACAATGTGATTGTCTGGATTTGTTTCCACATTTTGTCTCTCATAGTTGAGGTATACCTATAATGAAAAATTACAGGCCTCTCTCATCTTCTTAAGTGGGAGAACTTGCACAATTTGTGGATGACTAAATACTTTTTTGCCCTACTGTATATTGTACAGCTAGTTGAAAACATGTTAGATACTGGCGAATGGCACTAATGTCCAACTATCCCCATTATTATCCTATGCACCAATACGAGATTATGTTGAGAAAGACAGATACTCATATATATATTTTGATCTACCTGTCTAACTATATAATTATGGTAGTGTATACTCTAATTTATAGAGAATCTATGCTGTGATTTTGCTTAAGCACTTTCAGACTTTGCCTACCATAAGATATTAAGAAATGGATATTGTTACCATGTAGCCAATACTTTTTTGTTGAGCTCCAATAATAATATTGCCTGTCAGTGGCGTCACTAGGGTTGGTGTCACCCGGTGCGGTAAGTCATGGTGTCACCCCCCCCCCCCCCAGAAAGCAGACACACACAAAAACACAGGCAAACACACATACAAACACTCAAACACACTTAAAAACATACTCAGATGCACACACAAACACTTGGAAACACACTCAGACACACACACAAAAACACACACAAAAACACTGAGACACACAAAAACTCAGACACACACATACAAAATATGTAAACTGCACTGCATTAATTATGAAGCTCATGCCTAGAGCTGCTCCCTGGCTCAGCAGAACATCAAATGAAAGATAAACAGAGCACTCTAAATTAAATCACTGAAGAAAAGGTTTAGGCGCGCAAACTATGAAAATTCTGCTGACTCTGTTCCAAGTCTGTCAGTGCACAGCCCTGGGCCGCATGTCACTGAGCACAGATAGGCAGGCAGGTTTAGGCTAGCAGCGCAACTTTGCAAGCCCCACGGCACACCCACAACATTCATAGTGAAATTGGGCAGGGGAGGAGAAAAGTACAAACAAGCAAAAGCAGCCGGGAAAACTATTTGTTGAAATTGCAGCACTGGCTCAAGGGGCAAAAAAATTGTGTGTCTACAACTTCCCCAGTCCCACTAATGTTCACAAATGCCAGCCTCTAATAAAATAATCTATGCATCTCAACATTGTATTTCTTTTTTTTTTTTGGTGTCACCCCTTGGAGGGTGTCACCCAGGTGCGGCCCGCACCCCCCGCAACCCCTAGTGATGCCACTGTTGCCTGTATCAACATCTCTAACAAAGAATGATCATAGCCATTAGGAATATGGCTGCATATGTCCTTCTAATAGATTGATACTACTGTATCATCACTAATCCTGATGTCCCAAGACTAAACAAGTAAATATACTTCTGTGCACCCTGGATACAATTCCCCTGTAATTAAGTCTGCCTATCCTTATGATCATATGAGATGGGCACCCAGTTTTGGATGTAACAATAATGTTCGAAGCTTACAAGTTAGACGTGTAACTATAGACAGAGTAAACAATACTCTCCCCTCTGACGTGTGAGGGGAGCGGCTATTGCATGCCGTAAATGGCGGGCAACAATTGGTACCCACTTTGAACCAATAAGAACTGCTGCTGCGGGGGTGTTAAGATAGATTTGTATTATGTTTGGTCAAATGACGAATAAATAGAGAATGATGATGGGTTAAGCCCCCTGACTGCCCACTGATTGCGGGATTCATCAAAACATAGAGTAATTTGAATATTATATGATTATATATAGGTATAGATACATACAGATATATATAGGAATATCTATTTAAAAATACTTAAAACATATTCTATTTTTTTCTTTGAGACCTGATATCTTTGAGCCCTTAACTTTTTTGTGCAATTTTTTTTTAAAATAATTTTTATTATATGCTGTTATTATGAGTGTAACTGTAACTTTGTAATGTGTTTTTTATGTGTTTTGTACAACTTTTTTGTTTTGCAAAACAGTTAACCAGAGCTCTGAAGTTGCTGTAATCAATCTAGCATCGTGATTGCACTGAAGTGATCGCATTTACTTTGAACTTGTAATATGAGCTATAAGACCGATGAACGCAAACACCCATAATAAACCCCTTATAACTTGCACTCCGCTCATAATCTGGCCCATTATCATTTAAAGTAGCATTGCTTAATAAAATGTCACTATCTTTATAATCTGTTGTGAAGACTGAACAAAAGTAATCATGTAGACAGTTTGCTATTTGTTTATCTCCTTCCACTACTCTATCATCAGTCTTTATTCATACTATCCATTACCTAGTTTTCCTGTCTTTACTGATATATCTAAAGAAGGTTTTGTCTCCGTAGTTATTGATTGCCCTGCTCTCTCTTCTGCATCAGCTTTAGCCTTTCTGATTAACTTCTTTGTCATCTTTTGTTGGGTTCTCCATTTTCCTTATCCTCTTCTGAGCCAGTGAGTTATTTTTTTTTTTGTAGACTGTCTTTTTTTTGTCTTAACTGCATGTGCTACTTTTCTTGAAAAACACATTATTTTCTTTTACTTTTACAAACAAGGCTAATACAGTGTTTAGTGGCATCTAAAATAGCGTTCTTAAAATATTCACACTGTTTTTGTGCTTCTGTGTAATCCATTTTATAGAATCATTTAGGTATTTGCCCATGTAAGAACAATCAGCCTTTCTAAAATCTAAAACTTTTGTTTTACTATGATTGCACAATACATTTGCCTGAATAATAAATCATACAGAAAGCTGATCACTAGAGCCTAAGTTCTCACTTACAGACTCTTCAGATACTATATCACTGTTTGTAAGTACTAAATCTAATATAGCTCCGTTACGTGTTGGTTCTTTTACTAGTTGTTCAACATATTCCCCTTACTTCTAGTTGATTTAGCAACTGGTACGCTCAATCTACACTAAGCATATTAAAGTCCCCCACTACTATAACTTTGCCCTTTATTGCAGTTTTGGCAATTTCAGTTTATAATTATATTCTAAACGCCTGTTTCCCTTCAGTTTCCATAGTTGCCCAAACACTTTCTACATTGACATTGGTTTCTACAATTTCAGTTGCTTTAATATTTTATGTACAGGAACCCACCCCATTTTTTTCCTGATGTAATCAGGTATGATTGTGTCCCAGTCATGAGAATAACAGTATCTAATATATTTACCAGACTGCAAGCATTTGTGAACATTGCACGAAAAACATTACTAGAATTCTTAGATCATTTTGCATGGTCAATACATCCCCTTCTTATATTCTTTTTCTTCTTATATAACTGCAGTCTAACCATGTTGCTATGGAAACAAAACAGTACATTTTGTTTTTAAAATACATTCTGCTAGATTACGAGTCTTGCGTTAGCCTTAAAAAGCAGCGTTGGGAGGTCCCAACGCTGTTTTTTAACGCCCGCTGGTATTACGAGTCTTGCAGGTACAGGTGTACCGCTCACTTTTTCTCCGCGACTCGAGCATACCGCAAATCCACTTACGTCAATTGCGTATCCTATCTTTTTAATGGGATTTGCCTAACGCTGGTATTACGAGTCTTGGAAAAAGTGAGCGGTACAGCCTCTCCTGTCAAGATTCCTACCGCATTTAAAAGTCAGTAGTTAAGAGTTTTATGGGCTAACGCCGTAACATAAAACTCTTAACTAAAGTGCCAAAAAGTACACTAACACCCATAAACTACCTATTAACCCCTAAACCGAGCCCCCCCCACATCGCAAACACTTAAATTCATTTTTTAACCCCTAATCTGCCGACCGGACATTGCCGCCACTTCAATAAATATATTAACCCCTAAACCGCCGCACTCCCGCCTCGCAAACATTTGTTAAATTTTATTAACCCCTAATCTGCCGTCCCTAACATTGCCGACACTTACCTAGATTTATTAACCCCTAATCTGCCGCCCCCAACGTCGCTGCAACTATATTACATTTATTGACCCCAAAATCTAAGTCTAACCCTAACCCTAACACCCCCCTAACGTAAATATAATTTAAATAAATTGAAATTAAATTACTACAATTAAATAAATTATTCCTATTTAAAACTAAATACTTACCTATAAAATAAACCCTAAAATAGCTACAATAGAACTAATAGTTACATTGTAGCCATCTTAGGATTTATTTTTATTTTACAGGTAAGTTTGTATTTATTTTAACTAGGTACAATAGTTATTAAATAGTTATTAACTATTTAATAACTTCCTTGTTAAAATAATTACAAATTTACCTGTAAAATAAACCCTAACCTAAGTTATAATTACACCTAACACTACACTATAATTAAATTAATTACCTAAACTAACTACAATTAAATTAAATAAACTAAAGTACGAAAAAAACCCACTAAATTACAGAAAAAAATAAAATAATTACAATTTTTTAAACTAATTACACCGAATCTAATCCCCCTAATAAAATAAAAAGCCCCCCAAAATAATAAAAATCCCTACCCTATACTAAATTACAAATAGCCCTTAAAAGGGCCTTTTGCAGGGCATTGCCCCAAAGTAATCAGCTCTATTACCTGTAAAAAAAAAAGACAATACCCCCCAACATTAAAACCCACCACCCACACACCCAACCCTTCTCTAAAACCCACCCAATCTCCCCTTAATTAAACCTAACACCATCCCCTTGAAGATCACCCTACCTTGAGACGTCTTGAAGTGGTCCTCCAGATGGGCAGAAGTCTTCATCCGATCCGGGCAGAAGAGGCGCTCCAGATGGGCAGAAGTCTTCATCCAGGTGGCATCTTCTATCTTCATTCATCCGGAGCAGAGCAGGTCCATCTTCAAGGCATCCGACGCAGAGCATCCTCTTCCATCCCACGACTAACACCAAATGACGGTACCTTTAAGTGACGTCATCCAAGATGGCGTCCCGTCAATTCCGATTGATCCAATCAGCCAATAAGATTGAGCTCGCATTCTATTGGCTGATTGGAACAGCCAATAGAATGCGAGCTCAATCCTATTGGCTGATCCATGGTGTTAGTCGTCGGATGGAAGAGGATGCTCTGCGTCGGATGGCTTGACGATGGACCCGCTCCGCTCCGGATGGATGAAGATAGAAGATGCCGCCTGGATGAAGACTTCTGCCCGTCTGGAGGTCCTCTTCTGCCCAGATCGGATGAAGACTTCTGTCCATCTGGAGGACCACTTCTGCCCGGCTGGTAGGGTGATCTTCAAGGGTTTAGTGTTAGGTTTTATTAAGGGGGGATTGGGTGGGTATTGTATTATTTTTTTTACAGGTAAAAGAGCTGGTTACTTTGGAGCAATGCCCCGCAAAAGGTCCTTTTAAGGGCTATTTGTAATTTAGTATAGGGTAGGGCTTTTTATTATTTTGGGGGGCTTTTTATTTTATTAGGGGGATTAGATTAGGTGTAATTAGTTTAAAATTCTTGAAATTATTTTATTATTTTCTGTAATTTAGTGTTTTTTTTCCGTACTTTAGTTTATTTAATTTAATTGTAATTAATTGTAGTTAGTTTATGTAATTAATTTAATTATAGTGTGGTGTTAGGTGTAATTGTAACTTAGGTTAGGGTTTATTTTACAGGTAAATTTGTAATTATTTTAACTAGGAAGTTATTAAATAGTTAATAACTATTTAATAACTATTGTACCTAGTTAAAATAAATACAAACTTGCCTGTAAAATAAAAATAAATCCTAAGATGGCTACAATGTAACTATTAGTTATATTGTAGCTATTTTAGGGTTTATTTTATAGGTAAGTATTTAGTTTTAAATAGGAATAATTTATTTAATTTTAGTAATTTTATTTAGATTTATTTATAATATATTTAAATTAGGGGGGTGTTAGGGTTAGACTTAGATTTAGGGGTTAATAACATTATTATAGTGGTGGCGACATTGGCGGCGGCAGATTAGGGGTTAATAAGTGTAGTTAGGTGGCGGCGACATTGGGGGCGGCAGATTAGGGGTTAATAAATATAATGTAGGTGTCGGCAATGGCGGGGGCAGCAGATTAGGGGTTAATAATTGTAAGATTAGGGGTGTTTAGACTCGGGGTTCATGTTAGGGTGTTAGGTGTAGACATAAATGTATTTTCCCCATAGGAATCAATGGGGCTGCGTTAGGAGCTTTACGCTGCTTTTTTGCAGTTGTTAGGTTTTTTTTCAGCCGAATCAGCCCCATTGATTCCTATGGGGAAATCGTGCACGAGCACTTTTAGCCAGCTCACCACTACCATAAGCAACGCTGGTATTGAGGTGAGATGTGGAGCTAAATTTTGCTCTCCGCTCACTTTTTTGCGGCTAACGCTGGGTTTAAAAAAATCCCGTAATACCAGCGTTGTCTGCAGGTGAGCGGTGAGGGAAAACTGCTCGTTAACACCGCACCCCTGTTACCGCAAAACTCGTAATCTAGGTGATAGTTATTTGTTGGAGATTAACAAAAAGGGCACTGGCTTTATTTAAATGGAGTGCGTTCATTTAAAAAATATATATATATATATATACAGGGAGTGCAGAATTATTAGGCAAGTTGTATTTTTGAGGATTAATTTTATTATTGAACAACAAACATGTTCTCAATGAACCCAAAAAACTCATTAATATCAAAGCTGAATAGTTTTGGAAGTAGTTTTTAGTTTGTTTTTAGTTATAGCTATTTTAGGCGGATATCTGTGTGTGCAGGTGACTATTACTGTGCATAATTATTAGGCAACTTAACAAAAAACAAATATATACCCATTTCAATTATTTATTTTTACCAGTGAAACCAATATAACATCTCAACATTCACAAATATACATTTCTGACATTCAAAAACAAAACAAAAACAAATCAGTGACCAATATAGCCACCTTTCTTTGCAAGGACACTCAAAAGCCTGCCATCCATGGATTCTGTCAGTGTTTTGATCTGTTCACCATCAACATTGCGTGCAGCAGCAACCACAGCCTCCCAGACACTGTTCAGAGAGGTGTACTGTTTTCCCTCCTTGTAAATCTCACATTTGATGATGGACCACAGGTTCTCAATGGGGTTGAGATCAGGTGAACAAGGAGGCCATGTCATTAGATTTTCTTCTTTTATACCCTTTCTTGCCAGCCACGCTGTGGAGTACTTGGACGCGTGTGATGGAGCATTGTCCTGCATGAAAATCATGTTTTTCTTGAAGGATGCAGACTTCTTCCTGTACCACTGCTTGAAGAAGGTGTCTTCCAGAAACTGGCAGTAGGACTGGGAGTTGAGCTTGACTCCATCCTCAACCCGAAAAGGCCCCACAAGCTCATCTTTGATGATACCAGCCCAAACCAGTACTCCACCTCCACCTTGCTGGCGTCTCAGTCAGACTGGAGCTCTCTGCCCTTTACCAATCCAGCCACGGGCCCATCCATCTGGCCCATCAAGACTCACTCTCATTTCATCAGTCCATAAAACCTTAGAAAAATCAGTCTTGAGATATTTCTTGGCCCAGTCTTGACGTTTCAGCTTGTGTGTCTTGTTCAGTGGTGGTCGTCTTTCAGCCTTTCTTACCTTGGCCATGTCTCTGAGTATTGTACACCTTGTGCTTTTGGGCACTCCAGTGATGTTGCAGCTCTGAAATATGGCCAAACTGGTGTCAAGTGGCATCTTGGCAGCTGCACGCTTGGCTTTTCTCAGTTCATGGGCAGTTATTTTGCGCCTTGGTTTTTCCACACGCTTCTTGCGACCCTGTTGACTATTTTGAATGAAACGCTTGATTGTTCGATGATCACGCTTCAGAAGCTTTGCAATTTTAAGAGTGCTGCATCCCTCTGCAAGATATCTCACTATTTTTTACTTTTCTGAGCCTGTCAAGTCCTTCTTTTGACCCATTTTGCCAAAGGAAAGCAAGTTGCCTAATACTTATGCACACCTGATATAGGATGTTGATGTCATTAGACCACACCCCTTCTCATTACAGAGATGCACATCACCTAATATGCTTAATTGGTAGTAGGCTTTCGAGCCTATACAGTTTGGAGTAAGACAACATGCATAAAGAGGATGATGTGGTCAAAATACTCATTTGCCTAATAATTCTGCACACCCTGTATATATATATATATATATATATATATATATATATAACTATATAGACTGGGAATTATCTGTTTTAGGTAAAATTAAAACTGTATATAAAGTTTGCTGAGAAAATAAAGCACAAGATGGAAGAAAAATAAAGCTCATGCTTTGAACCTCAATAAGAATAGAACCAAGACAAACAAGAAATATATACTTTCAGTCCAATAAAAGACAGTTTATTTTACCAAGGTTTAAAAATGCCATTTGAAAAAATTAGAGACCTTTAAAATATATTTTTTCTCTATATAACTGTACAAGAGTAGCTGGTGAGTTTACCAATGTTTGAGAACAAAGGGCAGTAGACAGATGTTTGTACCGTAAAAATCTGCTCATGTATACTCATCTGCATGTAATCATGTACCCAGCACTTCAGAATTTGCCATCATTTTACACAAGTATTTGCACACAAGTTGGTGCACATAAGTAGGTATACATGAAATGGTATACATGAGTAGGTGCACATAAGTAGGTGCACATGAGTTGATGCACATGAGTTGATGCGCATGAGTAAATGCACATGAGTAGGTGCACATGAGTAGGTATACATGAGCAGGTGCACATGAGTAGGTGCACATAAGTAGGTATACATGAGCAGGTGCACATGAGTAGATGCACATAGGTAGGTATACATGAGTAGGTGCACATAAGTAGGTATACATGGGTAGATGCACATAAGTAGGTATATATGAGTAGGTGCACATAAGTAGATGGACATGAGTAGGTGCACATAAGTAGGTATACATGAGTAGGTGCACATGAGTAGTTGCACATAAGTAGATGCCCATAAGTAGTTGCACATAAGTAGATGCATATAAGTAGATGCCCATGAGTGGATGCACACGAGTAGATGCACATAAGTAGGTATACATGAGTAGATGCACATAATAAGGTATACATGTATAGGTGCACATAAGTAGATGCCCATGAGTAGATGCACATGAGTAGGTGCACATAAGTAGGTATACATAAGTAGATGCCCATGAGTAGTTGCACATAAGTAGATGCATATAAGTAGATGCCCATGAGTGGATGCACATGAGTAGATGCACATGAGTAGGTGTGCACAACAGTAAACTAGATATACATTTGAGAGGCTTTGTTGTAAAGGCAAGAGCATGTTCTAAATTCATTGTTACTTTACCTATATTAATTGGCATTCCTGAGGGTAAAGTAGTCTCATTTGGTTATAATAAATGCTGTCTCCAGGGGGTGGTCAGGATTTTCACCTACACTTATACCCAGCATGTGGAATTCATAAAGACGCTATAGCCCTTGTAAAGTATATCACAGTCATGTCCAACCATATCAAAGATGACAATGTTGTCTACTTTATATATTTATTTTACTTCTCTTTAAGGGCCCAATTATCTAAAGCTCTCCACTCTGGCGAGATTATCTAAGAAGGCTCATCAGTACTGTGAGATCCCTCAATTTTATAAAGGCAAATTTGATAGCTTGATAGCTGTTTATGCAGATTTTGAATGTGAGGAGAGACACATACATTGCAATATAATGCTAAAAAAAGGCATTAGTTCCTAGAGGTGAATGGTTACAACATAGATGCTGGTCTATTGATTATAATGGAGACTGACTCTAAACTTCCAGATGTGACAAGGTACAGGTACAAATTCTGTAATTTTTGAGTTGCTGCAAGTTTTTTCTTTTTTGCATATAGACAAATGACACTGATTCATAATAATAATGAAATGCAAATACATGGCTATAAGATTATATATCAAGCAATGAGACAAAATATATAGTTCATATTAATAATAAAAATAGGTGAATATGTGGCTGCCCATATATTGGATAACCTTATAAATAGATGTAACCTCGTTATTTTTTTTATGCAGATCACAAAAGGTAAAAATAAAACTATAATTAAAAATATTAAAACCATCATGGGGGATATGTATCAAAGCGTCAACTATATTGCATTCACGGGTGTCAATACGCTCGCCTAACATCGCCAAACATCGCGCCTGAGGATCTGAATATGATATCCATATTTATAAATAAAGCCGTCAAAAACACGCGCACCAAGTACGGGGCGATGAGCATCGGACTGTTGTTAACTAACAGTCATCGATGACGCTGCTATTCGTGTTTTTCCCAACTTTATTTATACCATATCACTAAACGCCACCGCCGCAACCTAAATAAAGTTATTAACCCCTATCCCGCCGCCACCGCTGCAACCTAACTAAACTTATTAACCCCTATCCAGCCGCTCCCCGACACCGCCGCAACCTAAATAAACTTATTTACCCCTAAACCTCTGGCCTCCCACATCACCACCACTAACTAAACCTATTAACCCCTAAACCGTCAGCCCCCCACATCGCCAAAAACAAAATTAAGCTATTAACCCCTAAACCTAACAGCCCTTTAACTTTAAATTAAAATGACAAGATCCCTATCTTAATATAAAACTTACCTGTAGAATTAAAATAAACTAATTTTAAACTATTAATTAACCTACCCTAACTATTATACTAAAATTAAATTAAACTATGCTGTGGATGCCATAGAAATCAATGGGAGTCTGAAAGCACTGAAAGATTATGTTCGATGCTGCAAGACAATTAAATAACGTTTACACCTAACACCCTAACATAAACCCTGAGTCTAAACACCCCTAATCTGCCGGCCCCGACATTGCCACAACCTAAATAAAATGTATTAACCCCTATCTCGCCGCTCCCTGACATCGCCGCCTCTAAATAAACTTATTAGATAAACTTATTAACCCCTAAACCTCTGGCCTTTTGTGGGGCATTGCCCCAAAGATATCAACTCTTTTACCTGTAAAAAAAAAAATACAAACACCCCCCAACCAAAACCCACCATCCAACCAACCCCCCCAAATAAAACCCCCCAACCTAAGCTACCCATTGCCCTGAAATGGGCATTTGTATGGACATTGTCCTTAAAAGGGCATTTAGCTCTTTTACATTGCCCAGACCCTAATCTAAAAATAAAACTCACCCAAAAAGCCCTTAAAAAAAACCTAACACTAACCCTGACGATCCACTTACAGTTCTTGAAGTCCCAGTTGAAGGATCCCTCCAGCCGGCGAAATCATCATCCATGCGGCAAGAAGTCTTCATACAGACGGCCTCTTCTATCTTAATCCAGCCGGCCTCTTCTATCTTCATCGAGCCGGTGCGGAGCGGGTCCATCCTAAAGACATCGGGCGTGGAGCTCCACTTCTTACGGTCGCCGCCGTAAACTGAAGCTTCAATGCAAGGGAGGCGATTCAAGATGGCTGATTTGAATTTAACACTCAAATCAGCCAATAGGATACAAGCTACTGAAATTCTATTGGCTGTTCAAATCAGCTCCGCGCCGGCTGGATGAAGATAGAAGAGGCCTCCTGGATGAAGACTTCACCAACTGGATGAAGATAGAAGAGGCTGTCTGGATGAAGACTTTGCCGGTTAGATGGATCCTTCAAGCGGGACTTCAAGAACTGTAAGTGGATCGTTGGGGGTTAGTGTAAGGTTTTTTTAAGGGTTTTTTGGGTGGGTTTTATTTTTAGATTAGGGTCTGGGCAATGTAAAAGAGCTTAATGCCCTTTTAAGGGCAATGCCCATACAAATGCCCTTTTCAGGGAAATGGGTAGCTTAGTTTTTTTTTAGAGTTAGGATTTTTATTTGGGGGGTTGGTTGGGGGGTGGGTTGTAACTGTTGGGGGGGTGTTTGTATTTTTTTTACAGGTAAAAGAGCTGATAACTTTGGGGCAATGCCCCACAAAAGGCCCTTTTAAGGGCCATTGGTAGTTTATTGTAGGCTAGGGTTTTTTTTTTTATTTGGGGGAGGACTTTTTTTATTTTGATAGGGCTATTAGATTACGTGTAAAAAATATAGCTTTGATAATTTGGTTTGTTATTTTTCGTAATTTAGTGGGGGGTTTTTGTAACTTAGTGTTTGTTTTTGTAATTTAGTACTTTTAATAAGGTTTAATTGTATATTTAAATAATTTAAGTAGGGTTAGGTTTTTTTAATATGTAATTTAGTTTATTTAATTTTAGTATAATAGTTAGGGTAGGTTAATTAATAGTTTAAAATTATTTTATTTTAATTCTACAGGTAAGTTTTAATTTATATTAAGATAGGGATCTTGAAATTTTAATTTAAAGTTAAGGGGTTGTTTAGTTAATAGCATAATTTAGTTTTTGGCAATGTGTGGGGCTGACGGTTTAGGGGTTAATAGGTTTAGTTAGTGGTGGTGATGTGGGAGGCCAGGAGTTTAGGGGTTAATAAGTTTATTTAGTGGCGGCGGTGTCAGGGAGCGGCATAATAGGGGTTAATACATTTTATTTAGGTTGTAGCGATGTCAGGGGTGGCAGATTAGGGGTGTTTAGACTCAGGGTTTATGTTAGGGTGTTAGGTGTAAACGTAACTTGTTTTCTACCATAGAAATCAATGGGGTATATTTCATTGTCTTGCAGCAGCAAACAAAAACTTTCAGTGCTTTCAGACTCCCATTGATTTCTATGGCATCCGCGGCCTCAAGGGTGGCAGATTAAAAACCAGGTACGATGCGTCGCAATAGCCGACTATTTGATAAATTGGAAAACGTGTCAAGTAGATCTGTAATGATGTAAGCATCGATCTGCATCGGAAATCAACATTTTCAGGTCTTGAGGCTTTGATAACTAGGTCGGATCAATCTCGCAAAACAATTACGACGTGGAATTCCGGCGTATTTGTGGTTGACACTTTGATAGATAGGCCCCCATGTGTGATTTACTAATTACAAAAATATGAGGCCTCAATCACAAAACGTGCCCAGAAACAATACTGCACCAGTATATACAGGCTTTAAACAGTGTTCAATCAGTTCTCAGATAGTAGATCCAACTACCGGTATATAGGAGCCATCTTCCTTTTTTATTCTTAAAAAAGTTTCCTCTACCATTGATGGTGCTGAAGATAAGTCAGTGACCTCCAGTGGGCGAGTAGTTGTCCACCTGCAAGTACCGGTGTTCTGTAATATTTCCCTATCTTGTTATGTTCTCCTAGCTTTGTAACGCGTACGGCCAAACCTACATCGAGATAGAGAAATATTTGTTTCAAAAGGAGGCTGATATTAAAATAGTGATCAGATTATGTATAATTTTCCGACCACATTATATTTGGCTGAGTGCAGATCTCGCTCAAATATAAATAATTAAAACATAAACACAAAATATTATGTATGGTATTAGGTTGTGATGATAGCGTTCATTTTATAAATGTATTTTTCAGGCTATATAACAAAAAATAATCGAAACATCTGTATCCGTAAAAACTACATTTATAAAATGAATGCTGTCATCACAATATAATAACATACATAATATTTTTTAATTATGTTTTAATGTTTTATGTTTGAGCGAGATCTGCACTCAAAACAGCCAAATATCACCATCTGATCAATATTTTGACATCAGCCTCCGTTTCAAAGAAAAATGGCGGATAGGAAAGTGCTCTATCTGGCCGTACGCGTTATGTAAGTAGGAAAACGCAACACAGTAGGCAAATATAACAGAACACGGGCAGAAAGAAAAAGCTAGACAAAACCACACAGAGCAGGCGGATCCAGGGAACAAGGATTTGTGTGATTCAATGCTCAATATTAATTGTTTTTAGTAAGTGCAATATTTCTTGCGCACTGTAATTGTAATAAATTCACAATGATTTGGAGATGCGCTGCTTTCTTTTGTCTATAAAACAAAATAAACTAAATACAGCAGAAAGCAAGCACAACACGACATTGTTTATGAATAATAACTCATTATAGGGGTATATTGAATACAGCAAGTGAGACCGTAAAAATATTTATATATGGAATATATATTGCAAATGAGGGCTTCATACATCTGTTCTCTTCATTTGTTAAAGAAACATGAAAGTTAAAATTAAACTTTAATGAATCAGCTTATTTCATTTTAAGTCCCTTTTTTAAATTCACTTGTATTATCGCATATATTCTGCTCTATTTGTGTTCTTTGTTTAAAAGCTTATATATATATATATATATATATGTTCAGCAGCAACAACAGCAGCAGCAATGAGCTACTGGGAGCTAGCTGGTGATTTGTGACTTCACATAAATATATACCTCTTGTCATTGGCTCACTGAATGCATTGATTTGTGACTACACATATATATACCTCTTGCCATTGGCTCACTGAATGCATTGCTGCTATGAAGATAACTTTAACTGTTTGGTACCTTTGCATGGGATAAACACATAGGGCTAGATTACAAGTGGAGCGCTAATTTAGCACGCACCCTTAAACAAGCAAATTCGCCTGTTTATAGGCGCACGATAAATAACCAACCATTACAAGTGTCCCAATTGCCCCAAAAATAAAGTATATTTTAGTTTTTTATTTTAAAAAAATTATCTTTTTAATAAAAAACATCTGCACTAAGCAGTTTTTGGGGGCTAAAGTTGGCGGGTGTGGGGTGTTAGAAAAAAAAACAGCATTGAAAAGTGCCTTTACATTGCATTCTATGGGGAACTATGTGTTCCCTGTCAATATATATGTATCTGCTTATATACCTATAGATGTATGTGTTAATATGTGTATATACACATATAAACATATATATATAAAAAATCATATACATATATATTTACAATCTGCTGCCCATCGCTGCGTGACTTACCCCCTACGCTGCGCTAGTTCTCATGCAGTGTCTCACATTGCGGACCAGTTAAAAAAACAGTGTGTGGAACGCAAATATTATGTTTGCAAAATCGCAATTTTGTGTTCCACTCATAATCTGGCCCATAAGGTTTGATTACAATCTTTAAAACTGATTTTGTACTTTCCACCAAAATTGGTTGTCGGGTTTTTCTAGTGATCACAATGCAAAATGTGTTAAAAGCCCACAGCCGCAAACACCTTTTTAACATAAAAAAATCTGTAATTATTTTTCTCATTGAAGTATAACATAATCTAAAAATATCATAAATACTTTCCTGTGATTCCAAATTACTCAAATCCGAAGCAAAGCTTTGCAGGAAGTGCTATGATAAAGGAAAAAGCCTTCTAATTTAATCCTGAAAACATGTTTCAATTAGAAAAAAGTTGATTAAATCTGAGTGTAATTTTTCATGTAGAAAATAAATGATGACTTGGGTCAGGATGTCAATTTCTTGGTTCAGCTTGTGAGCTTCGTGTTGCAGATCAGTGTAAGTAGAAGGAAATTCATCAAACAAAGACAGATCAGCGGAAAAGGTCATAACTTATTCACATTATGTCCCTGCTTGGCTTTTATTTGCTTTGCGAGGCCATCATCTGCCAAATCTACAATAAGCTGTGACATAACATGACATTTATAAAGTGTATTACTCCTTGTATTGTAGCTCCGTCTGCTCCTGTAATAAACCCTCAGACTCCAAATTCTGCGACGGCGACATCATTACGCGTGTGCTGGAGTGTTTTCTCTGATGATAGTGTAGAAAGTTACCAGCTGTGCTACAGGCCCGTGTGTGATGAAACACCGGGGGAAGATCAGGAAGGTAAGTGTCTTTCTATATGCAAAGCTCAAAGCATTTGTATTAACAGTGCAATAAACATTCTACAGTGCCCTAATGCAGATGGCTATAAAATAGATTATGGTTGTTAAAGCTTTTCAGGTGCTGAACCAAAAATGGTGCTGGCTCCTAAGCTTACATTCTTGCTTTTTCAAATAAAGATACCAATAGAAGAAAAATTGATAATAGGAGTAAATTAGAAAGTTTCTTAAAATTGCATGCTCTATCTGAATTATAACAGTTTAATTTTGACTAAACTATCCCTTTAACCTTACCAATTGCATGGGATGTGTACCCACTCCAGTCTGAGAATGCAGTCCTTCTCTATATTATGGGTGTATCTAGAAAAATCACAAATTGGTTTTGTCATCCTTGTTTATATCAGTTTGTTTGGATGCTAGCATGTGTGGATATAGGTTAGGGACTATATATTATCTATAGTCTTTGTTTAAAGAACAAACTAGCAATACGGTGGATATGGCAGTTTTGCAAGTAATTGTATCTGATTTTCAATGTTTGCATTCCAGAGTTTATGATACCAGCCAAAGAAACCTACTGCATAGTTAACAACCTGATGCCAAATACACATTATGAATTTTGGGTGACAGCTTTAAACACCACAGGTACAAGCCCAGCAAGTGAAAGTTCAGTATATGTCACAGGTAATTTGATGTATTCTTATGTTTTGTATGTATCACTGTGCATAGTAATTTTACAACATTCCCAACACAGCATGTTATAATTATAGATCATTTCTAACATGGGGCATATACATGTCTAGGATCTGATGTTGTCTTACCTCTCTGTATTTAGGTTTGTTGTTTTTGATCACATGATGTGAATTAAATGATAAAACAAAAAACAAACTAAATAAAACAGAACATATATTGTACTTACCATCCCAATGACAGCTTGCTTTTTTCAAGGTTTGTTATTGCGATAACAATTCATGCTTGTACTTGTGTGTATGTACTTGTCAGTTACTCTATTTTCCTACCAAATTTAAATTCTGTGCATCGTCATGTTATGGTTTGAGCAATTACGTCTGTGACCATGAATATTTATTAGTGTCAATCAACTGCTTTGTTTTCCATTTTGTCTTACATGAAAATAACAATCATGGTCACATCACTCTGATAGCATAAAGTCACCACAAACACTACATTTAGTGTCATGTAGTGTCATGTTCTGTCAACTTGCTAAATTATGAGAAAATAAGTAGTTCAAAGCACATCATTACCTCATAATTTCACTGCATGCACTCATCTCTGAACAATCTCTGAAGAAAAAAACTAAAATATTTCCTACCCCCCCACACACACACACATATAAACACGCAAACACATATATAAACACAAACGCACACATATAAATACAAACACACATATACACACATAAACACACAAACATATATAAATACACACATATGTAAACAAACACACACACATATAAACACAAACACACTTATAAACCACAAACACACACACATATAAATATACAAACAAACACATATGTAAACAAACACACACATAAACCCAAACACACATATAAAACAAACCCACACACACATATACACACAAACACACAAACATATATAAATACACACATATGTAAACAAACACACACACATATAAACACAAACACACTTATAAACCACAAACACACACACATATAAATATACAAACAAACACATATGTAAACAAACACACACATAAACCCAAACACACATATAAAACAAACCCACACACACATATACACACATAAACACACAAACATATATAAATACACACATATGTAAACAAACACACACACACACATATGTAAACAAACACTTATAAACCACAAAAACATACACACACACACATATAAACATACAAACACATATGTAAAAAACACACATAAACCCAAACACACATATAAAACAAACCCACATACACATATAAATACAAAAACACACACACACACATATACACACATAAACACACAAACATATATAAATACACACATGTAAACAAACACACACACACATATGTAAACAAACACACGTATAAACCACAAACACATACACACACACACATATAAACATACAAACACATATGTAAACAAACACACACATAAACCCAAACACACATATAAAACAAACCCACATAAATATATACATACAAAAACACACACACACATAGAAACACAAACACACACATATAAACAAGTACACATACAGACACATATTAACACACATATAAAGTACATATATTAAGTGGGATTTGGAGGGTTTTTAGCATTTATGTATTAATGTTTAGCCCAGGGTGGGGACAGTATATAGCACTGCTGAACATGGACAACTGTATATACCTCTGCTGGACATGAAAAGTATATTATATACCACTGCTGAACATGGAAAACTGTATATAGCACTGCTGGACATAGAAAGCTGTATATAGCACTGCTGGACATGAAAAACTATATATAGCAGTGCTGGACATGGAAAACTGTATATAGCACTGCTGGACATGGAAAACTTTATATAGTACTGCTGGACATGGAAAATCTTTTTTATAGCACTGATGGACATGGAAAGCTGTATATAGCACTGCTGGACATGGAAAACAGTAAATTAGAAATATATCTGGAATTCATATGTAAACAGGTATCTGGGTACCTGATGCATTAAAAGATGATTGAAGGAGAGGGGCAAAAAGGGAAATGTCCCCTCACTAGAATTTTGCTCACATGGTGTGTGTATGTGTATGGATGTATGTATATATATATATATATATATATATATATATATATATATATATATATATATATAACACACAGAGAAAACCCAGCACTCACTTACAAGCTCTCAGCTAAGATTTAAAAGCAAAAATGGAAAGGTTAGTCACCGCATCTGGCCAAATGGGACAAGCTCAGGTACCACGTCAAGGTCCTCTCCAATACCTGAGACCCTAAAACAGCCACACAATGCAAGCTTTCAAATCCAAACAAACTGAAAACAAGGGAAGGGTGCACAGGAATATGTAACCACCCTAGACATATACAAAACACGGAAGGGAACTGCACTCTCATACCGGACCGGGTACACATCCCATGACCCTGCAGCATGCTCAGCCCTGGGTGCCACTGGCACTCACAGGAAGCTGTGCTGTCCCCAGAGCCACAAGCAGTTAACCCCAGACAGGTCTGGGTGCAAGAACCATAGGGAAAATTACAAAACAAATTAATACAACACACAGAGAAAACCCAGCACTCACTTACAAGCTCTCAGCTAAGATTTAAAAGCAAAAATGGAAAGGTTAGTCACCGCATCTGGCCAAATGGGACAAGCTCAGGTACCACGTCAAGGTCCTCTCCAATACCTGAGACCCTAAAACAGCCACACAATGCAAGCTTTCAAATCCAAACAAACTGAAAACAAGGGAAGGGTGCACAGGAATATGTAACCACCCTAGACATATACAAAACACGGAAGGGAACTGCACTCTCATACCGGACCGGGTACACATCCCATGACCCTGCAGCATGCTCAGCCCTGGGTGCCACTGGCACTCACAGGAAGCTGTGCTGTCCCCAGAGCCACAAGCAGTTAACCCCAGACAGGTCTGGGTGCAAGAACCATAGGGAAAATTACAAAACAAATTAATACAACACACAGAGAAAACCCAGCACTCACTTACAAGCTCTCAGCTAAGATTTAAAAGCAAAAATGGAAAGGTTAGTCACCGCATCTGGCCAAATGGGACAAGCTCAGGTACCACGTCAAGGTCCTCTCCAATACCTGAGACCCTAAAACAGCCACACAATGCAAGCTTTCAAATCCAAACAAACTGAAAACAAGGGAAGGGTGCACAGGAATATGTAACCACCCTAGACATATACAAAACACGGAAGGGAACTGCACTCTCATACCGGACCGGGTACACATCCCATGACCCTGCAACATGCTCAGCCCTGGGTGCCACTGGCACTCACAGGAAGCTGTGCTGTCCCCAGAGCCACAAGCAGTTAACCCCAGACAGGTCTGGGTGCAAGAACCATAGGGAAAATTACAAAACAAATTAATACAACACACAGAGAAAACCCAGCACTCACTTACAAGCTCTCAGCTAAGATTTAAAAGCAAAAATGGAAAGGTTAGTCACCGCATCTGGCCTAATGGGACAAGCTCAGGTACCACGTCAAGGTCCTCTCCAATACCTGAGACCCTAAAACAGCCACACAATGCAAGCTTTCAAATCCAAACAAACTGAAAACAAGGGAAGGGTGCACAGGAATATGTAACCACCCTAGACATATACAAAACACGGAAGGGAACTGCACTCTCATACCGGACCGGGTACACATCCCATGACCCTGCAACATGCTCAGCCCTGGGTGCCACTGGCACTCACAGGAAGCTGTGCTGTCCCCAGAGCCACAAGCAGTTAACCCCAGACAGGTCTGGGTGCAAGAACCATAGGGAAAATTACAAAACAAATTAATACAACACACAGAGAAAACCCAGCACTCACTTACAAGCTCTCAGCTAAGATTTAAAAGCAAAAATGGAAAGGTTAGTCACCGCATCTGGCCAAATGGGACAAGCTCAGGTACCACGTCAAGGTCCTCTCCAATACCTGAGACCCTAAAACAGCCACACAATGCAAGCTTTCAAATCCAAACAAACTGAAAACAAGGGAAGGGTGCACAGGAATATGTAACCACCCTAGACATATACAAAACACGGAAGGGAACTGCACTCTCATACCGGACCGGGTACACATCCCATGACCCTGCAACATGCTCAGCCCTGGGTGCCACTGGCACTCACAGGAAGCTGTGCTGTCCCCAGAGCCACAAGCAGTTAACCCCAGACAGGTCTGGGTGCAAGAACCATAGGGAAAATTACAAAACAAATTAATACAACACACAGAGAAAACCCAGCACTCACTTACAAGCTCTCAGCTAAGATTTAAAAGCAAAAATGGAAAGGTTAGTCACCGCATCTGGCCAAATGGGACAAGCTCAGGTACCACGTCAAGGTCCTCTCCAATACCTGAGACCCTAAAACAGCCACACAATGCAAGCTTTCAAATCCAAACAAACTGAAAACAAGGGAAGGGTGCACAGGAATATGTAACCACCCTAGACATATACAAAACACGGAAGGGAACTGCACTCTCATACCGGACCGGGTACACATCCCATGACCCTGCAACATGCTCAGCCCTGGGTGCCACTGGCACTCACAGGAAGCTGTGCTGTCCCCAGAGCCACAAGCAGTTAACCCCAGACAGGTCTGGGTGCAAGAACCATAGGGAAAATTACAAAACAAATTAATACAACACACAGAGAAAACCCAGCACTCACTTACAAGCTCTCAGCTAAGATTTAAAAGCAAAAATGGAAAGGTTAGTCACCGCATCTGGCCAAATGGGACAAGCTCAGGTACCACGTCAAGGTCCTCTCCAATACCTGAGACCCTAAAACAGCCACACAATGCAAGCTTTCAAATCCAAACAAACTGAAAACAAGGGAAGGGTGCACAGGAATATGTAACCACCCTAGACATATACAAAACACGGAAGGGAACTGCACTCTCATACCGGACCGGGTACACATCCCATGACCCTGCAACATGCTCAGCCCTGGGTGCCACTGGCACTCACAGGAAGCTGTGCTGTCCCCAGAGCCACAAGCAGTTAACCCCAGACAGGTCTGGGTGCAAGAACCATAGGGAAAATTACAAAACAAATTAATACAACACACAGAGAAAACCCAGCACTCACTTACAAGCTCTCAGCTAAGATTTAAAAGCAAAAATGGAAAGGTTAGTCACCGCATCTGGCCAAATGGGACAAGCTCAGGTACCACGTCAAGGTCCTCTCCAATACCTGAGACCCTAAAACAGCCACACAATGCAAGCTTTCAAATCCAAACAAACTGAAAACAAGGGAAGGGTGCACAGGAATATGTAACCACCCTAGACATATACAAAACACGGAAGGGAACTGCACTCTCATACCGGACCGGGTACACATCCCATGACCCTGCAACATGCTCAGCCCTGGGTGCCACTGGCACTCACAGGAAGCTGTGCTGTCCCCAGAGCCACAAGCAGTTAACCCCAGACAGGTCTGGGTGCAAGAACCATAGGGAAAATTACAAAACAAATTAATACAACACACAGAGAAAACCCAGCACTCACTTACAAGCTCTCAGCTAAGATTTAAAAGCAAAAATGGAAAGGTTAGTCACCGCATCTGGCCAAATGGGACAAGCTCAGGTACCACGTCAAGGTCCTCTCCAATACCTGAGACCCTAAAACAGCCACACAATGCAAGCTTTCAAATCCAAACAAACTGAAAACAAGGGAAGGGTGCACAGGAATATGTAACCACCCTAGACATATACAAAACACGGAAGGGAACTGCACTCTCATACCGGACCGGGTACACATCCCATGACCCTGCAACATGCTCAGCCCTGGGTGCCACTGGCACTCACAGGAAGCTGTGCTGTCCCCAGAGCCACAAGCAGTTAACCCCAGACAGGTCTGGGTGCAAGAACCATAGGGAAAATTACAAAACAAATTAGAGGACCTTGACGTGGTACCTGAGCTTGTCCCATTTGGCCAGATGCGGTGACTAACCTTTCCATTTTTGCTTTTAAATCTTAGCTGAGAGCTTGTAAGTGAGTGCTGGGTTTTCTCTGTGTGTTGTATTAATTTGTTTTGTAATTTTCCCTATGGTTCTTGCACCCAGACCTGTCTGGGGTTAACTGCTTGTGGCTCTGGGGACAGCACAGCTTCCTGTGAGTGCCAGTGGCACCCAGGGCTGAGCATGTTGCAGGGTCATGGGATGTGTACCCGGTCCGGTATGAGAGTGCAGTTCCCTTCCGTGTTTTGTATATGTCTAGGGTGGTTACATATTCCTGTGCACCCTTCCCTTGTTTTCAGTTTGTTTGGATTTGAAAGCTTGCATTGTGTGGCTGTTTTAGGGTCTCAGGTATTGGAGAGGACCTTGACGTGGTACCTGAGCTTGTCCCATTTGGCCAGATGCGGTGACTAACCTTTCCATTTTTGCTTTTAAATCTTAGCTGAGAGCTTGTAAGTGAGTGCTGGGTTTTCTCTGTGTGTTGTATTAATTTGTTTTGTAATTTTCCCTATGGTTCTTGCACCCAGACCTGTCTGGGGTTAACTGCTTGTGGCTCTGGGGACAGCACAGCTTCCTGTGAGTGCCAGTGGCACCCAGGGCTGAGCATGTTGCAGGGTCATGGGATGTGTACCCGGTCCGGTATGAGAGTGCAGTTCCCTTCCGTGTTTTGTATATGTCTAGGGTGGTTACATATTCCTGTGCACCCTTCCCTTGTTTTCAGTTTGTTTGGATTTGAAAGCTTGCATTGTGTGGCTGTTTTAGGGTCTCAGGTATTGGAGAGGACCTTGACGTGGTACCTGAGCTTGTCCCATTTGGCCAGATGCGGTGACTAACCTTTCCATTTTTGCTTTTAAATCTTAGCTGAGAGCTTGTAAGTGAGTGCTGGGTTTTCTCTGTGTGTTGTATTAATTTGTTTTGTAATTTTCCCTATGGTTCTTGCACCCAGACCTGTCTGGGGTTAACTGCTTGTGGCTCTGGGGACAGCACAGCTTCCTGTGAGTGCCAGTGGCACCCAGGGCTGAGCATGTTGCAGGGTCATGGGATGTGTACCCGGTCCGGTATGAGAGTGCAGTTCCCTTCCGTGTTTTGTATATGTCTAGGGTGGTTACATATTCCTGTGCACCCTTCCCTTGTTTTCAGTTTGTTTGGATTTGAAAGCTTGCATTGTGTGGCTGTTTTAGGGTCTCAGGTATTGGAGAGGACCTTGACGTGGTACCTGAGCTTGTCCCATTTGGCCAGATGCGGTGACTAACCTTTCCATTTTTGCTTTTAAATCTTAGCTGAGAGCTTGTAAGTGAGTGCTGGGTTTTCTCTGTGTGTTGTATTAATTTGTTTTGTAATTTTCCCTATGGTTCTTGCACCCAGACGTGTCTGGGGTTAACTGCTTGTGGCTCTGGGGACAGCACAGCTTCCTGTGAGTGCCAGTGGCACCCAGGGCTGAGCATGTTGCAGGGTCATGGGATGTGTACCCGGTCCGGTATGAGAGTGCAGTTCCCTTCCGTGTTTTGTATATGTCTAGGGTGGTTACATATTCCTGTGCACCCTTCCCTTGTTTTCAGTTTGTTTGGATTTGAAAGCTTGCATTGTGTGGCTGTTTTAGGGTCTCAGGTATTGGAGAGGACCTTGACGTGGTACCTGAGCTTGTCCCATTTGGCCAGATGCGGTGACTAACCTTTCCATTTTTGCTTTTAAATCTTAGCTGAGAGCTTGTAAGTGAGTGCTGGGTTTTCTCTGTGTGTTATATTAATTTGTTTTGTAATTTTCCCTATGGTTCTTGCACCCAGACCTGTCTGGGGTTAACTGCTTGTGGCTCTGGGGACAGCACAGCTTCCTGTGAGTGCCAGTGGCACCCAGGGCTGAGCATGTTGCAGGGTCATGGGATGTGTACCCGGTCCGGTATGAGAGTGCAGTTCCCTTCCGTGTTTTGTATATGTCTAGGGTGGTTACATATTCCTGTGCACCCTTCCCTTGTTTTCAGTTTGTTTGGATTTGAAAGCTTGCATTGTGTGGCTGTTTTAGGGTCTCAGGTATTGGAGAGGACCTTGACGTGGTACCTGAGCTTGTCCCATTTGGCCAGATGCGGTGACTAACCTTTCCATTTTTGCTTTTAAATCTTAGCTGAGAGCTTGTAAGTGAGTGCTGGGTTTTCTCTGTGTGTTGTATTAATTTGTTTTGTAATTTTCCCTATGGTTCTTGCACCCAGACCTGTCTGGGGTTAACTGCTTGTGGCTCTGGGGACAGCACAGCTTCCTGTGAGTGCCAGTGGCACCCAGGGCTGAGCATGTTGCAGGGTCATGGGATGTGTACCCGGTCCGGTATGAGAGTGCAGTTCCCTTCCGTGTTTTGTATATATATATATATATATATATAGTGACATAGCTCAGGGGATTGTATATAATTAAATATGTTTATTTACAAATGATTTAATTACATGGCTGTGTTGATATGTATATTATTGGTTTGTACCAGCACTATATTACATATACAAAACAGAGTATCAATCTAGGTGTAAAAAAGAAACACCTGAGCCCTCTAAGTAACAATGTATCAAGATAAGAAGAGTAAACAAATTAAGTCCATATTTAAGAAATATTGGTATATGCTTTTATCTGACAATTTACTCAAAACACATATTTCATCCCAACCGTGTTTTATTTATAGGAGGGCAAGAAATCTGAATGACTATCTGTTTAAAAATAATTTTAACCATAATGCCAAGAAAACACCTTTATTTCATGGATCTATTCCATGATGCTATTGCAAGAAGGTTTGTTCCCATATAATAAAAAAGAATGAAGAATGGAGCTGACTGCGCCTGGAATATAGTAACCACGCTCACTAAAATGGGCCTACCTAACAAAAGGCCCAAGGTAACAGAGGAAAAGATTAATTAATTAGGAGCACCAAGGGCTTAAGGTTACTTATCAAGGGGAGTGGGGATAAATAAATCCAAGTACAGAAGTTAAAATAAAGGAGTAAAACAAATGTTTAATTGGGTCCTGAATACCCACATAGGGCTAAAATTATGAACACATAAAATGTGAACAGATAAAAAATGTATAGAGAGGTAGAATCTACAGAGTATATATACAAAAATGTATGCTCTTAACTATACAGTGCTAAATAAGGTGCAGAATTAATTACACAATCAATAGTAACAAATGGTCAGAGAAAAACATAAAAACATACATCAAGAAAATAAAAAATACATCAAGAAAATAAAAAATATATGATAATACCCGGGTATCAGTGGGAAGGGATCCCAAAAATTGATTGGCCCCTCCAGGGGTGAGGTGAAGGAAAAAAAGTCTATATCGGGAAGTCCAAAAATCAATGTGAAGTATATGGGATAAAAGCTGAATAGTGTCCGTAGAGTAGAAGAATAATAAGTCCTTGATGGTGTCCTAAGTGATAGTAATGGTAATAGTACCAGCCTGTAGGTGTGAGCTTCGTGAAGACAGTGAGTCCAAGCCTGCTATACCTGTAGAAATTAAATAAAAAAACAACATGCAAAAATCAGCTTTAACAAATGAGTCTATAAGAAACTGACTCACCAGGGTAGAATACAAGCCTCCTTATGTGCAGTCTACGCATTTCAGCCCTTAACAGGGCCTTTCTCAAGACATAAGGAGGTGTATATATTGAGGCCTTATAAATGTTAAAAGTACCAATCAATGGGTCAGGATTTTCCCGCCAAACAAATCACTGCAAACCTATGCCGTAGCATCAAAAGTGTGTGTCACGTATGGACGCCACATGTATTTCCGGTTCAGGTGTGATGACTTCCGGTTTCGCGTCACATCCGGTTTGTGGGCTTCCGGTTTAGTGCCGTGGCGCTATTTCCGGTATTAGGTATCCATATTTAGTGTGGGCATGTTTGCCCTGATTTTTTTTTTTCTTTGAGGTTTGAAAAAAGGCATACATAAAACATAGGACAGTAAAACACAGTATTGCTAGAATACATAAATCTCATGGTAAAGAGTTTCAAGTATACAATATATATTTCTAAAACAAAGGTCCAAGGTTATAGTCAATAATTCAGATGCCTAATACTCAGTTAACCTCCGTGATGACATAAGAGGTCACTCATGGGCCTCGTCACTGTATATCCCAAGAGTAGGAGGTTATTCCCAATAATGGAGACTACTTTTGGATCTCAACTGACAAACCTCATTTTTTAGTAAACAGTCTAAAATAATCTGCTAGAGACAAAACAACTGTGAATAATATTAATAAGACTGTACATACCTAGTGAACATAACAATATGTCAAGCTTCGGTCCATAATGTAAGCATAAACACGGTTCATGTAGGTTCTATAATATTGAGCATACAAGTGACGCTGAGCCCAATGAAAGTCATAAGTATGAGTAATACTTATAATAATTCAGTCTGTGGTAATTATTGAGGGGTGCATGCCAGTGATTTTTGCGATAGAAATAATATGCTTAATTGAGCTTAAGAGGGATACCCTTGATGAGCATATTGGAAGGAGTACCTAGATGGATTGAATTCAAAATATAACGTGCTTCATGTTTTTGTTTTTTTTAACTCATTAAGGTCAAGAGTAATAATACAAACATCTATAAGTCTATCTAATACTTAATGGGCGTTATGGGAACGATTTGATATGGAACAAAGGTGCAATATACGCTAATTCTCAGCCATGTCCTTATAATTAGTTATGAGGCATTATAATAGAGCAGAGATAGTCCAGCATCCCGGCCGCAGACAGCAGGACCACCACACTCCATAGTCAAGGCCTCATTGTAGAATGACATAGCTAAAGGACAGTAATGAACCTGTATCTATTGTTAGCAATAGTAGCAGTTATATTTGCAAAAAGAAGATATGAACAGGAAGACTTAGTGACAAGTGTGGGATGCCAATAAGTGAAACAGAGATAACTATAATAATCTCTACCTAGGTATGCACAATTAAGTAGCGTAAGGTACAACTTTTGAAGGGAATAACGTTGGTAACAAACATCAGTCCCATAAGGCTTCATGATAGACAGTAGGGAAAGTTAAGTCCAGTGCCAAAAAAGAAGAACAAACAGTAAAGTTTTGTAATATCATAATCACTTGGTTATCCATAGTGTGTGGAAAGTTCAGGGAACTGGGACTCTTATACTAACCAACACCAGTGCGATTGTACACACTACTACCCAGCAAAAAGCCAGACATTCGGTATTAAAGAGAGCTGCAGAGTATTAGGAGTCCTTAATTGTACTCCCCATGTTACGCTACTAGGTAAGGGATGGTATGCATTATGGTGCTGACCACTTCGCGGTCTCTTAGGGAAGCGTCTTTGATATGAGGCAGGACCCATACCGGGTGATTGCCCTGCTGCCTCCGGGGCAATATGCTGGTTCCTCTCACCGGGTTCCTGTGTAAAGGATATCGCAAGTCGCTTGAAATCCTCGTGTTTCAGCTCATGTACTAGCTCTTCACAAGCGCCAATGTCTCTCGTCAGATCGCTAGACACTATGGTAGCGATCGGGATCTTCTCTTTGTATCCCCGCTCATTTAGGGCCGCATCCTCCAGCCTCTTCTGTGTCGCAGTCGTGGCATCTGAACTGCGTTGGTCAAAGGCAGTGCGCATAGTCTCCGTAAAAGCGAGTTGATGTTCATGGAATAGTGCCCTCAGTTCCTCTAGTAGGTAACAAGCAGTCGCCATGGTAGTCCTTTGTCAGTAAAATGGTAGGTGAATTCAGCATTGAGTGTTGCCTAACTACAAGGCCAGAAGGTGCCTCGCCGGGGGGTTTAATAGAGGCCTCAACCTCCTGTATTGCTGTGTTGCTCCGGGCACTGATACCAGCAGCTATTTCTGTAAGAATAGGCTTAATAGATGAAGGATCTGTAGTAGGTCTTATAATTATTTAGATGTCGCAAGAATGGGACAGCTGAGTAATAAAATCAAGTAGAAACCTTAGAAATGCTGGAGCAGTATGCAGTGGTGCGACTACGCATGGCCGCCGCCCGGAAGTCCCCTATGTTTGCACTGATTTGAATATGTTAGATGTCGAATTACAAATGTGTTGTAACAATTAAAGAATAATTGTTGCATACAGGTGCATATGAGTCCTCAGGGTGTCTAGAGAATATGAATATGATTATTGTTAGAATAAAAAAGAAAAATACAAAATATAGAATAAAATAATATTGGTGCATAGCGGTGTTACAGAAAAAAGGCAATATGATGAAGCATCAAGTTAGAATAGAGGGACTTCAAAATTGGCATTTAAGCCTTTAGGGTAAACACAATCAAGGTTAAAAATCCATTTTGATTCTATCCTGAGCATTTTTTGTTCTAAGTCACCCCCTCTCCAGTCTTTTCCTACCTTACAAATTCCCATGAATTTGAAAGTGTCATCTTTACCCTGATGGTGATCTTTAAAGTGCCTATAAATTGGTAAATCTGTTTTTCCCCATTTGATCTGAAGGAGATGTTCCCTAATCCTATCCTTCAAATGGCGTGTGGTTTGTCCTACATATTGTAGACCACAGCCACATTCTATCAGATAGATAGATAATGAACTTATCTGTACAGCGGATCATGTCTTTAACAATAAATTGTTCTTGATTAACATGGGACTTGAAAATATCTGTTTTTTTACCATGTTTACAGGCTTTACAGTAGTGACAGGGAAAGAAGCCTTTAAGTTTATTGCCCTTTACATCATGGTCAATTTGGGATTTTTTAATTGGTATACTTGGGGCTAGGATGGCTTTAAGATTTTAAGCTTTGCGATATATGAATTGAGGTGAGTTAGTGAAATGTTCGCATTTAGAGGGCTTGAACTCAGTGGAATATTATTTGGACAAAGATCTTTCTATGCCACAAGAACAGAAAGATTTTATCTTAAATGGCATAGAATATATCTTGAATCATAATTATTTCAATAATGAAGGCAAGTTTTATAGACAACTACGTGGCACATCCATGGGGACAAGGTTCGCGCCTAGTTATGCTAACTTGTATATGGGGAAATGGGAATCAATTTTTTGGTGATTCCTGCCCAGCTAGCGCGGACCCAGTCCTATACAAGAGATATATCGACGATATATTAATGATCTGGAAGGGGAGTCTTGATGACCTCACTCACACCCTAGAGGTGATGAACCAGAACCAAGCCAATTTGAAATTCACCTATTCAATGAGTAAAGAAAGTATCAACTTTGTAGATCTTGACATCCGAGTTAAAGATGGGATTATTGAAACATCAACATACTTTTAGGAGGTTGATTGCAACAATTACATTCACCACACTAGTTGCCATCTGACTAATTGATATGACTATCAATGAGGTTGGTGAGATTGACAGGAATTCTTTGCTGAACTATAAGAATAAAAATAACAAGACATCCCTAACAATGAAAAGCAAATTGGAAGTACCATTCATTACCCAATATAATGAAGAAAGGGGCACCATAGAAAAGATTATCAAAAGACATTGGCACCTACTAAAAGATGATGATGTGATAGGCGAACATCTCACTAACACACCTCAATTCATATATAGCCCCAAGTATACCAATTAAAAAATCCCAAATTGATCATGATGTAAAGGGTAATAAACTTAAAGGCTTCTTTCCCTGTCACTACTGTAAAGCCTATAAACATGGTAAAAAAAACAGATATTTTCAAGTCCCATGTTAATCAAGAACAATTTAATGTTAAAGACATGATCCGCTGTACAGATAAGTTCATTATCTATCTGATAGAATGTGGCTGTGGTCTACAATATGTAGGACAAACCACACGCCATTTGAAGTATAGGATTAGGGAACATCTCCTTCAGATCAAATGGGGAAAACAGATTTACCCATTTATAGGCACTTTAAAGATTACCATCAGGGTAAAGATGACACTTTCAAATTCATGGGAATTTGTAAGGTAGGAAAAGACTGGAGAGGGGGTGACTTAGAACAAAAAATGCTCAGGATAGAATCAAAATGGTTTTTAACCTTGATTGTGTTTACCCTAAAGGCTTAAATGCCAATTTTGAAGTAGTCCATCTATTCTAACTTAATGCTTCATCATATTGCCGTTTATCTGTGACACCACTATGCACCAATATGGGCTACTAGTCTGTTAGTTTTAGGCTTCATTATTATACTTTGGGATAGTCGTTATTTTATTCTATATTTTGTATTTTTCTTTTTTATTCTAACAATAATCATATTCTCTAGACACCCTGAGGACTCATATGCACCTGTATGTATGTTCGTACTAGCTGGCAATGCATCTGTTAATTCTTAGTTGGAGTCTAGAGACCCTACCTACCTCACCCATTGACAGAATATGTTAATGTACATTTATTTTTCTTTATACATACTCTTACATACTTTTTATTTCCTAGGTTTATTTTCATGGTCATTTTTTCTATTTGTATTTTCTTTAAGTGAATGTTGATGTATGCATTTACATCTCTATTGATCATATTTTTGTTGTATATTGTACCTCATCACTGAGTTTGATGCTGTTTATTGTAATCAACTATTAATTTGTTTCACTATAAGTCTAGGTCCATCACCACTATACACTAACCATCACGTCTCTTTTGAGTGACGGTCACTTATGTTTTACACATAGAATTTGTTCATTAGCTCCCATTGTGTCATATATGTATTATAACCAATGCGATGGGACGTTTGCAATCATGTTACGTTATTTTTATGTTAGCATTGTTATATTTGCTATAAGCAGGATTGATGGATAATTCTTTGCATTAACAGAATTGGGAAGAATACAGGCCTCCGTTTACTCTTTTATTGTATCTACATTTTTACTCTTATTGTTTATTTTTAATCTTATCTATATTCTTTATTTGATCCATTAGTCATGTGATCAAATGAGTTATTCATATCTGGGTCATGGTAATTAATAGTCATCCATGTTCACAGCGATACTAGTTTCATGCTCTATTCGAATTATAGAATAGACACATACACATACATGTTTTAGAAAACAAGTTTTCTTTAATTGTTATAACACATTTCTAATTCGACATCTAACATATTCAAATCAGGGCAAACATGCCCACACTAAATATGGATTCCACCTAATACCGGAAATAGCGCCACAGCACTAAACCGGAAGCCCACAAACCAGATGTGACGCGAAGCCGGAAGTCATCACACCGAAACCGGAAATACATGTGGCGTCCATACGTGACACACATTTTTGATGCTACGGCATAGGTTTGCAGTGATTTGTTTGGCAGGAAAATCCTGACCCATTGATTGGTACTTTTAACATTTATAAGGCCTCAATATACACACCTCCTTATGTCTCGAGAAAGGCCCTGTTAAGGGCTGAAACGCGTAGACTGCACATAAGGAGGCTAGTATTCTACCCTGGTGAGTCAGTTTCTTATAGACTCATTTCTTATAGTTGTTTTTTGCATGTTGTTTTTTATTTAATTTCTACAGGTATAGCAAGCTTGGACTCACTGTCTTCACGAAGCTCACACCTACAGGCTGGTACTATTACCACTACTTTCACTTAGGACACCATCAAGGACTTATTATTCTTCTACTCTACGGACACTATTCAGCTTTTATCCCATATACTTCACATTGATTTTTGGACTTCCCGTTATACATCTTTAGACTTTTTTTCCTTCACCTCACCCCTGGAGGGGCCAATCAATTTTTGGGATCCCTTCCCACTGATACCAGGGTATTGTAATATATTTTTATTTTCTTGATGTATTTTTTATTTTCTTTTTTTTATATATATATTTTTATTGAGGCAAAAAATATGACATTACATAGCAACCACTTACAAAGGCCCTCAACCCGTAAGGGCAAATTATAGTGGTATACAGAAATTATTCTTATACAAACTTCACAAATAACAATATTATGAAGCAGAAATAATAATATACAATTCAATAACTAAAAATGACAGAACTCTGAGCTCCAGAGATGAATCTAGTATTATACTGTTAACTGTATGAATGATAAAGGCAAAAAGCAAACCTCCAATTTTTTAAATTAGCAACATACAGGGTCACTTTTGGGCCCTTAAACCATACTTGCACAAATAAGTTTATATAGAAGCACTATAAATCAAAACACTGAAGAGACATTAAAATAAACATGGGGAAAATGTGGAACACATACTCTTACTACATCGAATTGTGATGACACCTACAGTATGATAAGTGGACCTATGAAGATCAATACATATGCTTGGGCTTATATGGAAATAATAGTACTCATATCAAAAGTAGATATGGAGCAAAAGGGCTGTCTAGTGTAGGATCAAATCACTAAAGTGGGGCAATGTGGAGAGAATCTGAGGACTAATATACTAGGGCAAAATAATAACATGGGGGAGTATACACTGACTATTGAACTATTCCTAAGGCTGTAAAAAAGGGTGGGTGTCTCTAGCTCCATATACACTCTCCATAAATCAACTATATATAGCAAATCCTAATGGCATGACTGATAACTTTAACCTAGTATCTGTTGACAATGTGAAACATAGCAGTCCTTACAGAGTTATTACAGACATTATGATTACAGCACAGGTATATACATGTATTAGCAATATGATTAGCATAATGTTTAGGATTTGGGCAAATGGAGGACAGACTATACTAGCAACTAATAAAATTATAAATATCCCACAAAAGACAAATCAAAACACAACAGTATCCCTATTGCATATAGAAAAAAAAAAAGCCCACAAATATAGCACAATAACCTCTGTGACTCTTATATCTAAATAAACAAATTGAGCCCCAAATAATGATCACAATAATCTGTAATACTATACATAATAACTACTACCGGTAAATAAAAATAGTTGTGGATTGTCCCTAAATTCAACCAGTGAGATATAGTAGATAGGATGGGGGGTAAACTGTACCCTTTACAAAGGGGAGTCATGTTCGAGAGGAATAGGGTATAAAGAAAAGAAAAACATTGGGGTCAATTAACCATATATCAGTCCACACCTTAGAGTTACCCCACACCAACTCTATCAATCTGGGACCGGCATCCTACCCTGGCGACAAAGTTCAGTCCGGTGAACCAGAGGAGGCTTAGTGAAGCATAACAGAACCCTCTAGAAACAATCTCGCTTGGTGAGATACGGTACCGGAGCATGGTCAAGGCATCCTCGGTGAGTCCCCCTGACTCCCAGCTCCATTTCTCCCTCTCCACTGGATTAAGTGAACTTAGTGTCATGACCCAACCAGGGCTCTGCTTCAAGTAAGCTACGTTCCCCGCTACAAGTGGCCTTCTCGCAGCGTGTTTCGTGACCCTTCATTTGTCAGGGGGATCAGGGTCCAAAGTTTCTGCTCAGCGTGGTGCGCAGTGAGTCGGTATTCTTTATAGGCGATGTTTGACTCTTGGCAGTCATATTCAACTGGGGAGGTATTTAGCGGTAGTAAATGCCCTTTATTCTGCGCTATTTTCCAGATTGCCTTGTGGTAGACAAGCCCCTGTTGTGATAGCGGCTCATGGCGGGTTATGATATAAGACTCCTGACTACGAAACATTTCCTCAGATTCCTCAGCGGTAGCTGGCTCCGTTATAAATGATATCTGGTTTGGCAAAGCCATTTCATGTCCCAGGTCGTAAGCTTCCATTAGGTCAGGCTCACTCTCTCTTTCGGTAGTGATCACAGCCCCAAATGTGCGCAACACTTTTGTCAATTCCTCCTCAACATAAGACAAGTGAGCACTTATTAGTTCAATAATATTGTAGCGTACTTGACCAGCCATTGTGAAATCTAGCCGATATTCTTACGACAGCACAACTGGCTGGAGTAGAAAAATGTGTCCTTTACGAAATACTGGCTTTTCTCAAAGCAAGGGTTTAAAACAATTTTAGTATCTGCGTACTTATAACCTTAAGCAGGTAGTGGCGAGGGGTAGATGAAGGTCCAGGGCGCTGTAAGGCCTCCGCTGTGCACCTCCTCTAGTATGGTCTGCTGGGCTGAACTGCCGTGGAACAAAAATATATAAATCTGTTCCTCAGATGTTCAAGTGTACAATATCACTCAGAGTAACTGTAGATTTTACAGTAGTTAGGCAATAAACAGCGGATTAGGTTGCACTAAATCACAGCCCATGTTGAAAGCAGCCATCTTGGTCGTTGGTTGGACACGCCACCCTATTTTTTATTTTCTTGATGTATGTTTTTATGTGACCATTTGTCACTATTGATTGTGTAATTAATTCTGCACTTTATTTAGCACTGTATAGTAAAGAGCATACATTTTTGTATATATATACTCTGTAGATTCTACCTCTTTATACATTTTCTATGTGTTCACATTTTATGTGTTCATAATTTTAGCCCTATGTGGGTATTCAGGACGCAATTAAACCTTTGTTTTACTCCTTTATTTTAACTTCTGTACTTGAATTTATTTATCCCCACTCCTCTTGATAAGTAACCTTAACCCCTTGGCGCTCCTAATTAATTCCTCTTTTACCATATAATAAAAAAGCAACATATAAGGGACCAGTTTGGAAAAACTTGGCAGATTCAAGATTATATCAGTTGTAAAGCAATGAATGTGTCTATTGTATGTTCTGTGATTGTGATATTTAATATGTGGGAATAACCACTAGAGGCACTTGGTACCCACATCACTGAACATCTCAGTAATATATGTAATGCAAAAAAGAATATCGAGAAAGGCGTGAGAATTAATAAAGAGTTAAAACCAGAATCAGAAAAGGTCATGCTAAATCGCCCCTCCTACAAAAATAAACTAGATGGATTTTCTTAATGAATGTCGTTACTCATAAGGACATGAATGAAAACAATAAATACTGGGTTTACCTCTAGTGATATGTATATTCAACTTTTCCCCTGTGTTATAAATTCCACTAATACATCAATTGCTAAGTTTGACTATCAAGTGACAAATTTACTAATTTTTGATACCTCATACTTTGGATGTGGCAGAATTGCAGGTGAAGAATCCAGTCCAGGTTTTCCCCACAATCTAGACTTCACCTGCAGCTGATAATTGCCAATTAGCACTTGTTAAATATTGTGCTGAGGCTAGGAGATAGAGACAGAAATGTATGCTGATGTTGAACAGCAGTCTAAAGGGTCTAGGCATGTAAGTCTGCTATTTTATTGGTTTTGAAGTTTGAAAGTTGGTAGGCTTGTGCATTTGAATGCTCACAACGTTTGACTCTTCAGAGTCAGATTTCTTCTTTTGAAAGTGCAACACACTAGATTTACACTGATCTTAGTGTGTTTTGCACTTTCACAAGAAGAAATCCAGCTCTGAAGAGGACCGAACGCCGTCAGTGGCCACCTTCTTTCACATTAGGAGGCATCCGAAACCTGCGAATACAGAGGCCTAGTTGTTCGCGTTGACCAGCCATCCAACTTTAGTTTGGATTATATTGTACTGTATAGTAAATGCTGTGGTGCAAGATTTTGTTTATGTTTGAAAATTGCTGCTTCAAAGTGTCTGAAAATAAGCAGGCCAAGGCTTATATATATTAGCACTTGCCTATATTAACAAAACACTAACAATATTTAATTTTTTTGTCATGTCGCCATAGAGATATTTCTTGTGACATTGATTCAGTTACAATTTTAATGGGTGGTGATTTGAAGTTTTAAATGGCTTGCGGACATAGATTTAAATAGTTTATGCTAAAATAATTTTAAGACTAGTTATAACATACAATTTCTTTTCTCTGTGTGTTGTAGCTCCTTCCCCACCAATAATTAAAAGCAAAGACTGTAGAAGTTGTGAAAATGCTGCTTTGATATGCTGGGAATCTGGAAATATTAACCCAGTTGACTCTTACACGGTTGAATTACACAAAGTGACTAATGATGCAAATAAAGATTTTATTACAGAGTAAGTATTTTACATCTCTCATGCATGAAAGGTTCTTGCAGCATAGATTTTCATGTACGAGTTTAATTGAGTTTTAAAACACTTTTCTAGTTCAGAATGTATTATTTATGATGTGCGGTTGACAATGGTTTCTATTGCTTTGCAATAATGTCTAATATAGGCTTTTATTTTATATTATTGAATGTTTCACTGAATTAATGGTACAATAAAAACCTTATGCTACTACTACTATGATCATTTTTAGAGACTAATATGCAGAAAATATTGCAGTGATAGTCCGTCCCCAGTTTTAGAGTTGCAGAGCATGAACCATCCTCTGTAACGTAGCAACACTTGCAGTGTCATGGCAGCCCTCTGCCCTAGTTTTTGTGGCCCCAGGAAAAAGCAGAGCTAAAAATATGAACAATGCTAGGGAATATATAATTATTTGTGCTTTTCAAAGCCATTAAATGTATATGCAGTCCTTTAGGCTTATCAAATATTGATCTGGGGCCCTATGTGTTAGGAAGTTAGCCATCACTGAATAAATAAAACTATGGTTAAAGATAATTATAAGTTATACATGTAATTGTATGAAGTATAAAAATATTTTAATCCAATTTCAGTGGTGGCATATGGGAGCTTTAAACATAATACTAAAATTAAGTATTAACCCTTTAAAGTGTGTCATTTTTACATTAGTGTCCCTGGATAACAGTTAAGGGGACAAGGGGGGATAAAAAAATATATAAATGGCGGCCGGGGAGCGGCGGAGGAGAAGGGGGGTAGATACCGGGAGAGGGTGCAGTTATTGTGAGTGGCGACTAGCGACGAGACAGGCACATAAAAAGAGCGATACATAACGAGAGAGGTAACACCACGGATAAACTGCTTGTAGGAAAGGGGGAGCTACCGAGGGAGCAGGCGGTTATTGACAGGAGTAGGATTAAAGCTACTGCTGCTGAAGGGTAAATACAAAGGATCGAGGGGCAATTTCTGATCACGAGCAGAGGTGTATCCAGCCTCTGGAAGAGTCACTGGACCCGAAGAAGAAACCTGCCCACAAGAAGGGAAGCGAAGGGGTTAAAAGCACTCCAGGGATGGTCTGTACGAGAAGGGTATTTACCGATTGAAGGCCAGAGCAAACACAAAGCAGTTACCCATAAAAAGGGGTAGTTCTAGAGTACGTGTCCTATTTTGCCCCCGAGAGGGGCAACGATTACCTTCTCGATGATACTGGCCCTTCGGAGGGGTCTGAAGATCGCGTTTTGGCCACGGTGGTGAAAGCTTCCTGCACAGTAACAGACTAGCACTAGGAGGGGTATCCGAAGCTGGGCATGCTGGAGACTGCAATGGGGGAAGCGAATCCGGAAGATTCACTGTTGAACCTGAAATCCGTCACTCAGCCACCTCAGAAACGCACCTGCACAGTTGAAGACTTTAACAGATTTTGCAGCTTTGTCTTGTCCTATGCTGGATATATACCTCCCTCTACAAAAGAGGAGAGGGCATGGACACCATCTAATTCTCCACACCGGACTGAGGAGAGTGATGGCTGGGACTCTCCTGACCCACCAAGACCAGCTCTACCGTCTGACCTTCCTCGACCCCAGCCAACATCGGATCTCAGTACCATCCAGACCTTTGTAATGAAGGCCAAAAACCAAGGAGGGGCAGGGGGCAGCAGCAAGAGGAAAGGAGGAGCTGTTCCTGTAGGAGAGTGATCAAGAGTAAAGAAAAGCAGCAGGAGGAAAAGGTGACAAAGATACAGGGGAGGTCCCGGATTAAGACTGAGTGACACAGATACTGAGGAGGACAGGGGGGGTTTACCTTCTGTATCACCAACAACTCCCCAGCCACCCCCAAGTGCAGAAAGCAGTCGAGACGGGGGAGGCAGCTCTAGTGATGCAGACACACAAGTGATGGACGAAGACATCATGGTAGAATCAGGTGATGATTCCTGGGACCTTGTGACTTGCTATTGTGAAAAGCCATTTGCCGGCCGTCCTATGATCGAGTATAATGGGTGCTGCACCTGGGTTCACCTTTCCTGCGCCAAGATTAAGAAGAGCAATGTTCCTGACATTTATTACTGTCAAAAGTGCAGGGGAGGGCGGCCAGTGGGTAGTGCAACGCCCCGGGCAGAACCCTGACACTACCTTCCCTCTTACTGAAACGGACTTGAAGGTGGAGCATAATTCTTCATATTGGCTTTCCTCCAGCTGCAGTCTGAGGGAAAAGTTGGGGTTATCGGACATTTTATTTTTGGGGAACTCTAGAGTTTGTGTGTGGAAAGTCTGCGTGAGCAGGAGAACTCTGAAACTGCGGTATCAAGTGGGAGTCTCCGAAAAGGACACCCTTGAGTTGTAATGTTTATTATGTTGAATGGGTTATGAAGATTGCGAAAGGGGAGAATTGTATATAGTTCCTGGGAGGTTGAGTTAGAAGAAAAAAAGAATTAACTCTGCAAGAGTTGTGATTCCACATACAGGGGGACAAATAGCAACAATATTAGCTGGTGCTGGAAATCCTTACTGGGCCACGTAAGCCCAAATCAAGTCTTCAGGCAAAAAAATAATTCAGCACACTCTTATTTAATACTAATGGTCCAACTCAACCAGTAAGTATTAATAAATAAGAATTTTGCTCTTAGACTGTGAGCTGTTATGGTGGAGTGTTAGATATATTTGAAATACTATTAATGGACATCATGTGACAGGTTGCCTACATCTTTGCAAAATATCACTTATTTTTCATCCCTGTTGTGGGCAGACGCTGTTCTTGCAGATAATTACTCCCAGTGTCTCATCTCCCAGACCTGTACAGTTCTGAAAGCCTGTGGCTTGTTTTCTTGTAAATATTGGACAGAATCTTTATTTTTTTGTCCCTCCCTGTAATAAATCCAATTTCTATCCCAGAAATAAAAGTTACTTTGTGAATCGAAAAAAAAATAAAAAATTATAAATAAAATATATAAATAAAAAATAAAGGTTTGAATAACAAGTAAAATGATAAGATCTTCTTGGATATTTAGGGTTCCATGTACGAAGTAGCGTATGCCTGCTCCCTGCAATGTATGAATCAGTGGTCATTAGACCGCTGCTTCTTGTCTAATGACCACTGATCCAGTCGCGCGAGTGAAGAGGCGGGTATTTCACATTAATTGGAGTGTGTAATAATGCATACGGGCCTGTGGACTAACAGATCCACTGCCTGTATGCAGCAAAGGCGCACGGACAGCTTCACAAGTTAAAGGGACAGTCAACCATAGAATTGTTATTGTTTTAAAAGATAGATAATCCCTTTATTACTCATTCCCCAGTTTTGCATAACCAACACAGTTATATTAATGTACTTTTTACCTTTGTCTTAAATTTAGCATTGTATTGTGCTAGATCTTAAATAACTTTCTGTGCCTGAACACAGTATTATCTATATAGCCCACGTGTACTTTCTGTCTCTTTGTGTTGAAAAGAGATTTAAAAAGCCTGTGATAAGAGGCAGCCCTCAAAGGCTTAGAAATTAGCATATGAGCCTACCTATGTTTAGTTTTAATACCAAGAGAAAAAAGCAAATTTGATGATAAAAGTAAATTGGAAAGTCGATTAAAATTAAAAGTCCTATCTGAATAATGAAAGTTTAATTTATACTTGACTGTCCCTTTAAGAAGCTGTCCGCATGCCATTTAATACATGGGGCCCTTAGTATTGTGGTCACTTTTTTGAACCCCTATATTTTATGGTCTAGAATCACCCTTGTGTATAGCATGGGTTTCTGTCAATTATTCAAGCCCTTTCTCAATTTTTTTTAAATCTAGCATAACCAATTTATTTTATGCTTTTAAAGTGTATTTGTTCATGAAAAAATCCATTTATTGAAATGGGAACAATTCAACGTTTGTATTCTGATCAATAAGAAAACTGATATCGATTCTGTGGCTTGTCTAGCTCTCTCTTTGAATTTTGTTGGTGTGGCTACTTGGGAAAGGGGGGTATTTAGGGCAGGGGTGAAGTCGTAAGTGTGTTGGAACTCAGCAAGATTTCTGCCCCCCCCCCCATAACCATTGTCATCTCACACTTAAACCACCACCCCACACTGATTCAATGCATATATACTGTATATGAGTATATGTGTATATATATACACACAAACACACACACACATACTGTATATACAAACGCACACACATAGTTATAGGACTGTTAATAACCACAAGTGTAGCAGTCCTGGACAAGTAACAAATAGCAGTAGACTACTTTTTTCTATCTTTAACATTAGGTCTACTAGTAACGTTTAACATTTATCTCCTGACTAGTAAACTATAGTGGTAGAAAGAGAATGATATCCACACTCATTTCCACTGTACTCAAGCCCTGGAATTTTGTAAACTTGTGTCTAAATGGGCAGATCAGCAGCGGTTCTATGTCACAGCAAGTGTGCCTGGATGTGACTCCTTACTGCTTGCCTTCTCGCTGTTTTTTTAAGTCTAAGTATAAATAATTAAAGTGTTAGAGCTGAATGGGAACTCTGCTAGTGATGGAACTGTACTCCCAAACCTTCCCGCTTGACCCCTAGTTTTTTGGGCATATTTTTTCCCAAACTTAAACCCTTAGATGGAGATTCCTTGATGACCTGTGGATTGTTGTTTGTATCTCTCTTTTCTGTGCAAATTTTTGTTGCTCAAAAAGAAAACAACAAACATTTGTATGTGGATTTTATGGTGGGTATGTGGCTTGCTGCCTAGCTCTTTCTTAGCCCCATTGAGGGCCATATTACAAGTGGAACGCTATTTAAATGTCCTGTGCGTCGGGTTGTGCTCATATAACAAGTTGAAAGTAAACTGTTTTCGCTTGCGTGCTAAACCGACAAGTACAAAAAGCCGAACGTAGAATATCACGCGCTCGATAACCTATTACCACATAGAAGTCAACAGAGTAAAAAAAGTGTAAAAAAACACTCTACTTGCGCGCAAACATGATCACATATTCTCAAGGTCGCTAACCCGACATGAAAATATGAATATTTCACATTCCAATGTCAATGTTCTTCACATAGCAGAATATGTTCTATTTATTCATAAATAACTATTTCTATATACATCTGTTTTTGTTTTTGCACAAATATATATTTATACCTATATATACAGTATATACAGTATATATATATATATATATATATATATATAAAAATAAATAAATAGTTATACATATTTATAAATACATAGAACATATTCCCCTATGTGCAGAACATTGGAGTGTGAAATATTTACAGTAAATACACAGTATACCACTTATTAAAAATGAATATTGCATAAATATGCTTTTTCGTGTTTTTATCTACTTAACTGCAAAGGGTACCAATGCACTTATATATATATATATATATATATATATATATATGTCTATATATGTGTACATATGTATTTGTGTGTGTGTATATATATGTCTGTAAATATAAATATACACTTATAAATATATATGTGCACATATATATTGACATATATATTTATATATATATATATATATATATATACATGTATAATGTCTATGTTAAAGCCCTTTTCCTGACTTTTTTTTCTAACACCTGAGACCTCATATCATTGAGCCCTTATAACTTTTTTTGTGCAATATTTTATTTAAATAATTTTTATTAGTTTTATTATGAGTGTAACTGTACTATTATATGTATTTTTTATGTGTTTTTGTGCCTTTTTCTTTCATGAAACAGTTAGCCCAAACTCTAAAGACGCGCTAACCACAACAAGTGTTAACATGAATTGCGCTTAAGTGATCGTGTTTACTTTCAACTTGTAATACGAACGGAAAAGCTGACGTGCAGAAACACACGCGATAAACCCCTTATCGCTCGCGCAGAACTGTTAGTGCTCCACTTGTAATCTAGCCCTGAATGGGTGAATTTAGTTGGTGTGGCTACTTGGGAAGTGGGTATTCCAGGATTTTTGGGTCAAAATTTGACACGGTAGGTCTGTTTCCCATATTGCTAGCCTTTTAGAATGGGTGTGGCAACTTGGGAAGTAGATGTTCTAGGCTTTTTGGGGCAAAACGTTTTTATAGCCCAGAACAAACAGTTGGACAAGGATTCCATAGTGGTTTGGGGCTCATTGTTTTTATCCCCTCTTGCCCTTGGGAACATGTGAATTGTGTTACTTTTTTTCCTTATCTTATATGATGCAGATTGTTTGGTAGGTCTGTGGCTTATTGTCTCTCTCCCTTCTAGAATGGATGCATTTAATTGACAACTTGGGAAGTAGCCATTCTAGGCCTTTTTGTAGCAAATTTTGTTTTGCCCAAAATGAACACTTAGATTTAAATTCCATGGTGGATCTTGGCTCATTGTCTCTTATCTTACTAGCTTTGTGGCCAGTGCTCTACACAGAGCAAGGAGAGAGTACAGGATGGAGAAGGAAGATTAAAATAAATAAAGATAACAGATAATATCCCATATGATTACCACCTTCACCCTTGTTATTTAGCTTTTTAAATCCTTTTATCAGCCAGGCCTTATTCTGTAAGTTGTGAAGACACAACACATATATCAAGTAAAAATGGTAGATATTCTTCAGGACTTTTCTAATTTAAAAGGACATCGAAGAAAAATACAAATGCAAAAATATATTAAATATTAATATGAAATATTAATGAGCACAGTTGATCTGCATAAAAGTGCAAAAATATTCTCTTATACCATAGAGTATTTTATTATTGCAATTTGCTTGCAAATAACTATGGACTTGATTCCAATCTTTCTGAAATTCCCATGAGTTGCCACTTTTTTTTTTACCAAGTCATACACAACAGATCTTGATAACTCCAAAAACATTTAATCTCCATTTGCCAGAAAAGGGACTAATAATAATAATAGTTGTTAATCACCGAAAAAACAATCGATACACAAAAAAATACAACTGCTTTCCAGGCTGCCTAGTCGCCCATGCCAACTGAGTGGGCAACTCATTCTGCTGGTTTAGCATTCTCCCCTCTGCTGACAGTCTCTCTCCTGCATTTTACAACTGTTATAATTCATGGTGTTGACATGTTCACTATAATTTTTTTATTTGGGGGGATTCAGTCATCAAAATGAAAAAGAGCAATCACCGTTGTTGGCATGGGAAGCGCCAATTGTGTTTTTCAGGTCGAAGCATGAGCAAATAAGTGGCCGATATTATTAACCTTTATTCAGTGTGTGTTTTCAATCAGTCTGTGGGAGTTGAGCATGAACCCAGTGCCTTTGGTTGTTGAATTTGACTTGTCCATTTTTTTATGATAAATTGTGGTTAAGTGGATTGTGATTGTAAAGGTCTATGCTGTCCATGCATCGTATGGGTCACTTTTCCAATATCCGATGCACGTTTTTTTCCAATATAAGAATGTTATCGTTTTTTTGGTGATCACTTCGATACCAAAAAACACAATCAACTAGATTGGAATGACCATATGTGTTTAACTCCTTTAGAGAGGTTAAATACCCAGTTAAAATCAGCTCCAGAGTAGCACCAATCACCAGCCATCCCAATAGTACATTGCTGATTTTTGTTGTCATATTTCATATTTAGCTTTTTTTATGTAAAATTATTTATAATATATTTATAAAGTCATTATTTTTTTTAGATGAATAATAATATAAATATTTTTCCTAAAATAATTCTAATGGAAGATCAAAATTTACCCAAATAGTGTGTCTGCCTTAGTAATAAGGGCCTCTGCCAGGAATTACTATGCACTGAGTATAGTGTAGTTGACTGGTCCAGAATAGAAAGCTCATGTTTAAGACATTAAAATACCTCAGGGGGATTGAACATTTCTATAAAGATTTCAGATGAATGTCTTTCTTAAGACACTGTCCTGATGTCTTTGTATTGATTAAGCATTGCTTTTGGCATTTTTATGATGGAAAGACTCATAAACACCTGTCTATGTCAAGGCAAATTATTTCAGAGCATATGAATGAGCTGACAGATGATTGGATAGATATGCTAGCTAGCCTTTCAGCCTTTTGTTTAAGCTAAAGAATCATTAGATAATGCTCTTGTCTCAGATTAAAAAGAATAAATATGATATTCCTGGAATATTTTAAAATGTTTTGTAATGCTGTGGTAGGTTTCTTGAGGACAGACAGAGAGTAAAGAAAACCATCCTATTACTGATTATATGGCTTTCCCACAATACATATCTGGCAACTCAATTGGCTGTGTAGAATCTGCCTCAATTAATGTCACTTAATCTTTGTTAATCTCCTTTAAACTTTACCACTTGTGTTTAGAACTCTTAAAGGGACATTGTGCTGTAAACTTTTCTCCCCTTTGAATTCTCAGTGATCCATTTTACTTGCTGGAATCTAGTAAATTGTTTAACAAATAGCTTCTTTAACTTTATTTTGTCTTTTGAAATAGCTGTTTTTCCTGTTAAATTCGCCAATCAAATCTGCAGTTTTGACTATGTAAACGAGAGTCAGCAGCAGAAATCACCCTCCCAGTGTAAGGTGGGAGAGAAAGCCCCTTTTTGAAAGGGTATTTCGGCAGCAAGTTTGAATACTCTTTTCAGCTGCTTTCTGAGTACATTATACATTAAACCCCCATATCTAAATTATCTCTGCCTCATTCTGCCGTTTTCTCCTGAGTTAATAAGCATCCACTTGGTTTAAAAACACACATTCCAGTCATGTAAATCAGAGCTCAAAGAAGCTATACTTCAAGTATCATTTCATTTAGATAATCACTGCATATGTTTGGAAGCAAATCAACGGTAGTTGTAAAATCTTTTTTATACTTTATTTAAATTCATCAGTTCTTAAAGAGACAAGAAATCTATTTTTTTTTCTCTTTCATGATTCAGACTGAGCATACCATTTTTTTTAAAAACAAGAAACTTTCCACTTCTATTGTCAAATTTAATTCTTAAGGTTTTCTTAATAAGCATACCTAGGTATGTAGCATGCACGTGTCTGGAGAACTATATGTGGCAGCAGTTTTGCAAAGAATGCTTTTAACAATGTTATACATGTATAAACACTGCTGCCACCTAGTGCTCAAAAGTGTATATTGTTGTTAAAAGCATTTACAAATTTGAGGGCACATGTCTAATCCTCTAATTATATTTCTGGCAATGTGGACATCTGGCTATCATTTTGTTAGCGTGAAAATGATGGCTGTCTTGCTTATCTGACACCAGGTTTAGAGAAATAAATGTGTGAGTGCTCTGCAATGTACATTTATCTCAAGGAAAATGAATCCATACAGACACAATGCCATTTAGTTTTAAAAGTGTCTCCTTTTTTGAAGTGGGGTTTCTTGAATGTCTAGACCTCACATGGCTGATGTATAAATTGTCATTTTTAACCTGTTATAATAAAAATAAAGTTCAGAGTAATAGAAAGATAAGGATGCTAAAACTGCGTCTTTCTTAGCAAAAAATAAATCCATACACCAGTGATAAATAATGGGTCACATGGCATTTTAGATATTATAAAGTTGATGTAAATGCACTAACTACTCATCTCCCTAGATACTTGCTTTAGACTGAAATAAGAGTGTGTATTAAAACCCAGTGTTATATAAATGTTATATTGTTTTCTATTATATATACCAGCCTGTTGCCAGGACAAAGTGGTAAAACTGAAAATAGTTAGGAAATCTGCAATAGCGACAGTCTTATTTTTGTTTTTGTGGTTAACAATAACAAATTCACAATTTATTTACCACAGATCTATTGTAGGAATTCCCATCTGTGAATCTCTAATACAGCTGCAGCCAAGTCAGACTTATCACATCACAGTCAAAGCTGTGAACGTGGGTGGCCCGAGTGAAAGCAGCAGACCTGAGTCTATTCACACCACAGGTAATATATATAGATCAACACTAGTTGTTTTTCTTATAGTATCAATTATTTAGGGCTTCTCTCCTCAAGATACTCATGGAGTACTCACAACCAATAATCTGCAGCTGGTCATTGTTACTTCATTTCAGCTAGGCCTATCAATTAGAAGTGGGTAAATTAGCACCAGCAGCTGTTTCCTGTTATTGCACAATTAATAGCAACAGTTCTTAATGTCAATGGGATTACAAAACCGTTGCTATTAAGGGAACATAGTACTCAGCAGTTAAATAAATTAAAATATTTTGCATGAAAAAGTTAAGTAAAAGCTGTTTAAAATTAATGAAAAACTAACATTAAGTTCATGGCTGTGTATAACTGAGTTCAGGGACTATTGTTAAATAATAGTTATATTTATCTTGGTAACACATGTCACATTGATGATTAGCTGTTGCTACCCAACAGTTTTTGTCTACACCAGCTCAAACCTGGTATAAAGGCTTTATAACCCACTACCCTTAAAAAAATATGCTAAAGAAAGAAAAACAAGCATTTTGAGACCTTTATTTACAGCTACAATCCTAAATTCTTTGGATGAAGGTACCTTTGGATGAAGGTACCTTGTCAATAACGACAAAAGGACCCTTCCATGATGTAAGAAATGTCTTCTCCTTAACCTGATTAATTAAAGCTGTTTTTTTTTTTTGGGGGGGGGGGGGGTTTGCTTGCGTCCGTTTTGACACCAAAGAAATTATATTTATTTAAAGCCTAGACTGTATAGCTTTCTGATTGGTTGGTGTCATTTATAGTGAAAACTATAAAAAGTGATCTGTTACATTTTGCAAACTGTTTTTTTCTGAATGATAAAAGTGCAAAAATAATACGCCTAGATTTAGAGTTCTGCGTTAGCCGTCAAAACCAGCGTTAGGGGGTCCTAACGCTGGTTTTGGCCGCCCGCTGGTATTTAGAGTCAGTCAGGAAAGGGTCTAACGCTCACTTTCCAGCCGCGACTTTTCCATACCGCAGATCCCCCTACGCCAATTGCGTAGCCTATCTTTTCAATGGGATCTTTCTAACGCCGGTATTTAGAGTCTTGGCTGAAGTGAGCGTTAGAAATCTAACGACAAGACTCTTAACTACTGTGCTCTAAAGTACACTAACACCCATAAACTACTTATGTACCCCTAAACCGAGGCCCCCCCACATCGCCGCCACTCTATTAAATTTTTTTAACCCCTAATCTGCCGACCGCACACCGCCGCCACCTACATTATCCCTATGTACCACTAATCTGCTGCCCCTAACACTGCCGACACCTACATAATATTTATTAACCCCTAATCTGCCCCCCCCAGCGTCGCCACTACCTACCTACAATTATTAACCCCTAATCTGCCGACCGGACCTCACCGCTACTATAATAAATGTATTAACCACTAAAGCTAAGTCTAACCCTAACACCCCCCTAAGTTAAATATAATTTTTATCTAACAAAATAAAATACATCTTATTAAATAAATTATTCCTATTTAAAGCTAAATACTTACCTGTAAAATAAACCCTAATATAGCTACAATATAACAAATAATTATATTGTAGCTATTTTAGGATTAATATTTATTTTACAGGCAACTTTGTATTTATTTTAACTAGGTACAATAGCTATTAAATAGTTATTAACTATTTAATAACTACCTAGCTAAAAGAAATACAAAATTACCAGTAAAATAAATCCTAACCTAAGTTACAATTAAACCTAACACTACACTATCATTAAATAAATTAAATACAAATACCTACAAATAAATACACTAACTAAAGTACAAAAAATAAAAAAAGAACTAAGTTACAAAAAATAAAAAAATAATTTACAAACATTATAAAAATATTACAACAATTTTAAGCTAATTACACCTACTCTAAGCCCCCTAATAAAATAACAAAGCCCCCCAAAATAAAAAAATGCCCTACCCTATTCTAAAATAAAAATTGTAAAGCTCTTTTACCTTACCAGCCCTTAAAAGGGCCTTTTGCGGGGCATGCCCCAAAGAATTCTGCTCTTTTGCCTGTAAAGAAAAAACATACAATACCCCCCCAAATTACAACCCACCACCCACATACCCCTACTCTAACCCAAACCCCCCTTAAATAAACCTAACACTACCCCCCTGAAGATCTTCCTACCTTGAGTCGTCTTCACTCAGCCGAGCCAAATTCTTCATCCAATCCGGGCGATGTCTTCATCCAAGCGGGGGCTGAAGAGGTCCATCATCTGGCTGAAATCTTCATCCAAGCGGGGGCTGAAGAGGTCCATAATCCGGCTGAAGTCTTCATCCAAGCGGGGGCTGAAGAGGTCCATCATCCGGCTGAAGTCTTCTATCAAGCGGCATCTTCAATCTTCTTTCTTCCGGCTCCATCTTCATCCCGCCGACGCGGAACATCCTTCCTCCACGACGAACTCCCGACGAATGACGGTTCCTTTAAGGGACGTCATCCAAGATGGCGTCCCTCGAATTCCGATTGGCTGATAGGATTCTATCAGCCAATCAGAATTAAGGTAGGAATAATCTGATTGGCTGATGGAATCAGCCAATCAGATTCAAATTCATAAATCTGATTGGCTGATGGAATCAGCCAATCAGACTCAAATTCAATCCGATTGGCTGATTCAATCAGCCAATCAGATTGAGCTTGCATTCTATTGGCTGTTGCGATCAGCCAATAGAATGCAAGCTCAATCTGGTTGGCTGATCCAATCAGCCAATCGGATTGAACTTGAATCTGATTGGATGATTCAATCAGCCAATCAGAATTTTCCTACCTTAATTCCGATTGGCTGATAGAATCCTATCAGCCAATCGGAATTCGAGGGACGCCATCTTGGATGACGTCCCTTAAAGGAACCTTCATTCGTCGGGAGTTCGTTGTGGAGGAAGGATGTTTCGCGTCGGCGGGATGAAGATGGAGCCGGAAGAAAGAAGATTGAAGATGCCGCTTGATAGAAGACTTCAGCCGGATGATGGACCTCTTCAGCCCCCGCTTGGATGAAGACTTCAGCCGGATGATGGACCTCTTCAGCCCCCGCTTGGATGAAGACATCGCCCGGATTGGATGAAGAATTCGGCTCGGCTGAGTGAAGACGACTCAAGGTAGGAAGATCTTCAGGGGCTTAGTGTTAGGTTTATTTAAGGGGGGTTTGGGTTAGATTAGGGGTATGTGGGTGGTGGGTTGTAATGTTGGGGGGGGGTATTGTATTTTTTTTTTACAGGCAAAAGAGCAGAATTCTTTGGGGCATGCCCCGCAAAAGGCCCTTTTAAGGGCTGGTAAGGTAAAAGAGCTTTACAATTTTTATTGTAGAATATGGTAGGGCATTTTTTTATTTTGGGGGGCTTTGTTATTTTATTAGGGGGCTTAGAGTAGGTGTAATTAGCTTAAAATTGTTGTAATATTTTTATAATGTTTGTAAATTATTTTTTTATTTTTTGTACTTTAGTTAGTGTATTTATTTGTATTTATTTGTAGGTATTTGTATTTAATTTATTTAATGACAGTGTAGTGTTAGGTTTAATTGTAACTTAGGTTAGGATTTATTTTACTGGTAATTTGGTAATTATTTTAACTAGGTAGCTATTAAATAGTTATTAACTATTTAATAGCTATTGTACCTGGTTAAAATAAATACAAAGTTGCCTGTAAAATAAATATTAATCCTAAAATAGCTACAATATAATTATTATTTATATTGTAGCTATATTAGGGTTTATTTTACAGGTAATTATTTAGCTTTAAATAGGAATAATTTATTTAATAAGATTTATTTTATTTCGTTAGATAAAAATTATATTTAACTTAGGGGGGTGATAGTGTTAGGGTTAGACTTAGCTTTAGGGGTTAATACATTTATTAGAGTAGCGGTGAGGTCCGGTCGGCAGATTAGGGGTTAATAATTGTAGGTAGGTAGCGGCGACATGGGGGGGGGGGCAGATTAGGGGGTAATAAATATAATATAGGGGTCGGCGGGGGTTAGGGACAGCAGATTAAGGGTACATAGGGATAACATAGGTTGCGGCGGTGTACGGAGCGGCAGATTAGGGGTTAAAAATAATATGCAGGGGTCAGCGATAGCGGGGGCGGCAGATTAGGGGTTAATAAGTGTAAGGTTAGGGGTGTTTAGACTCGGGGTACATGTTAGGGTGTTAGGTGCAGACATAGGAAGTGTTTTGCCATAGGAAACAATGGGGCTGCGTAGGAGCTGAACGCTGCTTTTTTGTAGGTGTTAGGTTTTTTTTCAGCTCAAACAGCCCCATTGTTTCCTATGGGGGAATCATGCACAAGCACGTTTTTGAAGCTGGCCGCGTCCGTAAGCACCGCTGGTATTGAGAGTTGCAGTGGGGGTAAATTATGCTATACGCTCACTTTTTGGAGCCTAACGCAGCCCTTCTGTGAACTCTACCAGCGGTATTTAAAAGGTGCGGGGGGAAAAATACACGCGTAGCTAACGCACCCCTTTGGCCGCAGAACTCTAAATCTAGGCGTTGGAAAAGTGTAATGGTTTTAATTTATATATAAACAAAACAATAAATATGTTATGTTATTTTAGTTAATTTTGGCCTTTATTTAGCAATTTTAACTGGTAAAGCCAGGGTCCTGGTTTGGACTAGCTGGTTTTAATTGATTTCAAGAGACAGAAAGTGGGGACTATATAGTACCACAGATAATAGCGTGCCAGCATTCTCTATAAAGTTATTATTGTAAATTAGACAAAACCGTACACAGTGTTTTGTTTTCGGCAGCATACACTCTAAATACACATTTTTAAAGTTGAGTAAAGAGATTTATTGCCTGAGATCCTAATCAAATGCAATGAATGAATTATCTTTGAACTATGGATATGATTTATAACATTTTTCTTTGCTTTTAAAAATTGTCAAGTTTATTATTAATCATTTAAAGGGACACTAAACCAACCCAAATTATTCCTTTCATGATTCAGATACAGCATGCAATTTTAAGCAACTTTCTAATTTACTCCTAGTATCAATTTTTCTTCATTGTCTTGATATCTTTATTTGAAAAAGAAGGCATCTAAGCTGTAAGGACACAACGAATTATTGGTCCAGTGTCCTGGACAGCACTTGTTTATTGGTGCTGTCTAATCAGAAAGGACAACCCAGGTTGTTCACCAAAAATGGGCCGGCATCTAAACTTGCATTCTTGCTTTTCAAATAAAGATACCAGGAGAATGAAGAAAATTTGATAATAGGAGTAAATTAGAAAGTTGCTTAAAATTGCATGCTCTATCTGAATCATGAAAGACAAAATTTGGGTTCAGTGTCCCTTTAACCAGAATATTTTACGACTTTATGTAGCTTTTCTTTTTTTTTTTGCTTGAATACCACTATGAGTTTCAAATCAAGCCAGCTTAAGTTGACTTGTACTATACTTCTAAACCAGCTGTTTTTATATTTAGAAACACATTGTAATAATTGCATCATCATTAGCTGCTCTTGAGCTCATTAAGTGCAGTTTGTACACCCTGTACAGAAGGAATGCAAATTAGCAACAGCTTCTATATCATCTGTTGGAACAATATAAAGAACACACTGTCAGTTTCTGTTTAAGTGTAAATGGATATTATACATATATACATACAGTTTTTTTTATCAGTGTAACTCAATTTGTAAGAAAACACAACATACCCACTAAAATGTCCTGGGTTCAGTTCCAAAGTCATGATGGACAGTGATCCTCAGGAGAAGAAAAGTCTAGACAAGGCCTTAAAGAACAGACTGGTGATTCTTACCTGTCTCTGAAGGCCCATAATTATGCTGCAGGGCTTATACATAGCATATATTAGATTACTTTGTTCTTTAGTTTATTATTTTCCATCTTTAAAAGTGTCATTCAAGTTTTTTTTTACTTTTGTAAAACTGAGTTTCCTCTACTGAAAAAGAAAAAACTTTTTTTCCCCATATCTTTGTAAGGTATTTTACTGTTGAATAATAGAGCTGTGAGTTTTGCTTATCAGAAAGTGAGCTTCTATGCCACAGAGCAGTGTTGCACAATATTCACTTAAAGGGACACTCAAGTGAAAATTAATCTTCATGATTCAGATAGAGCATTCAATTTTAAACAACTTTACAATTTACTTCCATAAACAAAATGTGCAGTCTTTTTATATTTACACATTTTAATTCACCAACTCCTACTGAGGACGTGCAAGAATTCATATTATATACATATATGCATTTGTGATTGGCTGATGGCTGTCACATGATACAGAGGGAGGTGAAATAGACATAACTTTGAAAATTGTCAGAAACAAATCTACTACTTATTTGAAGTTAAAACTAAATAAAAAGCTTAGCTTAATTTTTTTTCATGTAAAAAGTAATAGTGAATAGCTGTATTCAATAATAATTAACAGTGCCTTATTTTTCAGAACTACAACTCAAAAATAAAAATAATATTTTTTAATAATATTTTATAGTATAATTAATATCTAATTCTTTCTATGATTGGCTTTATAGTTTCATTTTTTGTAATATTAGTCATTTATAACTGTTTACTTATAAAGCTCAGCACTACAATTTGGAAGATAAAATCTATATTTTTTTTCTTATTTCAAAATGTACAAATCACCAGTTGAGACAATTTCATAATATGTCATCTTTAGTAGGGAAATTTTTAAAAAAAAATAAATCCACTAGAAATAGCAAAAAGTGAGAAGGTGAAATAGATATTATTTAATTAGTTTGTGAGGACACCAGTGATAATTAAAAAACAGGTAACAAGCTTGATACATGAATAACTTGTAATGAGGTAGTGTGCAAAATAAAAATAATATTTTTTTCTATGAGATAAAGAAAAATATATTTTGCAAGTGACTTGAGGAGTCCAGCGGTGAGAGTGATGTTATATTATTCACTTGTGAAAATACCAGTAAACTGACAAAATTAGTTTATATTCATGCTATCTCTTCTTCCTCCTTTCACCGTTAAAGACTTAATTTAATTATTCTTTCCTAACGGCTAGATTTGGAGTTTGGCGGTAGATGGGTTGTTAATGCTACGCGTGGTTTATGTCTAACGCACAGCATTGTTTGACTCCGGTATTTAGAGTTAAAAAAAACCTTCTAACGATACTCCTAACGCGTGTATTTCACACGCGTAATCCTGCCCGCGTTAGACAGTCTCCCATAGAGATCAATGGAAATGCAAACAAACACGCATTTTTCATCTAACACTCGATCTCGCGAGAAATACGCACAGCTCGGTCATATGACGTATACCACATCATGCACAACAATAACACACCGCAAATGTCACAACAACAATCACTAAACAAAGCACAGAAGCATTACACATTCACAAGCGGGGGGAATTTTATTTAAATAAAATACACGGAATACGCATATACTTTAAGATGCGGAAATACGCAAAATAACAACAAGAAAAATAAAAAAAATACATACACTAGCAAAATAATCGCATTCAATATCACTATATATTAGGACAAACATACATATACAACACTTCACTAATACCACACCATCGCAAATTCACATTTAAACATAATACTATTGGTCAATGTTATAGAAAACGAGCACTATGACATCATCGCATTCTACACATTCCACAAATACTAACTCAAAATGAGCATGCGCAAATTCACACACCTAATACACATTGCACAAATACTAATTGCTAATAAAGCACACATGAACACAACGCAAATAGGTACATCATTAAACATTTACACAGGGTATATAAGCACCACACAAGCATGGCTTCTTTGGAGATTGGAGGTTTAAGATTAGAGAGTTTGTGCATTATTGTGAGTGAGTTAGTGTTAGTGTGAGAGAGTCAGTTGTTAGTGTTATCGTGAGTGAGTGAGTGGGAGTTAGTGGTAGTGGGAGAGAGTCAGTTAGTGGTAGTGGGAGTTAGTGAGAGTTAGTGGTAGTGTGAGTTAGTGAGAATTAGTAGTAGTGTGAGTTAGTGAGAATTAGTAGTAGTGTGAGTTAGCGAGCGAGTGCTTTTTCTGTACACTTAACACATTTACACGCAAACACATTCAATACATACATACACTTATCAATAACACTACATACACTCCATACCCCATACCCTCTCATACTACACTCCATACCCCATTCCCTGTAATCCCATTTACTCTTATCCAATACCCCATACCATACCCATCCCCTAGTTACATTTAGTTTACATATCCTCCTTTTTGTCTTCTTCTTCATTTTGTTCATTTAAATACTCCTTACCCTCTTTTATTTATATCCCTTTCACACTTTCAGCACTTTTTTTGGTCTTTTTAGTTCTTTATTTTGACCCCCTTTCATTTGATCACATTCACTTTTGGTTTGCTTAGTTGGGGTTTAGTTTAGGGAAGAGATAGAGGGCAGGCAGGGGAGAGGTAGAGGGGGGAGGAGAGGGAGGGGGAGAGGAACAGGGCAGGAAGGGGAGCAGGAAGGGGGGCAGGAAGCGGGGGTGGAAGCGGTGGGTGGACCCAGCCACTTGGTTCAAGATGAACAAGTGGCTGGGCCCAGTGGCGGACAGAGTAGGGCTTCACAGTCCGGGAAACAGAGGGCATCGTCACAGGGGAAGGCCAAGGTGACTAGGGAGGCGAGGTTTTCGATGGAGGAGAAGGAGGCCCTTGTAGAGGCCTATATGGCCAGGTATAGGAGGCTGCAGCATCAGAAGACCACCCCAACTGAGAAGAGGAAGCTCTGGCATGAGATAAGGAATGCAGTCAATGCCGTGGGTGGACGGAATAGAGATATGGACTCTATAAAACATCGATACCGGGACTGCAAGATGGATCTCAAGAAAAAGTTAAGCCTGGAGGCCCGACATTCCGCAGGAACCGGTGGCGGCCCTGCACTGGAAATTGAGTACTGCCGATGGGAGGAAATGTTGCGTCCCAGCATCTCTGAGGTGGATGTAGTCGGTATCGGAGGAATTGATACCGGGAACCTGCCATTCTCATCTGACGGTAAGCTCATTTAAGAATAAATTAACATACGAATGTATTTCAAGGGACACTATACGCAAACCTTTACTTTCATGATTGAGGTAGAGAATACAATTTTCAAAAACATTCCAATTTACTTATATTACCTAATTTGATTCATTCTTTAGATATACTTTAATGAAGAAATAGCCATGCACACGGTGAACCAATCACAGGAGGCAGCTATATTCAGCTACCAATCAGCATCTTCTAAGCATATTTAGATATGCTTTTCAGCAAAGAATATCCAGAGAATGAAGCTAATTAGATAAGAAAAGTACATTAGAAAGTTGATTATAATTGTATGCTTCTAAATCATGAAAGATAAAACATTGGGTTTCATGTCCCTTTAAGGATCAGATTAATGCTATAACGTTGTTTACACGCATTCACAATTACTTTGCGGTTACATCAGTATCTAGGCTATAGGTTAGGTGTGCATTTAAACAGACTGAAAACAAACGCTAAAACATTCAGATTGACCAGAGATATCACAAACACGGTTTAGAAAATGCAGAAATCGTATTGATTGTTAGATTTC